>NC_053493.1:186193146-186515646 GCF_905171775.1 Rana temporaria
TATTTGATCACCTCTGCGTTTTTTATTTTTTGCGCTATAAACAAAAATAGAGCGACAATTTTGAAAAAAATGAATATTTTTTACTTTTTGCTGTAATAAATATCCCCCAAAAATATATAAAAAAAACATTTTTTTTCCTCAGTTTAGGCCGATACGTATTCTTCTACATATTTTTCGTAAAAAAAATCGCAATAAGCGTTTATTGATTGGTTTGCGCAAAAGTTATAGCGTTTACAAAATAGGGGGTATTTTTATGGCATTTTTATTAATATTTTTTTTACTAGTAATGGCGGCGATCAGCGATTTTTTTTTCGGTATTGCGACATTATGGCGGACACTTCGGACATTTTTGACACATTTTTGGGACCATTGGCATTTTTATAGCGATCAGTGCTATAAAAATGCATTAGATTACTATAAAAATGCCACTGGCAGTGAAGGGGTTAACACTAGGGGGCGGGGAAGGGGTTAAGTATGCCTGGGTGTGTTCTTACTGTGGGGGGGGGGGGGGTGGCCTCACTAGGGGAAACACTGATTTTCTGTTCATACATTGTATGAACAGAAAATCAGCATTTCCCCTGCTGACAGGAACGAGAGCTGTGTGTTTACACACACAGCTCCCGTTCCCCGCTCTGTACCGAGCGATCGCGTGTGCCCGGCGGGCACACGCACGGGAGTCGGGGGCGAGCGGGGGGCGCGTGCGCGCGCCTTCGGCGGCGCGCGTGCGCCCCTAGTGGCGGCTAAGAGGTAGGACGTCCATTTACGTGGTCTCGCCTAGGAGAGCCACCTTGTGGACGTATAATGACGGTGCAGCGACGGCAAGTGGTTAAAGGAACCTATTTAGAAAATAAAAAACAAGCCTTTACAACCCCTTTAAGTCGGACAATTGTCCTTCTTTTTTTTTTTTTTTTTTTTTAAGGTGATCAGGCCCTCATATTCCATACTATATTTATGATCATAAGTTTCTAAATATTTACTTTCTGTGGAGAGTAGGTCTAACTTGCACTGCAGTAGTTTCATAAAGTTTTTAATCCTGAATATTATTATTCCATAAATAATAGTATATGGCTGTATGTTCTTTTTGGACATTTTGAGGTGTAGAGCTTCGAGCACCAATGTCACAATCATGACCATGGACCATATTTGTGTATGTTGCGATTTATAATAGAAATGGTTGTTTATTTTTTTCAGATGCTGGGGAGTTTCAAAATATTAAATGGTTTCTGGAGTTCTCTACCATAGCTCAAGAATATAATTTACCTCTCCTTTGGTTGGCCAAATGGTTGGTTTAGAAATAATGATTTTATATATATATATATATATATATATATATATATATATTATAAAAAATACTGTGTGCGTATATACAGTATACTGCATCCGTTATTTTTACAACTGACAGACTTTTGTGAAGGACATTTAGGCCCGGATTCACGTAGCTCTTACGCCGACGTATGTGTAGATACGATGCGTAAGTGCACAGATGCGCCGTCGTATCTATGCGCCGGATTCTTAATACAAGATACGCCTGAATTTTGGCTTCATCCGACCGACGTTGGTTTCCTACGCCGTCGGAGCCTGGGCACATATTTACGCTGCCCGCAAGGGGCGCTTCCATTGATTACGCGTTGAATATGCAAATGACCGAGATACGCCGATTCACGAACGTACTTGCGCCTGTCGCAGTAGTATACGCCGTTTAAGTAAGGCGTACGTCCGGCGTAAAGTTATTCCACCTATAGGAGGCACATCCCATGCAAAGGTATGGACGACGGAACAGCCGTCGGATTTTACGTCGTTTACGTAAGTCGTACGTGAATGGGGCTGGGCGTAGTTTACGTTCACGTCGTAGGCATTGAGCCGTCGTATCTTAGGGAGTAAATTCAACGTGAATCTGAGCATGCGTGCGCATGCGCCGTTCGTTCGGCCCTTCATTTGCATGGGGTCACGGTTAATTTAAATGTATCACGCCCACTACCTGCCTACTTTGAATTAGGCGGGCTTACGCCGGCCAATTTACGTTACGCTGGCGCAACTTTGGGAGCGAGTGCTTTGTGAATACTGCTCTTGCCTCTCAGAGTTACGTTGGCGTAGCGCATATGAGATGCGCTACGCCAGCACAAAGATGCGCCGATCTACCTGAATCCGGGCCGAAGTCTAAAACTTTGTCAGTAAAAATCCTTGACAAGGATAAGAATGAACCCCTTGACAGCTTGATGCAGTATCAGCAGCCACTTATCCAGACCGTGTTTAGAGCCATTTCGGACTAATTTTAAATATTTAAATATTTTTAAATAGAGGCAGGCCAAAGCCGGCAGCCGCATTTGCCAATCCTGCTATAACCAATGGATAGATTCATGTATTGCATGAATCTATCCATGGCTGCCTTCCCCTATTCAGGCGCCCAGCCCCTTTTCGACCGGGGCCTGAATTACAGCGTCGGGGGGGGGGGGGTGTTTTTGAAGCACCTAATTAGAGCCATAGGCTCTAATAGGCTTTAAAATATTTGAACTCCGAGTGCCATGCTTGGTGCTCGCAGTTCACCCAGGTGTGTTAGGAAAGTGAATGAATACAGGGTAAGTGCTGAGCAGACGGCGAACGGGCGGGGAAGTCACAGTGGCAGCATTCGATGGGCACGCTGGCGGGCGTTTGATGGGCATGCTGGCGGCGTTTGATGGCACAGTGGCTGCATTTGATGGCACAGTGAGACTGTAATTGATAAATACCAGGAGTGTGCTTTAAGTAGAGCGCAGGGTTCAGGGGTGTGCTGTGTACAGAGTGCAGGGTTTAGGGATGTGCTGCAGTGCCCCTTTTTCCTCTAAATCGCCCCCTCCTCCAGTACAGGTGTCTACTCCCACCCCCTCCCGCCCCCAACGTCCTCTCCTTGACAGTAGCTCTGATACTTCTGGACTTGTCAGCTACCTTCGATACCATCGATCATACACAGCTACTGCATAGACTTAAAAATACAGCTAAGATCGAGGGGATGGCATTGGCATGGATGGTTTTGTTTCTCACAGATGGGGCACAACGGGTGAGGCTGGGAGCCTATCGCTCTAATTTCAGCTCCCTGTCCTGTGGGGTACCACAGGGTTGGCGTCGTCACCAATCCTGTTTAACATCTATATGAGACCACTGACCAACCTGATCAGACGCCATGGTCTGCAGTTCCATGTGTATGCAGATGACACCCAGATCTATCTGAGCAAGTCAAGGGAAAATAGTGTCCAGTCTCCACTAGCAGCCTGTTTAGAAGAGATCTATCTGTGGATGAGTGCCAACTTTCTTAAGTTAAATGGCACAAAATCTGAAATGTTCATCTTTATTGACAGGGACATAGACACTTCAATTACCGCGTGGCCTTCCTCGTTCGGTGCTATACCTGAGATAGCCAACCAGGTGAGAGACTTGGGGGTCATCTTGGATACCTGATTGACTCTGGACTCTCAGGTGAGCGGAGTAGTGAGTTCATGCCACCTCCACTTAAAGCTCCTGCTATCTAGATGATGACTCAGATAAGATCGCTCTGATCCATGCAACAATTACCTGTCGGTTGGACTACTGTAATGCTTTGTACCTTGGCCTACCTAAAAAGATCTTGCATAGACTCCAACTAATTCAGAACGCCGCAGCAAGGTTACTTGTGGGTGCTGGTAGGAGAGATCATATCACCCCAAATTTGAATACCTTGCATTGGTTGCCTGTCCATGAGCAGGTTCTGTTTAAGATTGGCCTTGTTTATGCATAGGATAGTCCATGGAGGTGGACCAGAGTACCTCCGGAAAAAATTCACACAATATGCTCATGGTAGAGCACTACGTTCAGCGGGACAAACAAATGTCGTTGACCCCAGGGTGAAGAAACAGATGAAGAGGATGTGCTTTCTCAGTGCAGGGGGGTAAGGAATGATTTACCGTTGGTCCTAAAAAACACCACCAATTTGCAAAGCTTTTTTATATTTTTTGGGGATATTTATTATAGCAAAAAGTAAAAAATATTGCTGTTTTTTCAAAATTGTCGCTCTATTTATGTTTATAGCGCAAAAAGTAAAAAACACAGAGGTGATCAAATACCACCAAAGAAACCTCTATTTGTGCGGGAAAAAAGGACAACAATTTTGTTTGGGAGCCACGTCGCATGACCGTGCAATTGTCAGTGCCAAATCGCAAAAAGTGCTCTGGTCTTTGGTGAGCCTAGTGGTCCGGGGGCTAAAGTGGTTAATAAATGAAATTGTCATTAAAAAACAATTTACTCGGTTATCTTTGTATATATAAAATTTTGTTTGATCTGAATCATTTAAGACCCCTTTCACACTGAGGGTGTTTTACAGGCGCTATAGCATTAAAAATAGCACCTGCAATCCGCCCTTAAACAACTGCTCTATTCACATTGGAGCGGTGCGCTGGCAGGGCGTCAGAAAAAGTCCTGCCAGCAGCTTCTTTGGAGCACATTAGCAGCGGTGATCTTCCATTTTTACCCATCTCTTATTTGTGTTTGTATTTGCCCACTCTAATAACCTTGCCATTATTACCGATGTGTGATATCTTTTAATGTCGTTTAATGTCTTTTTTTTCCTAGATAGAAGCACATTACTCACTCTGGCTATTTTTTTTCTGCCAAATATATTTCGAAATTGTTTTTATAACTTTAAAAAAAGGTTGGGGTATCTCTATCGGGAGCATTTGAAATATATATAGGATTTTTGTAAAATCACCATTTTTAGCAAGTTTATCCTTCCTATCCATGAAATCGGTCTCCTCGAAAGTTTCTTTTATGTCTTCTTTCACTTCGTTCAGTAATGGAATATAGTTGGCCGGATGTATTTTTTCTAACGTAGGGGTTCATTTAATTCCCAAGTAGGTCAGTGCCTCTGTCTCCCAGGGGAACGGGAATTCCTGTTATGCTATTGCTTCTTTCTTTTCTATTCCTAAATTTAATATTACAGTTTTGGTAGGGTTTATCTTAAAGTTTGTAAGCTCACCATACTCTTTTAATTTATTTTATTATATTTGGTAATGACAACCTAGGCTTAGTTATGTATAGAAGTATGTTGTCCGCGTACGCGGCCACTTTATTGTCCTCATCTCCCACCCTGACCCCTCCTATATCCTCATTTTTCCTTTATTTTTTTCCAGCAACGGTTCCAGTGTGATTACATACAGGAGGGGTGATAGCGGGCAACCCTGTCTTGTGCCGTTGTACATCTCAAACGCAGACGACACACTTCCATTCACCTTAACCCTAGCCGTAGGATACATTATAAAGATTTTTAATCCATTTCATGAATCTTAAGCCCATTCCCATGCTTCGTAGTGTACTCCTCAAAAACCCCCAGCATCAATTGACATGAGCAGGACTGGGGGTTTCTTCTTTTGGTCCCTACACATTAGTAGCATAGGGCCAGATTCACAGAAGAGATACGACGGCGTATCTCCTGATACACCGTCGTATCTCTTGTCGTATCTATGCGGCTGATTCATAGAATCAGTTCCGCATAGATGGCCCTAAGATCCGACAGGTGCAATTGACTTACACCGTCGGATCTTAGGATGCAATACTTTGGCCGCCGCTGGGTGGAGTTCGCGTTGTTTTCCTGCGTCGGGTATGCAAATGAGGTTTAACGGCGATCAACAAAGGATTTTGCGTTCGTTACGTCGTCGCTAGTAATTTTTTCCCGTCGCAAAGTTAAGCCTGCTTTAACATGGCTTAACTATTAGACGAGCCATGTTAAAGTATGGCCGCCGTTCCCGGGTCGAATTTCAATTTTTTTATTTTTTTTTTGCGTAAGACGTCCGGGAATACGAATGTACGTTACGCACGTCGCCGTTCTAAAAAATGACGTCACTTCGCGCAAAAGCACGGCAGGAATTTCAAAATGGAGCATGCGCAGTACGTCCGACGCGGGAGCGCGCCTAATTTAAATGGTACACGCCCCATTTGAATTAGGCGGGCTTGCGCCGGACGTCTTTACGATACACCGCCACCGCACTTACGCCGAAAACTTGCGGCGGTGTAACGTAAAGACGATACGTTACGCCGCCGGAGTTTTTTGTGAATCTGGCCCATAGTTCCTATACTATTGTCCCTTCCTGGGACAAAACCTACTTGATCTATATTAAGTCTGGCATCAAGTTTTTTTAACTTGTACTTGTGCGTATAATGTTACATCTGTGCTTAGTAACGCAATGGGGCGGTAGCTGGAACAGATGGATTTATCTTTGCCTACTTTAGGTATTATTGTGATGAGTGCTAAGAGTGATTCTTTTCTGAATTCCTAATTTTCTCCTGTATTATTAAAATAGGTACATAGTGCTGGTACTAATTGCTCTTTGATTTTTTTTTATAATATTTTATCGTGAAACCGTCCGGCCCTGGGCTTTTTCCCCCTGGTAATTTTTTTTAGGGCATCATTGAGTTCCTCTTGTGTTATTGGCCTCTCTAAGAATTCTTGGCCTCTCTAAGAATTCTGTATTGTCAACTGTTATCTTTGGTAGATTTACTTTTGTAAAATATTGCTGTATGTTAAGTTTCCTGTGGTTCTCCTCCTGTGGTGTTTCTTTGTTTATAATTGCATATAAAGAACTATAAAATTCCTTGAGCCCTGGTTCACACTGGGTACGATTTTGGAACGATTTGAGATGCGATTTGACATGTCAAATCGCATCTCAAATCGGCGGCAATTGTCGGCAATGGCACTGTCCTAATCAGTGCGACGCCGCATCTGCGATTTCAAAAAGTAGTTCCTGTACTACTTTTTGCGATTTCGGGCCGCGATTTACATTAAATTGCGTCCGAAATCGCGGCAAAATCGCGGTAAAATCGCGCATTTTACCGCGATTTTGAATTCGCAGCAGTGTGAACCTAGGCTGAAAGTCTTAGCGATGACAGTTGTTTTGTACTTCATTTCTCCTTTTTCATTTTTTATCCTCTCAATATAGTTTAAAGTTTTTTTTTTCCTTGAAACTTTTGCTAAGTACCTTCCTGGCTTATTGTGCCACCTATATCTATCTTTTGCCAAGTTTCTGAATACTTTCCTAGTCTCTTCCTCCATTAGTTCCCTTAGTTGGTCTCTTTTTATAACCACTCTCTGATATATTTCCCTATTAGAGTAAGTTTTATGTAGCTGTTCCAAGTCGTTTAACTCCCTTATTGTCCGTTTCATATTTATTTCCCTTTCTTTTTTTCTTTGCTGCCCCTATTGAGATTAATTTACCTCTAATATACGCCTCGCGGGCTTCCCAGATTGTGGCCTTTGTGAAATCAGAAGTGTAATTTATATAAAAAAATTGATCGATTTCTATTGTTAATGCGGAGGTTCCATTAAAAAAAAAAAAATTATTAAAAGTCAGCCGCTACTAACACTGGAGCTGCTGACTTTTAATAAGGACACTTACCTGTCCTAGCCGCCAGCGATGTCGACCCCCGCCGAGGCCGATCCTCGATCCTGGCAGCTCCAAGCGCCGCCATCCACAGTAAGGAAAACAGGCAGTGAAGCCGTACATTTTTTTCAGGTGGAACCTCCACTTTAAGTTATTGGTCACTTCTATATCTTCTATTAGGTCTTCATTTAACATCCATGTCCCTTCCGAAGGAAAGGGACATTAACCCTAGCCATAGGATACTTATAAAGATTTTCAATCCATCTCATGAATCTTAAGCCCATCCCCATGCTTCGTAGTGTACTCCTCAAAAACCCCCAGCATCAATTGACATGAGCAGGACTGGGGGATTTAAAAATTAAATTTAAGGATAGAAGTATCGGGTCATGGTCCGAAATTGTTATCTCTATTGCGGTTTCCATCACATACTCTAAGATTGCGTGATCGAACAAAATCCAGTCTCGTGTATGTATCGTGCACAGACGAGTGGAATGTATAATCTTTTTTACTGGGATGGGCTATTCGCCATATATCTAACAACTGGTTAGCATGCATTTTTTTTCTGATCTGTTTCAATTGTTTACTTTCTCTCATCGGTGCACCAGACTTACTATCGAGACCGTGGTCCATTAAGAAGTTTAAATCTCCCGCGACAATCGGATGTCCTTGTTTAAACTCCTCTATGGCATCTAGGATCCCTTTTAAAATATTTTTTTAGGGTTCTTATTGGGGCAGTAGACATTCACTAACATATACCTAATTCCCTGTAGGATCCCTTTCAAAAACAAGAACCGACCTTCTGGGTCTACTTTTCTATCTTCCAACTCAAACCTTATATTTTTCCCTATTCCAATGGCAACTCCTTTTGCCCTTTTATTTGGGAAATCCCCATAATATCAGGTTGGAATAGCCCGTGAATACATTCTTGTATTTGAATCCAGGGGTAGATGCGTTCCTTGTAAAAAGACAATCTCTACAGCATATCTTTCCAACTCTCTTAGTATCATATGTCTTTTTTTCCAGAGAGTTCAGTCCTCTTACATTGTATGTCATAAATTTAACCTCGGTCATTGTTTTGTTTTCATTTAGCTTACATGCTTCGACCCACAGATTCTTATGCTGCAATATATAAATTTCCCTTTTTCTAATGTCAATGCTTGCATATATGGACAGAAATATACAGATCTTTCCCTCCTTTTCAGTTGTCTGCTTTCCACTATTTCCTCCGTGTGTTAGATATTTGTTAATTGGGTCTGGGCTTGAGTTCGGGGGTAGACTTAGACGGGGTGACTTTGGAGTTGCTCCTCCTCTTCCTGACCTGCCCCTCATCGTCGGCTCTATTAAATAATTTCCCTGGTATCTTATGTAGACTTTAGTGGGGTGGTGAGTGTTTTTGTGTATTTAGGTATATAAATGAGGTCTTTAAAGGTGTTGACCTTCGAAGGTAACATAGATTCCACGGCTGAGTCTCCTTTCTCTTTCCGCTGTTTAACTCTCAAAGGAAGTATACCCAGTACTTGCACAGATGTTATTTCATACCATTTAAATAAACAGTCAGTAACCATCACCTTCTACCCCGATGGCACCACAGGTACCTTTCACCTCCTAGGTATCTTATGGGTGTCTCACTGGGGTATTTGTTACTTCACTCACATATACCATATGCCGTATACACTGATATTCTTTCAAACAGTCTCTTTTTTTTTTTTTTTTTTTGCATATTTTCACAGTATTAGGTAATAGTAGCGATTCCTTGTACTTGCCACCTCCACATCAGTGACTTTGATCAGGAACGTATCTTCTGTGACTGTTTCCACTGCTGGTTACAGAGCTGGGGCCACTGCAGGGAGTACGTGGGGGGGGAGGGGATTACCTCAGAAGCTCCATCAGGGATTTCAGTGAATTTTCAGTGGGGCTGCAGTCCTCAGTAGAAATTGGGGGTTCAGGGTTTGCCTCCCCCACTCAGACTTCGTCCGAAACTGCCTGAGAGTTCTCCTAGCAGCCAGGGCTGTTGCAGTGCTGCTCGCCTCTCTTGTCACGTTCCTCCCTCTCTGCGGGGGGAGGGAGGGGGACAAGGAACACCTGTGCAGCCGCACATAGGGAAGTGGGCAGCCGCGAAGAATCCGAAATACCCGGCAGTACAGGGAGCCGTGCGGGACCAGCGATGGTAAGGAGGAGAGAGCCTTGCAGACGGGCGGGTGGGCAGAAAGGTCTATCTCCCTGCCAACATCATACAATGCACAAGGTGGGAGTTCAGGGCTTCCTGCTATGCACCGAGGATCTCCTCCAGCAGCGCCATTACGAGACTCCTCCCTCCAACATCCCCGACATAATTTTGAAGGAACTCACTGTCCCTAATGCGTTTCTGCCAATTGAAATCAACGGGCAGCGCCGGCAATATTCCGCTGTAGTGACGCATTGCAGGCGGTTTTTGCACCACAAATCCGACGGTAAAATGGCAGCGTTTTACCGCCATTTTACCAAGGACGCTATTGGCGGCACCTGTGTGAAAGGGGTCTAAGTGTGAAAAATCTAGAAAAAAAAAGTCAGGAAGCGGCAAATGCTTTTTCACAGCACTGTACAGAATCCTACATTTTATCAAATTCTAAAAGTTTGACCACCTTTTTTTCTGTATTTTAAATCACTGACTACAAATGTGACAAATTATACATTTACATTAAACATTTCTGAGGCCTCGTACACACGACCCAACATGTCTGCTGAAACTGGTCTGCGCACCAGTTTCCGCGGACATGTCCGACCGTGTGTACAGCCTAGCGGACCGGTTTCCTGGCCTAGCGGACAGGTTTCCAGCGGACAAAAGTTTCTTAGCATGCTAAAAAAATTGTCCGCTGGAACCATGTCCGTCAGACATGTCCGATGGTTAGTACGACTCATCGGACATGTCCGCTGGTTATGACGTATAACCAGCGTCCCGAAATCCCGCGCATGCGTCGAATTGATTCAACGCATGCGTGGAAGCATTGACCTTCCGTGTCAGAGAACTTCGGTGTCGTCTACGTCACCGCGTTCTCGCGGGGATTTTGGTCTGATGGTGTGTACACACCTCAGACCAAAACCTCCCAGCAGACATGTCCGATGAAAACGGTCCGCGGACCGTTTTCATCGGACATGTCTGGTCGTGTGTACAAGGCCTGAGAATTCCCTGTCGCACATACCTCTAGGGTAAAGAAACATACTTGCTAAGAACCTCTGCTTTGTTATATGAAGGATAAGTAATAATAATAAAGTATAAAGAAAGTTTATATAACAATGTTCTGTGTAAGCACAAAATGAAAATACTGTACATTTATTAAAGCTCATGTTCATTTGCTGAATTTAACAGTGAAAGCTGATTCTGTTGTTTGTATGATGGGTCTTTTCTACTATATGTTATGTAATTGATTTCTTTTTAACAAACTGATTTACTGTAATGCTAATTTTCAAAAAAATTATAAATTAAAATTACATTTTGGAGTGCGATCATGGTGAGCAAATCAAAGGCCCTAAAATGTGTTTTACCATAAAAAAATTGACAAAAAGAATAGTTTTGTGTTGCTTTCATTATACCACCAGAAATTTATATGACCATCATTTTTCTTTCATGAAAGTTCTCGATGGTAGCATACATATATGTTAACTTTTTCCCTTCTTAAGCTTCGTACACACAATTGGATTTTCCGACAACAAATGTGTGATGGCAGGGTTTTGTCGGAAAATCCGACCGTTTGTATACTCCATCGGACAGCACAGGGGGATCTTCTTTGAGGTAGGAGTGCACCCCCCCTTCCCTTGTATTGGCTATCCCTTTTTTTCTTTACTCTTTTCTCTATCCTCTTATTTAATTTGTTTTTTGTTTTGTTATTGCCTGATGGGTCCTTGAGGTTTGATTTAGATCTTGTTAGTTGACAGTTGTAGTACAGGGACCCAAGGGAATAGTGTGTGCTGGTTATGTATTTGCACTCACAACGACTTGTATTTGTACATTTGTTATCATGGCAATGACAAATGCTGTTTTTCTTTTTGTATTCTTATTTGAAAACTTTAATAAAAATATTGGAAACGAAAAATCCTCAGGCCACATGGGCCCACAGGGAGCCATGTCATTTTCCTATGCTAGACAGAAAAAAACTGAGCTGCATGATGCAGGGAGAGGGGTTGTACATAGTGGGACCGCCCCCCAGGGTGGTACTGTACAGTTTTGGTGTATGTTTAACACTTAACATGCTTTTCTGCCTAGTCCTCTCCTGATAGAAGGCGAATACCCTAAATGTCAAGAATAAGATGCTGTCCACGAACAAAAGGATAAATATTGTTTGTTTCTTTAACTTTTCTGTAGCTGTGATCGTCAGCTTTTGTGATGGGGAAGAGATTGGGTGCAGTTCTACCCATTTCAGATAGAAGGGATTTCACCGTCATTGGGAAAGCCACAATCAGGTGACAGTTTTTGGAATTACTGCTGACTTTCTGGGAACTTTGTTGAAATTATTCCTGAACCTTTGTGTGACTTACTGCTGAAACCAGGGGCAGACTTGCAACTCATGGGGCCCCAGGTGGCTGCCATGCCAAGAGTAACAAAACAACATTTCTTTTAGTACATCACGGGACACCAGTAATTACTACATGCGTTATAGAATAGATTTAGGACTTAAAGCGGGAGTTCACCCATTTATTAAATTTTTCCCCTTTTCCCCTTAGATTCCTGCTCGTTAGGTCTAGGGGAATCGGCTATTTGTATTAAAATATAATCCGTACTTACCCGTTTTCGAGATGCATCTTCTTCCGTCGCTTCCGGGTATGGGTCTTCGGGAGCGGGCGTTCCTTCTTGATTGACAGTCTTCCGAGAGGCTTCCGACGGTCGCATCCATCGCCTCACTCGTAACCGAAAGAAGCCGAACGTCGGTGCGGCTCTATACTGCGCCTGCGCACCGACGTTCGGCTTCTTTCGGAAAATCGTGACGCGATGGATGCGACCGTCGGAAGCCTCTCGGAAGACTGTCAATCAAGAAGGAACGCCCATTCCCGCAGCCCATACCCGGAAGCGACGGAGAGGATGCATCTCGTAAACGGGTAAGTAATGCTCATATTTTAAAACAAATAGCCGATTCCCCTAGTAAAAACGAGCAGGAATCTAAGGGGAAAAAGTGCCCTCTAAGGGTGAACCACTGCTTTAAGGGACCCCAAGGACCCAAAAGACCAAGACAGGAGGGGGCGAGAGGACTATATCGGTACTGTAATTATATAAAAAATATATACATTTATTAACATGGTATCCAAAAGACAGACATAATCATAAAATACATCAAAACAACAATACAAGACAATAGACATGTAGCGAGACCAGCCGAGCGAGAATAGTCCCCGCAGGGAGGATCAAGGTGAGAGTGGAGGTCACGCAGAACGGAGTCTCAACTAGTTTCGCGACTGGGTCGCTTCGTCAGGAGAATTCTAAAAATGATACATAGTTGTTAGAAAATAGGGCTGTATATACATATATACATGCATAGGCCAATCAAGTGCCAACAAACAAATATTAAAGTATCAATTGTACATAGAAACATTAGAGAAGTACTTAGGGGAACAAGTGCTGTGTGGTTTACCTACAGAGAGGAGGTGACGAGTAGGGAAGGAAAAAGGAGAGGGGGGAAAAAAGGGGGACGAAAGGGAAGAAGGGGGGCGAGTATACTACAGGAACAGAAAGTGGAGGCAAAGGGGGGGAAGAGGGGGAAAGAAGAGAAGTAAGAATATACAAGGTAAAGTGGGAAAAGAGGGTAACAGCCGAGGAAGGGGAGAAAAAGAGAAGAGCACAGCAGAGGAACAAGGGAGGAAAAGAAAAAGGTAGGAATAACTGAAGGAGGGAAAGGAAGGAAGAAGGACCAGGGGAAGACAGAAAGCCAGGAAGAGAGAGGGGGGGGGTGTTTGGTGGGGGAAGAAAAAGAGGAGGGGGAGGGGGGAAAGGGGGGGAGGGGGGGGGGACAAGGAATAAGGGAAGTAATAATGTTAGAGATACCTGTGTAAAAAGTAGTAACTAAAATATGAGGGCCCTAGGACCCAGTTGCAATATGTACAAATGAGCGGCAAGTGGTTGCAAAAGCTGCACAATAATACTCATAATGAGCAGGCAGCAATTCTTTAGCCGACATGGATCTGAATACAATGTCAGAAACAATACAACAATAATGGAAATCAATAAATGATAGAGAGAGGAAGAGGCAGAGAAGAACATGGACTGGGGCTGATGGATCATGAAGGGGTATAGTTTATTCTACAGAAGCTGGATAGTTAGGTTACAGAAATGATTTAATGGAATTGACCTCATTGAGGCCAGGTGGTATCATCGAGGCGCTCGATCCAGAGCGCCTCTCGTTGTAGTAGCACTCTGTCTTGATCCCCACCCCTTGGGTCAACAGCCACTGCCTCTAGAACCATCAACTGCACCGCTAGAGAATTGTATTTATAGTGAAGACCTATATGTCGGCCAATGGTGGTCAATTTCCCATTGGTCGAACAATAGAGGTGATCACCAATGTGTTGTCGAAGTTCTCGAATGGTCTTGCCAACATAGAACACATGGCAAGTGCATAGCATCAAGTATATGACACCGGTGGTTCCGCAATTCGCTTAAAATTGAGGGGAGAAAACTTCTCCATTAGGAAGCCTGTACGTGTGTCCCTCCAGGATCCATGGGCATCTGGGGCATTGCCCACATCGTGATGTGCCTCTAGGTCCCAGACGGGGAACATCAGCAGCTTTGTAATGGCTGCAGGTCAGGCGGTCCTTAAGTGATTGAGCGCGTCGGAAAACTAGTTCCGGAGTAGTACATACATGTTTACTCAGAGTGTGGTGGTCTGACAACACATGCCAGTGCCTATTCAAGATGCTACGTAGTTGGCCATGGTGTGCTGAAAATTTAGTAATGACCTTAGTGGTTGGTTTCTTGGGGATGCGTGGTGCGGTGTAGAGCAGAGAGGTTCTAGTGTGGGCGTTGGCCCTATTGAAGGCTTTCCTTAAAGTAGTTGGAGTATACCCCCTCAAGAGCAGCCGTTCTCGTAGGGAGGCAGCCTGGGCATGGAAATCCTCATCTCGTGCGTTTCTTCGTAGGCGCAGATATTGCGCAAATGGAATACTGCGCACAAGGGATTTGGGATGTGCACTAGAGGCATGTAACAGCGTGTTACCCGCTGTAGGTTTACGGTACAGATCCGTGCCCAGGAAGCCATCTGGGTTTTTAGTAATCAGGAGATCCAGGTACGAGATCTGTTTGGCATCAAAGGAGTTGGTAAAGAATAAGTTATCTGAGTTTTTGTTCAGTGTGTGGACGAATTCACCAAGCAAGGTTTGGGAGCCCGTCCACACAATGAACAGGTCATCAATAAAGCGATACCAACACAGTACTGATTGTAGGAAATTATGATATGCTTCATTAGCAAATGTCCTCCTCTCCCAGGCCCCGAGATATAAGTTGGCGTAGGCAGGGGCACAGGATGTGCCCATTGTCACGCCTTGGCATTGTAGAAAGTGTTTATCCTCAAAAATAAAGTAGTTATGGGTAAGAATAAATATTAACAATTTCAACAAGAATTCATTTAGGGGCCACGAAGTGTGATCCTGTTCCATCAAGAAGGATCTGGCCATCAGGACTCCCTGCTCATAGGGGATGCTCGAGTATAATGTCTCAATGTCAATCGCCACGAGGAGGGAGTCTGGAGGGACCTGGATCCCCTCAATGTACCGTAGAAGGTCAGATGTGTCCTGAATGTAGGAGGGTAGACTTGTAACATGGGGCATGAGGAAGTAGTTGACAAATTTGCTAGCATGATCTGTCAGAGAGCCAATCCCCAACATGATAGTTCGACCCAGGGGTTGTGAGAGGTTTTTATGCGTTTTGGGCAGTGTGTAGAACGTCGGGGCCTAGGGTGTTTAGGGATAAGATAGTTAAGAGTATCTTTGTCAATAAGACCATGCCAGAATGCACCCGTACAGAGTTCGCAGAATTAGTTGATGAAAACCTGAATATTTGAAAGAGGGTGGAATTATTAAGTACGGTGTGACACATCATGCGATATTGGGGGTGTGTCATGACAACGATATTGCCACCTTTATCAGATGGTTTTATAACAATGTCCTTACATTTCTGTAATTGTTTCAGAGCAGATTGTTGGTGAAGGGTGAGGTTGGGAGGGAACTCCTGCCACTGGTTTTGCTTCAGGTCCTTAAAGCGGGGGTTCACCCTTAGAGGGCACTTTTCCCCCTTAGATTCCTGCTCGTTATTACTAGGGGAATCGGCTATTTATTTTAAAATATGTGCAGTACTTACCCGTTTACGAGACGCATCCTCTCCGTCGCTTCCGGGTATGGGCTTCGGGAATGGGCGTTCCTTCTTGATTGACAGGTTTCCGAGAGGCTTCCGACGGTCGCATCCATCGCGTCACGATTTTCCGAAAGAAGCCGAACGTCGGTGCGCAGGCGCAGTATAGAGCCGCGCCGACGTTCGGCTTCTTTCGGCTACGAGTGACGCGATGGATGCGACCGTCGGAAGCCTCTCGGAAGGCTGTCACTCAAGAAGGAACGCCGGCTCCCGAAGACCCATACCCGGAAGCGACGGAAGAAGATGCAGCTCGAAAACGGGTAAGTACTGCACATATTTTAATATAAATAGCCGATTCCCCTAGACCGAACGAGCAGGAAGCTAAGGGGAGATTTTTTTTTTTTTTTAAATGGGTGAACTCCCGCTTTAATAGAAAGTTGAAGGAACGCCCAAATTGCTGGGCATGTCATTAGGTCCGGGAATTTACGAGACTTAAGTTTGAATTTTTTAGGATGACTAGATGCTACAAGCGCTGTCACAGAAGCTGTAGGTGGGGTTCCACCGAGGACCCCAGTGGTACCGACAAATGAAGCCGCGAGGGGGTCATCGGTGGAACCCTCATCATACAGCAACATCAGGTCACGTAGAGCACGGAACTCATCCATGGTAAAATGTTTAGTACGTTCATATAATTCTTGTTCCAAATTGGTATTTTGGCGATCAAGATCGTAGATAAATTTAAAGGTGAGGTTCTGTGCAAACCGGTATAAGTCTTTGATGGTTTCTGTGACATGTAATGGGTCTAAGGGGCAAAACCCAAGTCCGAGTTATAACACGGACAATTCGTCAGTGGACAGGGGAATGGAAGAAAGATTAATAATGTTTAGTTGGTTGGTGTCGGAGGTGGCTGGGTAGTGGTGTTAGTGGTACTTTGCGGGTGAATTGTTGTTTTTTGGGGTCGGGTGACGTCAAGTCTAAAAAATCGATGTCTAAGAGGGCTTTCCTTGGGTTAACCAACGTTGAGCCCAAAGCTTTGGGAATCAAATGGTGAAGGGTGGTAGATGTTACAGGTGCAGTGGGAACTCCCCCGGTAGCTTGGTTAGCTTCTGGTGAGGGTTTTCTTGGTGTGTGTGCAGACTGGTGTTTGGTGGAAGTTTTTTTTTTTTTTTTACCCTTCCTTGGTGCCACTGGTGAAGTTCCATCATTACGGTGTGTGCGTTTATGTGTGGTGTTGGGTGCCCCCATGCAGCTGGGGCCCCTGGGCAGTGCCCAGGTGTGCCCCCTCTCATGGTTAGTAAGTGTTTTCATCAGTTCCAAACTGCAGTGCGTTAAGGTTTTTTTCCCAGGAAGTTTTAAAGCTGGGAGATGGATCCTTAATGGTGGGAAACAGCTGGATCCTCAAACCGAGAGGGCAAGTATCTTCTCGAATATACTGCCTAAAGTATTCAGTATGCCAGTGCAAGTGAGACTTGCGCTTAAGCAGACTGAACATTCTGTCGAGAATGTACTTAATAATTCCACCTAGTACAAACCCATCCCTCTTTCATATCATCAACGAATTCTGCGAACTCTGTACGGGTGCATTCTGGCATGGTCTTATTGACAAAGATACTCTTAACTATCTTATCCCTAAACACCCTAGGACCCTGACATTCTACACACTGCCCAAAAAGCATAAAAACCTCTCACAACCCCCAGGTCGACCTATCTTGTCGGGGATTGGCTCTCTGACCGATCATGCTTGCAAATTTGTCGACTACTTCCTCATGCTCCATTTTACAAGTCTACCCTCCTACATTCAGGACACATCTGACCTTCTACGGCACATTGAGGGGATCCATGTCCCTCCGGACTCCCTCCTCGTGGCGATTGACGTCGAGACATTATACTCGAGCATCCCCCACAAGCAGGAAGTCCTGATGGCCAGATCCTTCTTGATGGAACAGGATCACACTTCGTGGCCCCTAAATGAATTCTTGTTGAAATTGTTAATATTTGTTCTTACCCGTAATTACTTTATTTTTGAGGATCAACACTTTCTACAATGCCAAGGCGTGACAATGGGCACATCCTGTGCCCCTGCCTACGCCAATTTATATCTCGGGGCCTGGGAGAGGAGGACATTTGCTAATGAAGTGTATCATAATTTTCTACAATCAGTACTGTGTTGGTATCGCTTTATTAATGACCTGTTCATTGTATGGTTTACAATTTTATTTTATTGTTTTATAATCATCCTACAGGGGTTTCCCTATAGACATCAGATAAACATAAATGATGACCATTACCAATATGTATACATTATAAATTCTTTCAGATTTACTATGCATATCATCTTCATATAAAGGAAAAGGAATACAGGAAAAAAAGGGAGGAACAGAATAAAGAAAAAAAAAAAAAAGGGAAAAACAGAAGAAAAAAAAAAGAAAGGGGGGGGAAACCCCTAATACCTATAGTCACTCCAACATAGCTACACTCCCTTTAACCCAGATAGGGAACTCCGCTGATTTTCTAAACTCGGACCATACGGACCAAGTGTGAGAGAACTGTTCTTCCCTACCCATTTCTCGTGCCAGCAGACCTTCCAAATCTCTTACAAGGTCTCTCTCTATTGCCCATTCCCCCAGGGAAAGTACTGTCCTTAATTTCCAGTATCGAGGGATAACTGCTCTGGCTGCAGCAAGGAAATATCTAAGCACATATCCTCCTTTGCATTCTTTAGAGATCCTGAAATCATGTTTAAGAGAGCCACTCTGGGTGATGCGAGGAGAGTTGTATCCATTAGTTTTTCATATAGGTCAAAGATTTGTTTACAGAACCTTCTCACCGGGGTACATTCCCACCAGATATGAAGCATAGTTCCTTTTGACTCATGACAACGCCAACAGATATCCGATATATCCTGGTTAATTTGGTGCATGATAGAGGGGCACATGTACCATCTGCTTACCAGTTTATACACCTTTACTTGAGATCTTATATCTATTGACATTTTATGGGTCAAGATGAAACTTTTTTGCCAGTCCAATAGAGCTAAGTTCTCTTGGAGTTCTTCTTCCCATTTCCGTGTATAAAGGGGGGGGGGTTCTGGGTGGATTGCTAACAAGAGAATAGAGCAGGGGTCTCCAAACTTTCTAAACAAAGGGCGGTTTATTGTCCTTCAGACTTTAGGAGGGCCGGGCTGTGGCCAGTGAGAGTAAACATCAAAACATTTGGTATTGGGGGGTAATAATGCCCCATTGTTGGTATCATAGGGAGGAATAATGCCCCATTATTGGTGTCAGTGGGAGAAATTATCCCTCATTGTTGGTGTCAGCGGAAGAAATGGTGCTCCATTGTTGGTGTCAGATGGCACAATAGTGTCTTGTATCAGTGGAAGGAATAGTGCCCCAAGGGCCAGTTAAAAGCGAGAAAAGGGCCACATCCGGCCCCAGGGCCGCAGTTTGGAGACCACTGGAATAGAGTATAATACCAAAATCAAATGTGATATTGGTTCTTCTTGCAGGAGCAGAGATTCAATTGCAGTTGGTTTAGCATAAATATCTTGTTTTGATGGGATTGACCGTATATAACATAAAGCTTGATGTCTTTGAAGTCACTGCGCCGGCTTATGAGAAATCATTGTAGATGGAGAATCTACCAGTGATAATGAGTCTGTTTGGAGGAGTTGAACAATTCTTCTATGTTCCTGTTTATACCAGGGGCCAAACGTAATTGAATGTAAGGCTGGTAAAAAATCCGGCGTTCCAAAGAAAGGAGTCATAGGGCTCAATTGTTTTGATATTTTGTAAATGGGTATCAAACTATCCCATATATGCAGTGTTTGCCTAGTGAGATATGCTGGTATTGAAAGGCCCCTGCGTAGGGTGGACGAGGTCCATGGAAGTGCACATAAATCTATAGGGTTTATGTGACCTTCTAATTGTACCCATAACTTGGATTCGGAGTGGTGGAACCAGTCAATAATTTGTGTTAATATAGTTGCTTTATGATATATAGAAACATCTGGTACCTTTGTTTTTTGGGAGGGATAATGTCCCATAGCTAATTCTGGACTGTACTGAGTTCCTTATAAACCTAGAGAATAGCCGGCGTATTTTATGGAAGTACACAGCCGGAAGATGAATTGGAATTGTTTGAAACAAGTATAAAAGCCGAGGGAGTATATCCATCTTAAGGGCATTAATTCTGCCAAACCAGGAAAGTTTCTTAAGTGCATAGGATGTCAAAGTCGTTTGGATTTTATTGAACATCGGAAGAAAATTTAGGGAATATAGTTGTGCTGTTGAAGCTGAGATATTAATCCCTAAGTACTGAATCGACTCGGAACAAATCCTAAAGGAAAAGTTCTTCGATATTCGCTTCATATTTGCTTGAGATAAAGATATATTTAGAAGTTCTGATTTGTTGCAGTTAAAGCGGAGTTCCGGCCACAATTTCACTTTTTAAATATAACCACCACTCCGAACCCCTGTAATACACAAGCTTAATGTATTCTAGTATAGTTAGTCTGTAAACTAAGGTCCGTTTTGTTAGGTTGTTACAGCATTTAGACACTTCATAAAATAGAAATTTACTGGGGCCATCTTAAGTGTGGGCATCATGAAGCCAGACTGTATGACTTCCTGGATTTCAGCCTTGCAGATCTCGCACATGCTCAGTGCTGCACAAGCAGTGTCAGATCAGGTTTCAGCACCTGTGCTATCCAAGTCACATGATTCTTTGAGACTGGGGAGTGCACAGACTGCTGGAAAGTTACACCCACTACATTCCCAGGAGTCTGTGCGGTGAAGCTTAAGCACCTAGGTGCAGGAAGTGGGAAGATTAACTATTCTGCCTAGCAACAACACTTTGAAGGCATCTAAAAAAAAAAAAAAAAAAATTCGTAAAGGACTAATGACATTTTTTTAAAACTACTGATGTAATGTTATATTTATGGGTGGAACTCCACTTTAACTTTAAAATTGCTTACTTCGCTAAATTTCTGGAATTCTAAAAGTATAGATGGAAGAGAAGTATGTGGTTTTGTTACAAATAATAGTAAATCATCTGCGAAAAGTGCCAATTTTGCATGTAGGGGGCCTACCCGAATGCCCGTTATGTTTTCGTTTTGTCGTAATGCATTTGCCAGGTGTTCCATTGTAATAACATATAATAAGGGTGATAAAGAACATTCCTGACGCGTTCCGTTGGAGATAGGGAAAGCAGTGGATAGGGATCCATTCACCCTAAGGCCGGGTACTCACGAGCAAACATGTACGGTGAAACCGGTCCGTCGGACCGTTTTCACCGTACATGCCTGCCAGAGGGCTCCTGTACGATGGTTGTACTAACCATCGTACAGAAGTCCGCGCGTAAACACTACACGGGGCGTGTCCGCGTCGTCGCCGCAGCAACGTGGGCGGGCCTGCCATTTAAAGGCTTCCACGCATGCATCGAAGTCATTCGACGCATGCGAGGGACGGCGGGCGCTGGGACATGTACGGTAGGTCTGTACTGACGACCGTACATGTCCGAGCGGGCAGGATTCCAGCGGATGGTTTTAAAACACGTCCAGGAATATTTGCCCGCTGGGAAAAGGCCCGGCGGGCAAATGTTTGCTGGAATTCGGCCCGCTCACGCCTACACACGACCGAACATGTATGCTGAAACTGGCCCGCGGACCAGTTTCAGCATACATGTTTGGTCGTGTGTACGGGACCTAATTCTTGCCGATGGTGATTTATCAATCACCTTGCTATCCTTGCATAATCCTTGCTATCATATAGGGACCCATGCCAATCTGTATAAGAAAGGCTCGTAAAAACTTCCAACTGACACGATCGAACGCCTTTTCGGCGTCAACCAAGCAAAGAGGGATATCTTGAGTGCGGGCTCCCAAACCTTGCTTGGTGAATTTGTCCACACACTGAACAAAAACTCAGATAACTTATTCTTTACCGTCTCCTTTGATGCCAAACAGATCTCGTACCTGGATCTCCTGATTACTAAAAACCCAGATGGCTTCCTGGGCACGGATCTGTACTGTAAACCTACAGCGGGTAACACACTGTTACACACCTCTAGTGCACATCTCAAATCCCTCGTGCGCAGTATTCCATTTGTGCAATATCTGCGCCTATGAAGAAACTGCGCTTGAGATGAGGATTTCCATGCCCAGGCTGCCTCCCTACGAGAACGGCTGCTCTTGAGGGGGTATACTCCAACTACTTTAAGGAAAGCCTTCAGTAGGACCAACGCCCGCACTAGAACCTCTCTGCTCTACACCGCACCATGCATCCCCAAGAAACCAACCACTTAGGGCTCTTTCACACGTCCGTTCAGTTTTTCAGATCAGTTTTTTTTTTCATCAGTTGATCCGTTTTTCCATGTTTTTCATCAGTTTTGCATCAGTTTTTGCATCAGTTTTTCCATCCGTTTTTCCATCCGTTTTTTCATCCGTTTTTTTTTTTTTTTTGGGGGGCTTTTTACATAGAAAAACGGATGTTAGCGGAACGGATGATCCGTTAACGTCCGTTTTTCGTCCGTTCCGTTTTTTAGACGGAAGAAAAATAGGGTTTTCTTCCGTCCAAAAAAACGGAACTGAACGCAGACGGATGCTAACGGACGTTAGCGGATGCTCATCCGCTAACGGACGCTAGCCCATAGGGAAGCATTGCGGTCCGTTAACGGACGTCCAAAAAACGGACGAACGGAACGGACGTGTGAAAGAGCCCTAAGGTCATTACTAAAATTTCAGCACACCATGGCCAACTACGTAGCATCTTGAATAGGCACTGGCATTTGTTGTCAGACCACCACACTCTGAGTAAACATGTATGCACTACTCCGGAACTAGTTTTCCGAGGCGCTCAATCACTAAAGGACCGCCTGACCTGCAGCCATTACAAAGCTGCTGATGTTCCCCGTCTGGGACCTAGAGGCACATCACGATGTGGGCAATGCCCCAGATGCTCATGGATCCTGGAGGGACACACACACACAGGCTTCCTAATGGAGAAGTTTTCTCCCCTCAATTTTAAGCCAATTGCGGAACCACCGGTGTCATATACTTGATGCTATGCACTTGCCATGCGTTCTATGTTGGCAAGACCATTCGAGAACTTCGACAACGCATTGGTGATCCCCTCTATTGTTCGACCAATGGGAAATTGACTACCATTGGCTGACATATAGGTCTTCACCATAAATACAATTCTCTAGCGGTGCAGTTCATGATTCTAGAGGCACTGGCTGTTGACTCAAGGGGTGGGGATCAAGACAGAGTGCTACTACAACGAGAGGCGCTCTGGATCGAGCGGCTCAATGCCATGATACCACCTGGCCTCAATGAGGTCAATTCCTTAAAATAATTTCTGTTACCTAACTATTCAGCTTTTGTAGAAAAAACTATACCCCTTCATGATCCATCAGCCCCAGTCCCTGTTCTTCTCTGCCCCTTCTTCTCTCTTAAAGCAATCTACTGAGCTGGCCAGAACCACCTCTGGAGGGAGTCTGTTCCACATTTTCACAGCTCTTACTGTGAAGAAACCTTTCCGTATTTGAAGATGAAATCTCTTTTCCTCTAGACCAGGGGTCTCAAACTGGCGGCCCTCCAGCTGTTGCAAAACTACAAGTCCCATGAGGCATTGCGAGGCTCACAGTTAAGAGCACGACTCCCACAGGCTGGGACTTGTAGTTTTGCAACAGCTG
Source organism: Rana temporaria (assembly GCF_905171775.1). Taxonomy (NCBI): domain Eukaryota; kingdom Metazoa; phylum Chordata; class Amphibia; order Anura; family Ranidae; genus Rana; species Rana temporaria. Next base: position 186,216,526 of record NC_053493.1, read on the forward strand.
GAGGGCCGCCAGTTTGAGACCCCTGCTCTAGACGTAGAGTGTCCCCGTGTCCTCAGTGTTGACCGTAAAGTGAATAACTCAACACCAAGTTCACTATATGGACCCATTATATATTTGTACATGTGGATCATATCCCCCCTATTTCTCCTCTTCTCAAGAGTGAATAAATTTAGTTCTTCTAATCTTTCCTCATAGCTGAGCTCCTCCATGCCTCTTATCAGTTTGGTCTCTCTCTGGAGTCCATACCTCTCTTAATACAAGAAAGGACTTTGCTCACTTTGGAAACCGCAGTTTGGCATTGCATGCCATTATTGAGCTTATGATCAACTAAAACCCCCAGATCCTTCTCCACTACAGATCCCCCCAGTTGTACACCTCCTAGTATGTATGATGCATGCATATTCTTAGCCCCCAAGTGCATAACTTTACATTTATCAACATTAAACCTCATCTGCCACATAGTCGCCCAATTAGACAGAGCATTGAGGTCAGCTTGTAAATTGGCGATATCCTGTAAAGACGTTATTCCACTGCATAGCTTGGTGTCATCTGCAAAGACAGAAATGTTACTTTTGATCTCAGACCCAAAATCATTTATAAAGATTTTAAAAAGTAAGGGTCCAAGCACTGCTCTCTGAATTCTGTCTTTCAGACAGTTTTCTATCCATTTACAAACTGATATATCCAATCCTGTAGACTTTACCTTACACATGAGCCGTGCGTGGGGAACTGTATTGAACACTTTTGCAAAATCCAAGTATATCACGTCCACAGCCACGCCTCTGTCCAAGGTTTTTCTTACCTCTTTCCTTACCTTTCACAGAAGTTGTCAGACAAGCCTGATTTCCTTTTGTCTTTCATGAATTCATGCTGTCTGTTGCTTAAATAGTTTTTTTTCCAGCAAGAACGCATCCATGTGGTCTTTTATTATATGTTCCAGTATCTTCCCAACTATAGAAGTTAAACTAACAGGTCTATCTATAGTTACTTGGTAAAGACCAAGATTGGGCCAGATTCTCGTACCTGCGGCACAGCGTAACGTAACCCGTTTACGTTACACGGCCGCAAGTTTTCAGTCTAAGTGCCCGATCCACAAAGCACTTACCTGAAAACTTGCGGCCGTGTATCGTAAACACGTCCGGCGCAAGGCGGCCCAATTCAAATGGGGCGGGTACCATTTAAATTAAGCGCGCTCCCGCGCCGGACGTACTGCGCATGCTCCGTTCGCAAGTTTCCCGACGTGCTTTGCGCAAAATTACGACGTGCCGACGTGTTGGGAATCGCGACGTGCGTAACGTACTTACGCCGGGAAAACAAAAAAATTCAAAAGCGACATGGGAAAGACGGGCATACTTTAACATGGTGGAGTAATTTTACACCATGTTAATAGCAGCCCTATCTTTGCGACGGGAATCTAAGACTTGCGCCGACGTAATGATGGGAAAAACCTTCGTGGATCGCCGTAACTGCTAATTTGCATACCCGATGCTGGTTTACGACGCAAACTCCCCCCAGCGGCGGCCGAAGTATTGCATCCTAGGATCCGACAGTGTAATTCAATTACACCTGTCGGATCTTAGGGCTAGCTATGCGTAACTGATTCTATGAATCAGTCTCATAGTTAGAACGGCCCTAAAACAGAGATACGATGGCGTATCAGGAGATACTCCGTCGTATCTCTTTTGTGAACCTGGCCCTTTGTTCCCTTTTTAAATATAGGCACCACATTGACTCTACACCAATCCAGTGGTATTATTCCTGTCATTAATGAATCAAAAAACTAGATACAATTGCTTTGAAATTACAGAGCTCAATTCTTTTAGGATCCGTGGGTGTTTGCCACCTGGTCCAGGTGCTTTATCCACCTTTATTCTGTCTAAATATTTCTGGACCATATCACTTTTGAGCCATTGTGGATTTGGGGCTGTGTCACTACCACCCCCATTTTGGACATGCTCCATTGTATATACAGAGCTGAAGAAAGTATTTAATAAATTAGCCTTCTCTTTGTCCCCAGCCACCCACTCTAGATTATTTTGTAAAGGGCCTACATGCTCAGACGTTCGTTTTGAATTTTTGCATCCTTGATTTCCTTTTTACATATCCTGTTATATTCTTTGTAACATTTAAACGACACTAGTGTTCCTTCATTTTTATATTTTTTAAGAACTATTTTCTTATTGTTTATAGCTTTTTTAACTTTGACCGTGAGCCACATAGGTTTTATCTTTAGCCTTTTAAACTTATTGCCCATGGGAACATACTTTGTAGTGAGTTCATAAACAGTCTTTTTGAAGAATTCCCATTTCTGTTCTGTGTTCATCAATGCCAATATTCCCTCCCAGTCCAAGTCCTGGAGAGCAGCCCTCATCCTTGGAAAATTTGCTCTCTTGAAATTAAGTGTTTTTTATCTTTCCTGTATGTATTTCTTGCTTACAGCTAACATCAAATGAAATCATATTAGGATCACTGCTACCTAGGTGTTCCTTTATCTGAACATGCATGGTTTGAGATTACCAGGTCTAACAGAGCATCATTCCTAGTTGGGGCCTCAATAAACTGGACCATAAAATTGTCCTGCGAATAGGTTTTTAAAATTTTGCCCTTTAGCTGTGCCAGCAGTACCATTACTCCAGTCAATTTCTGGGTAATTAAAATCCCCCATTATTATCACCATCCCAGCCCTTGCAAACCTTTCCATCTGTGCAAGGAGCTGAGTCTCCACCTCCTCGTTAACATTGGGTGGTCTATAACAAACTCCAATGATTAACTTTGAACTATGCACATCTGTATGCAGTTCCACCCATAATGCTTCAGCACTCTCCATCAACCAGGTCCGCTTTCACGCTTGCTTTGAGGTCACTTCTCACATAGAGACAGACCCCGTCACCTTTCCTTTTTACCCTGTCTTTCCGAAAGCGAGCATAGCCAGGAATATTAATAGCCCAGTCATGTGAGGATTGAAGCCAAGTTTCAGCAATACAGATTACATCATAGCTCTTCTCATGCACCAGAGCTTCCAACTCACCTGTTTTGCTTGGCAGACTTCTGACATTGGTAAACAAACACTTTACTGCATTAATATATTTTGGCCGGTCACATACTATCCTCTTGGGTGTTCCGAGATTGCAACTAGGACTTGCTACTCTACTTACCTTGGGTTTATGTGCTTTGGTTACCCTACCTCTAATGCCTCTAATGCTACCCTCTTGAATATGTTCCACACTGACTATCTCTATCTCTGGACCCTCCCCCCCGTCGCCTAGTTTAAAAACCCCTCTAATTTTTGGCCATCCTTATTCCCAGCTGATCTGCACCCTCCTCATTTAGGTGCAGTCCGTCCTTTCTATAGTACTGGTTATCGACTGAGAAGTCGGCCCAGTCCTCCAGGAATCCACACCCCTCTTTACTACACCAGCTCTTCAGCCACTTGTTTACTTCCCTAATCTCCCTCTGCCTTTCTGGTGTGGCTTGATGTACCGGTAGTATTTCTGAGAATACTACCTTGGAGGTTCTTCTTAATTTAGCTCCCAAGTCCCTAAAATCATTCTTTAGGACACTCCATCTGCCTTTGACTTTGTCATTGGTGCCAACGTGCACCATGACAGCTGGGTCTTCCCCAGCCCCTATCAAGTTAACCAGCGCTGTCTGTCTTTGCCTACTCCCCTCGGCTCAGTGGGCGGCCACCCACAGGCTCTTCTCCAATCGGCGGCCTTGTGTCCGCCCTGGTCTGACCATAGCCCCACCCCGGGGCTCGGCCGCACTTGCCCTTGCACGGCTTTGTCTGAGCCTAAGTGCATTGTGCGCATGCGCGCGCGACGTATTGCTGCGATCGCGTCATGCGGGCGGTCTGACACACTGACTCCGCGCATCGGCACCTTGCGATGATGTCATTGTGTCAGGGACATTTAAGCAGGCTGAACCCTGCCTTGGATGTGTTGGACACCAGGCCCTAGGACTCCTGTTGCTCCACCAAGCAACAAGTCGACTGCTCCATATACCTCAGTGTCCTAGACGGACATCTATACCTGAGCCTGTTACACCACCGGTCTCAGCACTGAGTTTCCCTTCGGCCGTGATCCTTACTATGCCTGTTCCTTTTTCATAGGTTGCCCTTGTTGGTGAGACTGCATCAGACCTCACTTCTGAATCCACACTGCTAACAGTATTATTGTGCAGCTTTTGCAACCACTTGGCGCTCATTTGTACATATTGCAACTGGGTCCTAGGGCCCTCATATTTTAGTTACTACTTTTTACACAGGTATCTCTAACATTATTACTCCCCTTATTCCTTGTCCCCCCCTCCCCCCCCCAAACACCCCCCCTCTCTCTTCCTGGCTTTCTGTCTTCCCCTGCTCCTTCTTCCTTCCTTTCCCTCCTACTTCAGTTATTCCTAGATTTTTCTTTTCCTCCCTTGTTTCTCTGCTGTGCTTTTCCCTTTTTCTTCCCTTCCTCGGCTGTTACCCTCCTTTCCCACTTTACCTTGTATTTCTTCTCTTCTTTCCCCCTCTTCCCCCCCATTCCTTTCTTGTCCCCCCCCCTTTCTGTTCCTGTAGTATACTCGTCCCCTTCTTCCCTTTCCTCCCCCTTTTTTCCCCCTCTCCTTTTCCTTTCCTACTCGTCACCTCCGCTGCCCCCCCCTTCCTCTTCCCCCCCCTTGTTTTTTCCAATCTCTCCTATGTCCTCTTTCCTGCCCACCTCCCCTCTGTCCTTCCCTGCCCCCACTCCCCTTCCCCCTCACTGCCCCATTCCCTCACTTAATCTTGGGTTCACAGGTTCCTTCACTTACTTCACATTACCAGAATTGCTTTATACTTTTCACGTTGGCACGCCTCCATACTGAAGTACAAGGTTTTGCCTGTAACCCTTTTCTTTGGAGAGCTGGGCCCTGGGATCCAGCGCCTTGGTCACATTGCTATACCACAGGTTTCTCTGGCGGGATGCTGTACAGGTGCAAGGCAGTGGACCCTAATAAATTAAAGTGGACCCCGTCCTTGAAGGTCTGGCATGACTCCAAGCCCACCGTGATGGGTGAAGATTGGGTCACTGCTAATTCCAGTAGTATCCTACGGCGGAAATGGTAAGTTAAGAAGATCCCTTGTGGACTTCTTTTTATGAATAGTTGACGTCTTGCCTGTGTTTTTCTCCTACCACTAGAGAGTGTGCAGCAGCATACCTGGTGTTGGCATCCCATGCCTGCCTGGTTTAAAGGTCTGTCAGAAGCACTTGTGGAAGATTTCTGTCTTTCCTCTCATTTCTTCAGCCACCTAAAGAGGGGGGGAGAGTTTAGGGTTCCATCAGCAGCGAGACTCCCCCCCCCCCTCCCCCGAGATCCCCAAGTGGATCGCCATTTGCGTGCACGATAAGAACCCCCCATCTTATGAGAAAGGGAAGCCACAGGGGCGGGGAGCGCCACAACCGGCATGCACGTTGCCCTACAGCGCAGGCGTGAACCGGCAATTGGTAAAAATTCAAGTCGTGCGAATACAGGTGCGCGACAGAGAGACACAGACACTTTTTCACAGGGCATGTAAGCGCTGGGGTGCTGGGGACAGGCATTGTTTAGGACTCATCTGTTCATCAGCATCTGAGCTGTGGCATTTCATAGGGGAGAGACAAGTAAATAATGCGCATAAATACACAAAAAACTTCTAATGTCAGATACAGCATGAATATCAAAGCAGCGGGAGATGGGGACAAGAGTCAAGAGGTGACAGTTTAGGGTAAACTGATCAAAAGTCTGTGGTAAAAGTAAAATGGGTACACACTTCCAGGGCTGCCATCAGGGAGGAACAGAGACCATGTTCCGGTTTCTAGAAAAAAGGCAAGGAGAGAGGTGCCTCTGGGTGTAGTAACTTAAGACAGTTTAATGATTAAAACAAACACATGTGGTTATTACACTCACATTTGAGCAGTATAGAGCAGGCATGTAAAGGTTTCTTTAGGCAAGGTGAGCTGTCATCCGAGGAGGGGAGTTCCTTTTCCAGTCAGAGGGAGCGCTGTGCGGGGAGGTCACTGCTTCATCAGAAGGAGGGCATCCATAGGAATGGAGATGGTTCTCAACCCGAGGTCTGGAGCGCACATGGAGAGCTGGCGAGGGCGGATGACGTCACTACTGTGCGACGCGTTTCAGAGTCTTAAAGCAGCAGGTGGATTGGCTGCTTACACTCCTTTCTCAAGCATAACAGAGGAGGGGGACGGAGCTAGTATTTAATGGTATGAAGGGGGCGGAACGAATCGAAAGTGGGGCGGGACGGAGCACGGCTTGTTGTGAAGGCAATGCTAGTGGGCGTGAACCCAGGAGTGTTAGTATGTAAATGGGAGACAATGTGATTGGCACGGTGATGAGCGTATGGGACGGGGGCGGGCATGGAGAGAGTGACTTAAGGCTAAGCGAACGGAGAGAGGGGAGGTGGGGCCGTGAACTAAACTAAATGGATATCGAAAATATAATGGGAGGCATCAGACGGGGAAAGGGCGGGGAGGAGCGATGTGTGGAAACTGAGACCGTGTTTGAAAGTAGTATAGGAATTATGTATAGTGTATACGCGATTGATTATAATTAAACAATTATAAATATAACGATGGAGTTTGGGCTACACTTATATGGATTATGGGAACTAATAGTAATGATGTTTATACCGCAAGAGGTGCGGCATAAAACAGAGGGACCGTATGAATGAAAAATAATAATAATAATAAATAATTAGTAATGAATAATGATAACCTAGGGGTGGGTGTAGCTAGTAAAGGAGATGGACAACATATGCGATTAAATATAATACATATATTAATATATATTAATTTTAATTAGTATGTAGCAGATGGATAAAGGGACATGAAGTGGGAGTAGTGGTACTAATATGTACCAATATACCCAAAGCGGACTAGGGGTTGCTATGTTATGAAAGGGGGGGATGGGATGGGAGGGGGAGGGGGGGAAAAGAGGGGAGGGGGTTGGAATGTGGGGGGGGTGTAGGGGGAAAAAGGAGGGGGGTAGAAAAAGGAGGGAGGGGGGGTGACTGGGGGGTTATGGGAGGAGGGAAAAGGGGAAAAGAAAAGGGAGGGGCGGGGGGTTGGGGTATTTTGGAAGGCAAGTAGTGGCATATAATCCATGAGGTGTGCACAGTATACATACAACATTTGGATATAAAGTCTTATTAAATTCATCCTTAAAAAAGATTAAAAAATTGTATATATATATATATACACTAATTGTTCAGAAATTGAACAGCAAAAAACATATGTATACAGTAATATAGGCATACATAAATAAATAAATACATATATACGGACTACATGATGATACGAGGTATGTGATGATGAAAAGTATATGTAAAAAAGGTATAGGAGGAAAAAGTTCAAAAATTAAAGAATATAAAATAAATTACATATATATATATATATATATATATATACACATACATACAATGGTTAAAAAATATATCTATCTATCTATATGTGTATATATATATATATATATATATATATATATATATATATATATATATATATATATATATGTGTGTGTGTAAAGATAATAGCTACCAATAAGGATACCCTGTGAGCTCTTTTAACACTATTCCTAAAGGCGGATACATCCATATGTGGGAACATATGTGTATATGTATCTGACGCATTTCATAGGGGCATGTTAAGATTGCTAAGACTGAGCTTAGCAATAGATACATAATAATTGGTACCTCTGCTTTGTGCTTAAGAAAAAACAGGGAGAAGCTGTGCAAAGCGCAGCGGTCAGGTCCTGGGAACCCTAGTCACGCCTCCATGGCACCTGCTTCCCCTGTAAGACATGAAACGGTTAACCAAGCTGAAACCTTGTCAGGCATTGTAGCTACGTCAAACACTCCAGCCTCCAGGCAGTCGCGAAGGCCTTTGCCGTCAGCCCCTAGAGCAGGGATAAGCAATTAACGGACCTCCAGCTTGTGCCAAACTACAAGTCCCATCATGCCTCTGGGTGTCATACTTGGTGCTGTCAGAGTCTCGCAATGCCTCATGGGACTTGTAGTTTGGCAACAGCTGGAGGTCCGCTAATTGCATATCCCTGCCCTAGAGGAAGGCCCCAAAGCCAGAGAAAAGTCCTGGGGCAAAAAAACTGCTAAGCAGAGTCCCAAGGCCTCCCTATGAAGGGGTGCCCCCCGCTCGCATGGCTCCTGCAGTTTGCAGGAGCCTGGCAGGAGGAGATTCAGGACAGATGGGTCATCTCCATAGTTTCTCTAGGCTACAAGCTAGAGATTTGGGATTCCTCCGCCTCGTTTTCTAAAATTGGGCGTTCCCAAGGTCCCGGTAAAGAGAACATCGTTTTTTCAGGCACTAGACCTGTTGCCTGAAAGGGGTGACCATAGGGGTCATTACTCAAGTATATGATTCAAAAGGGAAAGTCCCGCCTTTCCATCCTAAGAGCACACTCCACCAGGGCAGATAGTGCTTCTTGGGCAGTGCGTCACCAAGCCTCCATAGCTCAGGTGTGCAAGGCCACTTGAGCTCATCTGTTGATACATTCACAAAATTTTACTAGGTGGATGTGGGTCAGGATGCTGCCTTTGGGCGCAGTTTTTTTTTTTGCAGGCGGCAGTATAGGTCCTCATGTCTGCTTTGTTTGTGTCTTCCTCCCCGTCAGATGGCATTGCTTTGGGACATCCAATGTAATAATTACTGGTGCTCTGGTTACCGTGATGTACTAAAAGAAAATAGTTTTTTTTTTTATAACAGCTTACCTGTATAATCATTTTGTTGAAGGTACATCACGGGACACAGAGGTCCCGTGATGTACCTCTGGGATGTACCTTTTGGGATTATTATATATTGCTGTGCTACAAAACTGAGGCACTACCCATGAGGGAGGGGTTATATAGAAGGGGACTTCTGGTCTTAATTATGCCAGTGTCCATCACCTGAAGGTGGCCTATAACACATGTAGTAAATATTGGTGCTCAGTGTCCCGTGATGTACCTTCAAGAGAAGGATTTTACAGGTAAGTTTTTATAAAAAAATCCCATTATAGAGTACAGCAGTCAGGATAAGCACCACGCTCACATCAGAGTCCTGCCTTACACCAAAGTCCCACCCTGTGGCAGAGCCCCCCCAAGTGTGCCACCTTCTATCAGCGTTTCCTTACACACACCTTTGCATGTTAGTGCTTGGTGTGGCAGGCAGCTGACAGGAAAAGGCTTTTAATTAGAAAAAATAGAGTTACGTACCGGTAACGTCTTTTCCAGTAGTCTTTCAGGACAGCCCACAATTGAGAGATACTCCTCCTCTTCCTCTAGGAAACACTGCGCCAGCCCATAAATTTCTCACTCCCCCTGCCAGACCTCAGTTTTTATACGAGCACCTCCGGTCAGCTGGGGAGACACAAGAACATGTTAATAACATACTATTACATATCAACATCATGTCCTGGTCTTGAAATCAGACTTCCTCTATTCGGGTGGGTACCCAGGGCTGTCCTGAAAGACTACTGGAAAAGACGTTACCGGTACGTAACTCTATTTTTCCCCTCCCGTCTTTCAGGACAGCCCACAATTGAGAGGATAATCGAGAACTTACCAACTAGGGTGGGACTATGGCTTGCAAAACCTTTCGCCCAAAGGCTTGCTCACCTGCCGAAACCAGGTCCACCCTGTAGTGTTTAACAAAGGTGGTGTAGCTGGACCATGTTGCTGCTTTGCAAATCTGTTCCGGCGTTGCTCCAGCTCTTTCTGCCTGAGAGGTTGCCAACGCTCGAGTGGAGTGTGCTTTTATTCCTGTAGGGATTTCCCTACCAGCCAAAGTGTATGCTTGCCCAATGCTTAGTCTTAGCCACCTGGCAATAGTGCGCCTGGATGCTTTGCATCCCTTCCTGGTTCAGAAAATAAAACAAATAGTGAGTCTGACCTTCTAAACGGTCTAGTCACCTCTAAGTAATGTAGGATACTTCTCCTAACATCTAACGTACTGAAACGTCGTTCCCTTTCCCCCGAAGGGTTGGAACAAAAAGAGGGTAAAACTATATCTTGACTCCTGTGAAACTTTGAAGTCACTTTAGGAAGAAAGGCTGGATCGGTCTTGAAAACGACCCGATCCGGGAAAATAACACAAAAAGGGGGTCTGATCGATAGAGCTTCTAGCTCGCTGACCCTCCTAGCAGTGGTCACTGCAATCAAAAAAGCTGTTTTTAAGGTTAAATCCCTTAGAGAACAATTATCTAAGGGCTCAAAGGGAGTACCCGTTAAGGTACGCAACACCAGAGACAGGTCCCAACTGGGGAAGGGTGGACCTCGAGCTGGTCTCTGTCTGGTTAGTGCTTTAAAGAACCTGACTACCCAGGGGCTGGTGGCCAGAGGTTTTTCTAAATACACCGTAAGTGCCGAAACCTGCCCTTTAAGGGTGCTAACTGAAAGACCCTTATCTGCCCCACACTGAAGAAATTCTAAGACAGCCGTGGGGCTCTGTACAGAACAGGGGCAATTTACACACCATTCGTTGAAACGAAGCCAAACCTTCTTGTAAATTTTGCGGGTCTCCTTCTTTCTACTATTAAGGAGGGTGGCAATTAAACCTTCGGAAAATCCCTTGGATCTTAGTATGGCTTCCTCAGTAGCCACGCCGCTAGCCTCCACCTGTGAACTTGTGGGCATAGGACCGGGCCCTGTGATAGAAGATCCTCTCGTTGAGGTAGAAATAAGGGTGGTTCTGCCGCTAACTGCTTGAGGACTGAGAACCATGCCCTCTTGGGCCAGTAAGGAGCTACCAGGACTAGAGAGGTGTGCTCTGATTGGAATTTTCTCAGAACTGCTGGCAGAAGTACCGGAGGTGGGAATGCATAGCATCTTCCGAACTTCCAGCTTTGGGACAGGGCATCCACCCCCCTTGCTCCTTCTCCTTTGTTCAGGGAGAAGAAACAGGGGGTCTTCGCATTTTCTCTTGAGGCGAAGAGGTCCACCTCCAGAGTTCCCCATCTCTTGTTCAGGAGATGAAAGACCTCCTGGTTGAGGGTCCACTCGCCCTCCCTCAGCTGCCTTCGACTGAGGAAGTCTGCTGTCACGTTTCTTTCTCCCCTCAGAAAGACCGCCGAAAGGGAGAGGGTGTGGATCTCGGCCCAGCCCAGAATCTCTGCTGTCAGGACCGACAAACTTTCGCTTCTCGTGCCGCCCTGCTTGTTTAAGTAGGCTACGGCCGATGAATTGTCCGATCTCACCTGAATGTGGTGCCCCTGGAGTTCTTCCTGAAAGAACCTGAGGGCTAGGCCCACTGCCCTCAGCTCCTTCCAATTGGAAGATCTTTTCAGATCCTGGAGACCCCAGGTACCCTGCGCTGGAAGGGATCCCAGGTGTGCTCCCCAGCCCTTGCCGCTTGCGTCTGTGGTTACCACCCGAGACACCGGGATAATCCACAGACGTCCTTGGGTTACGTTGGTGGCCTTTCTCCACCACCAGAGGGATCTTTTTACCTGAAGTGGTACTTGAATCAAGGAGTCTAGGGCTTCTAGGCTGTGATCCCAGACCCTTAGTAGGAAGGCCTGCAGCGGGCGAAAGTGAATACCTGCCCACTGCACGGCTGGGAGGGCAGATGTCAACAGACCTAGCGTTGACATCAGGGACCTTAGTGACACCTGTTGTTTTGGAGGGAAGCCACTGCTCTGTCCAACTTCTTGACTTTCTCTACCGGGAGGAACACTCTTGAGAGAGTGGAATCCAGCAGGTACCCCAGGTAAGTGATCCGTTGTGATGGATTTAAACTGGACTTTTGTAGGTTCAGTAACCACCCTAGGTCCGTTAGAACCTTCTTGGTCACTTCCAGGTCCCTGGATAGCTGCTCTGGTGAGGCTGCGAAAAGAAGCAGGTCGTCCAGATAGGCTATGATGGATACTCCCTGAAGTCGCAGAAACGCTAAGGGTTCTGCCAGGATCTTGGTAAAAATCCGGGGCGATGAGGATAGCCCGAATGGCAGAGCCTGGAACTGGAGGTGTACAATCGTTCCCTCTAGGTCCACGGCCAATCGCAGATATTTCTGAGAACTCTCTGCGATCGGAACGTGCAAGTATGCGTCTCTGAGGTCCAGAGATACCATGAAACAATTGAGGGGAAGGAGGGCTCTCACTGTGTAAATCGATTCCATGCGGAACTTCCTGTATGAAATGGATCTGTTCAGAGGTTTTAGGTTTAGGATTAACCTGTATTTCCCTGAGGGCTTCTTTACCACAAAGGTATGTGAATAAAATCCCCTTCCTTCCTCTGCCCTTGGAACTCTGAGGATGACACTCTGATCCTCTAGCTCCCTTAGAGCTCCCAACAAGGCTTCGGATTTCTCCTTGTCCCTGGGTAGATGGGTGACTAGGTATCTCTGGGGGGGAGGCGATGAAAATTCCAGTCGGTATCCCCCTCTTATGACCGCCAGGACAAACTGGTTTGGGGAAATTGATTCCCATTGTGGGAGAAAGGTCCCCAGTCTTCCTCCCACCCTGACTAGCGAGTCATGGGTTCTTAGGGGGCTGGACAGGAGGGTGAAAAATCGCTCCACCTCTGCCTCTGCCCCTGGGGGTCCAAACCCTCTTTTGGCCTGCCGGTTTGGCCCCTTTTTGTTTTTGCGGACAAAACCCCCTTCCTGCCTGTACTGTGACTTTTCTTTTAGGAGGAAAGGCCTTCTTTTTGTCCGCCGTGCGGTCTAGTACTGCTTCAAGGCCTGGGCCAAAAAGCAGGTCACCTGTGAAGGGAATACCACACAACTTGGATTTAGAGGCGCTGTCGCCAGTCCAAGTCTTGAGCCAGAGGGCCCTTCTGGCCGAGTTAGCCAGAGCAGCCGACCTGGCTGACATGCGGACTGACTCCGCTGAGGCATCCGCTATATAAGCGACTCCTTGCAGGATAGTAGGGAAGGAAGCTAAAATAGTTTCCTTATCCGTACCAGCTTCAATGTGCTCCTGAATCTTAGAGAGCCAATGCTCTAGATTGCGGGCCATTACCGTGACGGCAAGTTCTGGTTTAAGATTCCCTATCGTAGAGTCCCAACATTTCTTTAATAGGGAATCCATTCTCTTGTCCATAACATTGGACAAAACCCCCATGTCCTCAAACGCTAAATCCGTGTTCCTGGACACTTGGGAGAAGGCGGCGTCTAATTTGGGGCTTTTGTTCCAAACAGACGAAGGATCCTCTGAGAAGGGGAATCTCCTCTTTAGAGATCTGGAAAAAAAAGGGGTTTCCTTTCAGGATCCTGCCACTCCTTCTTAATGGTCTCTACCAGTATATCATGTACTGGGAAGACCTTTTTCTCTTGCTCCTCCAGACCTCTGTACATTTGATCATGGAGGGTAAGAGGCTTTTTGTCGGTTTGGATACCAAGGGTTGTGTAAACTGCCCCTAAGAGGTCCTCTACCTCATCCAGCGACAATTTGTACCTAGAGGGCTTCCTGGACTCCCCGTCCTGGTCCTCTCCCTCTGACCCCTCTTGAGAATCAGAGGTGGCACTATCCGGAAGAACCGGTTCCTCTTGGGAAGGGCCTGCGGAAACATCTGCCATAGCTGCTGCAATGGGTATGACAGGAGCAGGACCCTGAGCCTGTGGCTGGGTTGTAACCTGGGTGGGGACAGCCAGAGGCTGTAACCTCTCAAACAGAGATTTGAATGAGGAGAAAGTGGATGACAGCTCTTTAACAGAGGCTGCAAGTCCTGACTCCTGTTCCAATTCATTTTCCCTGACTAAGGATTGAATGCAATCCCTACACAGGACCTTAGTCCATGATTCTGGAAGGATATCCCTACAGGAGGCACACTTCCTCTTTGAGCTATGCCTTCCACCACCCGTTTTTTCAATGGCCTTCTGAAACACAGAAAAGGGCAGAAAACAACAGTTTTAAAAAATTATAAATTTGGTTACAACCCTGGGAGTGCACCTAGCCCTCTATAAACCCTGGGACTAAGGACTCCCCCTCCCCTGGCCACCCAGGGGGCTTGCCTCCCCATGCATTGAACCCTACATGGAGAGGCAAACCTAAGCTAGAGAGCGCCCCTCCCCAGGGTACTCTTACCTTAGGCTCGCTGGAGGTAGCGTCAGTTGTCAGGGCTGGCTCTGGAGATGCTGCCGACATGACCGCAGGTGGCTGCTTGCTGAGAGCTTCTCTTCGCCTGTGCGAGATCCGACTCCCTCCAGCGTCCGCCCGGACCTCCTATCAGCACCGCGACCCGGAAGTCGCGGTTCAAAGGGGAGACATCCGCTCTACGCCGGAAATGACGTCACCCGCCGTCCAGCCCGCTCGGTTCAAAAAAATTTCTGCGGCCTGTAGTACAGGGCGAGCCCTAAAGTCTCCCTCGCTACGCCCCGCTGGACGAGATAGGGGTCCCCCGCAACCAGCAGCCGCGCTCGGCGTGGATGAGGTGGCTAATGGTGGGCCTGCACCGCACCAGGATTCACCTGGAAGCCTCTGCTTCCTTTAAGGTAAAAGGATGGCCTCAGTCCTCTGCCTGAATTGGCCTAGGTTCCCATGCACAGTGTCTCCCCACCGGAGGAAACACTAATACTGAGGTCTGGCAGGGGGAGTGAGAAATTTATGGGCTGGCGCAGTGTTTCCTAGAGGAAGAGGAGGAGTATCTCTCAATTGTGGGCTGTCCTGAAAGACGGGAGGGGAAAATGGCAACAAGTGGATTTTTCACGGGCATGTGATTTTTTTAGATCGACTTCTGTTGAGCAGCAGTAGGCACACAAGAATCATACAGTATACCTACACATACACACACACACACACGGTATACATACCGGAACTTTTCACCCAAAAATCTGCCCGATTGAACACACTGCTGCCCCCATCTCTTGGCATGCTGGGACTTATAGTGCCCCAGCAGCTCACAGACACATTAGGTGGTAATGCAGAAGAGGAGGGGACTGTGCCTGTGTGCTGGTGGGAGAAGTTCAGAACGTGCCCTTCCTTCAGAAGCAGTGCACTTTTCACACAGAAAATATATCCAACTCCTCAGGAGGAGCCTTGCTGGAGCAAACCCCCCCCCCCCCGCTCACCAGGGTAGGCACTGACAAAAATACACTCAGTTTAGCTCAGCAAATTTACCTTCCAGCAGACTGCAAACCTTCCCACGCTGCAGGCTTGTGTCCCCTCCTCCCTCTAATCTCCTCCGGCTGTCGGCATCTCCAGCTCTGAAATCAAAGCCACGATGGAGCGCAATGAAAATCACACCCAACTTTTGCTGTGGGGGCCCAACTTATGATCTTGCACACAGCCCACTGCTTTCAGAAAATGCACCTGACCTCATAATTGTGCATCCATTTCAGATGCTTGGATGTGATATCACATACAAGCACGTGGGCTGGATGCAAGAGGTGGATCACCAGGATGAGTGTGCGAGGACAGGTAGATGTGTTTCATCTCCACTTCCTTTCACCACTCTGCATATCACACATATCATAGATGAGCAGGAGGGTTGAGCAGGGGGGGTTTCAGAGGTGGGACAGAAGAGCAGGAGGGTACAGTGGTGGGGCAGATGTGTAGGGAGGTACAGTGGTGAAAGAGATGAGAAGGGGGTTCAGCAGTGGGACAGAAGAGCAGGGGGATTCAGTGTTGGGGCAGATGAGAAGGGGGTTCAGTGGTGGGACAGAAAAGCAGGGGGGTGGGGCGGATGTGAACGGAGGTGTATTGGCGAGACAGATGAGCAGGAGGTACATTGGATGAGAATGAGAAAGCGGGTTACAGCAGTGGGGCAGAAAAGTTCAGTATTAAGACAGATGAAAAGGTGATTCCGTAGTGAGACAGAAGCGCATGGGGATACAGCGCTGGAGCAGATGTGCAGGGAGGTACAGTGGTGGGGCAGAAGAGAAAAGGCATACATTGATGGGGCAGATGAGCAGGGGGGTTTACAGTTGTGGGACAGAAGAGCAAGGGGGTACTGTGGTGGTGCAGATGTGCAGGAGGCACAGTGGTGGGAGTGATGGTTCAGCAGTGGGACAGAAAAGCAGGGGGGTACAAGTGATGGGGCAGACGAGAAGGGGGATCAGTGGTGGGGCAGATGTGAAAGGTAGAGTGGATGGGCAGAGGGAACAAAGGTGGGGCAGATGTATGGGGGGGGGGGTACAGTGGTGTAAGAGATGAGAAGGGGGTTCAGCAGTGGGACAGAAGAGCAGGGGGTACCTTTCTTGTTATACTTTTTCGGAGGAGAGAGGAACTCCCAAAGGTTCATAGGGATTTCGATCAAATTACTGGGAGAGAAATCCTTCAGTCGGGTACACTTACCAATCTTAGTCTCGATGATGTTCTTAACATTAGGGGGTAGGTTCTGGTATAGATTATATCCATTACTGATCCACTCGTTTACAGAGAATCTGATTCTGCAATAATTAATGACTTCTGTGGGCTTTAGCCTTTTTCTCTACATGTCTGGTTTTTGAGAGAATGTGTTTCCAAGCGAATAAAGTAGTTTTAATGCTTATTAGGTTGGGGATTGTTATCTTGGGGATAATGGCGCTAGCTATTGCGAGAGAAGGGAGGTCAAAATTGTGTGTGGCTAGACGTTCAATGTTTACCCATAATTTGTCATTTGTTGGGGTAAACCAATGTTTCATCTGATCTTCTACGATGTGTTATCCTCCCAACTGTTTACCAAAAACACAAATATGCTGAAATGGGAAAGAGATCGGGACCAGATTTTTTCCCCGACTCAGTGGATTAAAGCATTTCAAACAATAAGGAAGTCATCCTCTTGCATTGAACACTGGGATAATGCCCAAAACATAATTAATAGATGGTACTTAACACCATACAAGTTATCCAAAATGTATCCAACAGCATCCGACATCTGTTGGAAATGTAACGAGCAAACGGGAAACCTCCTGCACACGCTTTGGAGTTGCAAAACTCTAAAAAGTTTTTGGAACTCTATCTCATCCTTTATCGCCAATCTTTTACGGGTAACCTTACTCCTACCAATCTATTAGGTATAGATCTAGACAAATACCCCACTTTGTATAAGACTATTGTCTTACATATTTTGATAGCCTCAAGAATTACAGTGGCCTCTCTATGGAAATCTGCAGACCCCCCAAACCTACTAATGGTCATCACCAGATTAAACACCCAAGCTCAATTAGAACTATTATTAGCCTATAAGAATGATTCTATAATACCCTATCGTAGAAAATGTGGTTAACCCACCCGAAAGCTTCCAAATATTTAAAAGATTCCTTACTTTAATAATCTTCCTATAGTCTGAAGAATAACAGTATAAAATACTGAATCTTTGGTATAGATAATGACTAATGGCAGCCTTTATTTCAGTTTTCTCCATCCCTTCCCCCCTCCTTTATTTGTATTTACTTTAGCTGTATAGGTGTACCACTGATCATCTTGGTGACCTCCCAGTCCTACAGTTTGTACCCAATTGGGGTAGGCTGGCCTAGGTCACCGAGTACCGTATTCTTTTTCTGTTAAATGTTTGCTGTACAAGGTGATTATACTACTTAAGTTGTATATTGAATGCAACTACCTCAAGTGTTGTAAATTGATAAACCCAATAAAAATGTATTGATAAAAAAAAAAAAAGAAGAGCAGGGGGTACAGTGATGGGGCAAAATGAGCAGGGGGTTCAGTGTTGGGGCAGATGAGAAGGGGGTTCATTGGTGGGACAGACATGCATGGGGGGTAGAGCAGTGGGGCAGATGTGAAAGGAGGTGTATTGGTGGGACAAATGAGCAGGGGGTTAAAGTGGTTGGACAGAAAAGCAGGGGGGTAGAGTAGTGGGGCAGATGTGAATGGAGGTGTATTGGTGAGACAGAATAGCAGGGGGTTACAGAGGTAAGACAGATGTACAGAGGGTACATTGGTAAGGCAGATGAGAAAGCGGTTACAGCGGTGGGGGGCAGATGAGCAGATGGGTTCAGTGTTAAGACAGATGAGAAGGTGATTCAGTAATGAGACAGAAGAGCATGGGAATACGGCGGTGGAGCAGATGTGCAGGGAGGTACAGTGGGGTTACAATGGTGGGACAGAAGAGCAAGGGGGTATCGTGGTGGTGCAAATGTGCAGGATGTACAGTGGTGGGAGTGATGAGAAGGAGGTTCAGCAGGGGGACAAAAAAGCAGGGGGGTACAGTGATGGGGCAGATGAGAAGGGGGTTCAGTGGTGGGACAAGAGCAGGGGGGTACAGTGGTGGGGCAGATGTGAAAGGAGGTGCACTTGTGGGACAGATGAACAGTGGGTTACAGTAGCGGGACAGATGAGCAGGGGGGTTACAGTGGTTGGGCAGAAGAGCAGGGGAAACAAAGGTGTGGCAGAAGGGCAGGGGGGACAAAGGTGGGGCGGATGTGCAGGGGGGTACAGTGGCAGGGCAGATGTGCAGGGGGGTACAGTGGCGGGGCAGGTGTGCAGGGAGGTACAGTGGTGGGGCAGATGAGAAGGGGGTTTAGCAGTGGGACAGATGTACAGAGGAAAAAAGGGGTACATCAGTGGAACACATGAGAAGGGGGGTTATAGTGGTGGGGCAAAAGAGCAGGTGGGACAGATGTGCAGGAGGTACAGTGGTGGGGCAGATGAGAAAGGGAGTTACAGTGGTGGAGCAGATAAGTTCAGTGTTAGGATAGATGAGAAGATGGTTCAGAAATGGAGGTATGGCGGTGGAGCAGATATGCAGGGAGGTACAGTGGTGGGGCAGATGAGAAAGGGGGGACATTGATGGGGCAGATGTACAGGGGGTTACAGTAGTGGAACAGATGAGCAGAGGGGTACAGAGGTGGGGCAGATGTGCAGGGGGTTACAGTGGTAATGAAAATGTGCAGGGGGTTACAGTGGTGGGGCAGATGTGCAGGGGGTTACAGTGGTGGGGCAGATGAAAAAGGGGGTACATTGGCGGGCAGATGAGCAGGGGGTTACAGTGGTGGGACAGTAAAGCAGAGTAACAGTGGTGGGGCTTGCATCTGTACAGGGTGTTAGTGGTGAGACAGATGAGCAGGGGGGTACAGAGGTGGGGAAGATGTGCAGGGTAGTACAGTGGTGAAACAGATTTGCAGGGGGTCAGTGATCTGAGGTGTTTAGGTGCATGAATTGGGGCTGATCTGAAGTGTGGAGTTGCAGGAATTGGGGCTGATCTGAGGCCTGAGAGTGCAGGATGTTAATTTCTTACTACTATTCAAGTAGTTTCACCGCATCCAATTCGCCAAGCAGGAGAATGTGACTGGCTCTCTATGGAGCCGGTTCACATATCTCCGCAGCAGGTCTGGTGCGGTGCAGAGGAAAAATGTGTGCTTTTTTTTTGTGTTTCAGGTGCGAATTCAGCCCAAAATTAGGGCTATAATCGGACCTGAAACGGTGAACCAGCACGCACTGGACCCCTGCTGTAGAGATTTTTTTATAAATTCAGGCTTGGTTCACACTATCGTGATTGAGAATGTGAAGTTGAAATTGTTATGAAATCTGCATTTCTTTGAAAACATTTTTTGGCACACTGTGCTCAAAAGGTTGCCTAACCATTGTTTTTCCAAGCAAGACTGCTTTCTCTCTATTTTTACAAAATATACATTTTAACATATTACTGAAGCATGTAACAAACAAAACTATGTGGTTTTAAAGACCAAAAATGTTTAGGCTGTTTTACACATTGTTAATGTGCACAAAGCATTGTTACAATAGATTTTCTAAATTTATTATACAAAAACTTTACAAGCAATATTTATAATGTACAGGCATACAATTTTCTGTTTCTGCTTTGCAGACTAGAAAAAAAAAATATATATAAAAAATGTTCAAATGGTAATAGATTTTTATCTACATAACAAAGTGCAAACTAATACATGGATGAAGAAGAGGCACTTCCTTCCATAAGTGCGGAGACTAAATTCAGGATCGCTTTGCACCTCCAAGATGGTATTATACCAAGTCACTTTATGAGTCCACACATGGATTCCAGTTCCTGCATACAGCTTGCAACTGCTGGTGGGATGTCACTCTTTGCACACTCTTTCCAGGCTTGTAGTGTCTTGTATATTGCAGCTGGGTCGCTTGGCGCCAAGTCAAAAAGCATGTACACACAGGCCAATTGCACTCCCCAAGGCATACCTGCACAATACAGAAATACAATTCATGAGTATTTCGCACAGACCAAGTAATGTCACAGAGTAAGTTCAAAGGGTTCTGCTTAGATCAGCAAATTAAAGGGATTGTAAATGTTTTTTTTTTTTTTAACAAACACGTCATACTTACTCTGTGCAGTGGTTTTGCACAGAGCAGCCCCGATCATCATCTTCTCAGGTCCCCTGCCGCCACACCTGGCTCCTCCCCCTCCGAGTGCCCACCATAGCAAGCCGAGCCGTCTGCTTCTCCATAGACATACAGAGCACAGCTCAGCTTGGCCCAGGCCCCCTCCTTACTTGCTGCGATTGGCTCAGAGACAATGAGCAATGAGGTGGGAGAGAGCCAAGAGATCTTGTTGCTGGATCGATGTTGGGCTCAGGTAAGTATAAGGGGGGGGGGGGGAATGCACAGAGAAGGTTTTACTGCAGTGAATTCATTAAGGTAAAAAAAAAAAAAAAACTCTCAGCCTTTACAACCACTTTAAAGCCGACGTCAAGTGTCAACTATGCCCATATCAAGTTTTTTTTTTTTTTATATATTAATTCAGTAAGTAAACATGACCCCAGTAACTCCCAGCTGCTAAATATAGGCCTTTATCCTTTTAGAATTTGTGGTCGATTTTCTAAAGGCAAATATACTGTGCACTGCAAGTGCACTTGCTCCAGTGCTTAGTGTCTTGTATAAAGGGTAAAACGAAACTTTGCAAAGAATACTCAATCACATGCAAGAAAAATAAAAGACAGTATTTTTTTTGTACATGACTGGATGACAGAAACCAGCAGAGAATCCCCTCAGATCTAGAGCAAATGCACTTGCAGGGCACAGTATACAGTATTTGCCTCAACCGCCCTGTGTTTCTACCATGACAGTTTACTATTCCTGTGAAAGGAAATTAAGGGAAAGTGTAGAAAACCACTTGTACTCTTTTGTCTAGTGGCAGGTTTGCTTTACCTTTTAGGCCCTGTAAATCATTACATTTGTTTAAACATTGCCCCAGCTGTTCAGAAAGCTTTGCACCGACCAAATATTGTTTTTTTTTCTAAAGCAACAGAATATCTTTACTAGGTATGAAGTATAGATACCCAGAAGTGACTGCACATACCCTAGTGCAGGGGTGGCCAACCAGTGGCCTGGGTGCCACATGTGGCCCTGCGGAGCCCTCTGATGTGGCCCGTGACCTCCTGCTCTAAAATGGTGGGTTGGCAAGCCCAGATCGCAGGTTGCGACCCACCATACCACAGCATCAGTGTTGTGAATAAAGCTGGTGGATGGTGGTAGAGGAAGAAAGCGGCTGTGGAGCAGAGCCCCATAAACCGATGCTTCCTCTACAGCGTCGGCTTTTGCCACAGGTGGAGTCTATGGCAAAGTTCAGCTAACCCGCAGGATAGACATATGTTGCAGAATAATTCAGCTTGCCTGTACAGCAAATTACTCTTGCAATCCTGAAAAGGCACAGAGGAGTTTTACCCTCAGGCAAAAGCTGCACAGCAGGGGGGCTGGCTTAGTGTAAGACAATATTCTACAAGCCAGCTGGAGAAGGGGGCTGCCTGATGAAGAGTGATTGGTCCAAGCCAAGTGGGAGGAAGTTTTGAGTGAATTGAGTTGTTGTAAAAGGGAGTGTTGGCTATACAGAGGTCTCTATTATCATCAAAGCAAGGTTGAGTCAAGAGCTCAGCAGGAGGAAGGCCTAGGCTAGAACCACATGGACTGGGCCTTATGGAAGCCTTAAGCCTGGCTTGTAGTTTGGAGACCCAGCCATGTGGGGCAATGCCGAAGCCTTCTCTCTCTCTTTATCATCTAGGGCAGGCCAGAAGAACATACCATCTTTGAGAGGGCTGAGTATACTTGTGTTATTTACCAGTGTTATAGTTAGACATTTTGTTAGAGTATTATCCTATGTGTAATAGATATTTCTGTTAAAGCATTGTTTATGATGTAATGGACGTCATTTGTTAGAATAAATATAACGATTTGATTCAAAGGTGTCTGCCTTTAACTAACTTCAGGCTTCAGGTTCATATATGCACTCGCAAGCGAATGGCTCATACACAGTAATACAGATGCAATAGTTTATATATATATTATAGGTTGCAGTACGCATACAAGTAATAGTAATTATTGCAAAAAGTTCACTTCTAATAACACAGGTGCACTATGCTGCACCCGCAGTGTGGGTAGACCGCAGCACATCAGTGTGAAAGCATTTTTAGGCCCTTTTCACATGATCAGCCCACCCAAATGGGACCCTCAATTCACCTCTATTGAGCGACAGATTTCTGTTTACACCTGCCTACCTCCAATCCGAAAAACAGAAGGGAATTTTTCCCCTTTCATCTGGGCGGATCGGAGGGCCCTATAGGCCGTGATCTGTCATCCGCCCACTACGCTCATTGTGGCCCTCGACTGGTTACCAAGTTGCTTAAGTGGCCCTTGCGCTTCAAAAGGTTGGGCACCCCTGCACTAGTGCATCTTTTAGTGTACCCTGCTTTACCTGAATGCCCAGCCTTTCTGATAAAGCTTTAGCATTTCCTGGTTGTACCAATCTGCCTGTTGTTCCTGCATTTTGTACATTTATAATTGGCCAGTGAAGCAGCCTATCATAATGATAGGCCAATAGGAATGTGGGGATGGAGAAACAGAGTTATTCTGCTGCCCACAAGAGATTGGACGATAGCAAACAAAGCTGTTGGCCAGATTTAATCCCTCCTACTTCCATTATACTCCAGTTTTATGCTAGTGTATTATTAAGAGGATGGACAACTTCCCTCTTTGAGGGAAGCAAAACCTTTCCACTATGATTTATTCAACTTTTTTGCTAAATGCAGAAACTGTGCTTAAATCTTGTCATTTTCCAGATCAGCTGATACTTGTCATAGTCTTGGAGGCTGTACCCAGACCCCACCATCCTGAAGATGGTTAGCTGGTCTGTAATTGACCCTAGGGCACTGGGCTCTGCTTGGGGTGCGCTCAGACACCTAGCATATTGTGTGAAGCAGCCACAAAGTGCCTTACTGGTCAAGGGGGCAGCTGTACACCAACAATGAAGCCTAATTTGGACTGTTCCATACTCTTCTACTTGGTAAAGATGATTTTGATATCTATTTTTACTTTTTATCTATTTTTATGTGCATTTATTTTTTCTGTCCCCCCTCTATTTCACTAGTGCCCATATACAGACGGGGCTGGGGCGGGGGACAGTTGATAAACATATAATTAATAAATAATTTCTTGCAAATTTCTTTTCAGTCACAACCAAAACTTCTGAAGAAGACCTTTAGGGTCGAAACGCGTTAGAATCTATTTTTGTATATGCTTTGTTTACACTTACCAAGCTGTATAATTACCTGTGTGCCGTAAAAAGTTGTGGAATTTTAAATGCTTTTGTATTACCGCAACTTATGTCTTAACCATACTCCCCATCCCTCCCTCTGTATGTGTTATTCCCAATAAACCTTTTTTACACATTGCATTCTAACTCATTACATGAGCTGCCTAAAAACCCCACTGGGGAAAATTTCTCTGATGCCTTTTTCGGGGTGAGCAGCAATTTCTCTCTACTACGTGTGTTTTGTCCCTTTCGCTGTACACCTACTCTGGCACTCTCCATATTTGGAGGCTGCAGGGTGCCCTTTGAGCCACCACCATGGTAAGTCATACAGGGCCTAGCTCTTTTGGAGCCAGGGGTGTGCTTATTGTGCTACTGTCTCTCTGGAGGCAACACCACAGCTTTGCACCACTTTTAAATTTGGCACCTTATGCACCCTTACTAAGCCTTCATGACTCGCTATTTATGTCACTTTAAACCTTGCATCCAGCAACATGAAAGAAAATAGCAAGGGCACATGGATACATTAGTATCTTGCACTCTTTACCCTTTCGCTGCCAGAGCAGTTTTTTGCACAAGTTTAAAAATAGGATTTTTATAACAGCTTACCTGTAAAATCATTTTCTTGGAGTACGTCACGGGACACAGAGCAGTCATTGTAATTACTATGTAGTCTATACGCCACCTATAGGTGAATGGACACTGGCAACCCAAGACAGGAAGTCCCCCTCTAAATAACCCCTCCCATACAGGAAGTAGCTCAGTTTTTGTAGCAAAGCAATAATAGGATTTTTAATAACTTACCTGTAAAAGCCTTTTCTTGCAGTACACCATGGTACACAGAGTCTTTATTCATTACATAGTGGGTTGTATAGTTCACCAAAGGTGATCGGACACTGGCACAACCAATGAAGACAGGCTACCCTCTATATAACCCCTCCCATAAGGGAAGAACCTCAGTTTTGTAGCAAAGCAATACGTAACCCAAAAAGAGGGGCGTGTCCTGTGGTGTACTCCAAGAAAAGGATTTTTACAGGTAAGCGGTTATTAAAAATCCAGAATCTTTAATCATTACATAGTGGGGCGTCCCAGAGCAATGCTCAATATGAGGGGAGGGAGACTCAGATCAAGCAGACCGCCATCGGTCAAGAGGCCCTATACTGCTGACTGCAGCACACTATGCCCAAAGGCAGCATTCTTGTGTCCTCTTACATCTATTTGGTAGAATTTGGTAAATTGAAGACCAAGTTGCAGCCTTACAGATCTGAGCCATGGAAGCCTGATGATGCACTGCCCAAGAGGCACTTATCGCCCTGGTCGAGTGCTCCTTGACAGGAAAAGGAGGAATTTTATTCCTTAAAGGAGTTGTAAAGGAAAATGTTTTTATGCATTAAGGTGAAAAAACATCTGAAGTTGCCGCCCCCCCCCCCGAGCCCCGTTATACTAACCTGACCCCTCAAAAGTCCCACGCGGTCCCGATATTCTCTTCGCCGCTCAGCCTGGCCGCTGATTGGCTAGCGCGGATGGATTGAGAGCAGCGCAGCCATTGGCTGGCGCTGCTGTCAATCACATCCAGTGACGCGGCGCGCCGAGGCTGAGTGATACAGTGAGCGGCTATGGCCGCTAGCTGTATCATGGGAGCGCGCCCGCAATTAGTGACCACCATGCGAGCTCTCGCATGACTGTGGTGACTAATTGCGGGGAGGACTGAGACAGCCACTGAGGGACCCCAGAAGACATGGATCGGGGGCACTCTGTGCAAAACGAACATGTGTTATTTAAAAAAAATATTATAATTTCCTTTACAAACCCTTTAAACCATAAGTTTGAACAATCACTTGTCGAATCCATTTAGAAATGGTCGATTTCTCCCACTTGGGGTGCCACACTAGGAGAGGAGCTCGAGTGTTATTTGTATATCATTAGTTTACATTCTCCACCTTCTGTTTGAATTATATGCAAAATGTTTGGTTACATATAGCTACTGTCATAATCTATGTTCAACAACGTCGTTGCGCAACGTGCAATGCTTAATTGTACTTTGTAACCTTTTATTCAAAATTCAATAAAACATTTGAAACAGAAATGGTCGATTTCAATGCTGCCTGGCCCTTTTTTTTGGGACCATCTGGCAGAATAAACAAAACATCTGTTTTACGTATCTGAGCAGTTGCTTGCAGATAAACCTTCATTGCTCTCACTACATCAGGAGAGTGCAATAATTCCCCCCCCCCCCGCTGACTGTGGTTCAAGAAAAAAAAGGAAGGCAAAACAATATCTTGATTTAAATGGAATGGCGAGACCACCTTAGGAAGAAAATTAGGGTGGGGCCGTAATGCAATTTTGTCTTTGTGACAAACTAAATAAGGCTCTTTACAGGAAAGAGCTGCTAGTTCAGATACTCTCCTAGCAGAGGAGATAGCAACCAAAAAAAGCCAACTTCTGACTCAAGAGAATCAATGGAATATGATGGATAGGTTCAAAGGGATGCTTCTGCAGGCCCGACAAAACTAGATTAAAATCTAAGGGGCACGAGGGAGGTTTGACTGGCAGATTTACCCGCAACACCCCCTGAATGAATGCCCTGACTAGGGAATGAGATGCTAATGGTCTCTGAAAGAAGATCGATAGAGCCGAGATTTGACCCTTAAAGCGGGGGTTCACCCTATAAAATATTTTTTTTTTTCTTCTAGCCTAAAATTCGGCATTGTAGCGCGAGCTACAGTATGCCGGTCTTAATTTTTTTATCGCCGTACTCACAGTGTAATCGTACATAGTAGATTCCGGGGAATGGGCGTTCCAATCCAGACGGAAGGTGATTGACGGCCGGCTCTGGCGCGTCACGCTTCTCCGGAAATAGCCAAAATAGGCTTGGCTCTTCACGGCGCCTGCGCATAGTCTGTGCGCAGGCGCCGTGAAGAGCCGAGACCTACTCCGGCTGTCTTCGGGGAGCGTGACGTGCCAGAGCCGGCCGTCAATCACCCTCCCTCTTGAAAGGAACGCCCATTCCCCGCGGGCAGTCAGAATCTACTATGTACGACTACACTGTGAGTACGGCGATAAAAAATTAAGACCGGCATACTGTAGCTCGCGCTACAATGCCGAATTGTATGGTAAAATGTTGTTCTGCAGGGTGAACCACCGCTTTAATAGTACTGAGGGCTAATTTCATATCTACCCCCAATTGACAGAAGGCCAGAATCCTACCGATGACATATTTTTGAGGGTTCCACCCTCTAGATTCACACCAGGAAACATATGCCTTCCGGATTCTATAATAAATAAGCCTGGAGGCCGGCTTCCTAGCATTAATGAGAGTAAAAGAGAACTGGACAAGAGAGCCCATGTTTCTTCAGTATGTAGGTTTCAACAGCCAGACCGTCAAATTTAGCTTTTGAAAGGAAAAATGGAACATTGGACCTTGTGATAGCAGGTCTTGGCGAAGTGGGGGAATCCAAGGTTTCCCCACTGCCATCCTTATGATCTTGGTGTACCAGGACCTTCTGGGTTAATTCTGGGCCACCAAGAGCACTGGTATTCCCTTCTTCTTTGATCTTGCAAAGAAGTCTCCGAAGGAGCGGAACTGGAGGGAAAGCATAGATCAGGGAAAACTGATCCCAGGGAATCATTAGTGCATCTGTTCCATAGGCAATAGGATCTTTTGTCCTCGATACAAAATTGTCTGAGGGCTAGATATCCTGCCCGAATCTCTAAAATGTTGATGGGTAAGCCCTTTTCTGACTTGAACCAGGTACCCTGGGCTGAGGCTTCTTCCCGAATTGCCCGCCCAGCAGGCTGGCATCCGTAGACACTACCTTCCAAGTGACTGGGAGAAAGGATTTCCCTGCTCGCAAATTCTTGGTGCTTAACCACCAACTGAGGCTTTGGCACACCTCTAGGGATAGGTGCATCGGCTAATCTAAAGCCTGGATCTTTCTCCAGGATACTGCTCTGGAGTAGTCTTGAATGAAACTAGGCATACGGAATGGCTTTAAAAGAGCCACCATTTTCCCCAGCAATTTCATGCAAAGGCGAAATGATGGTTTTCCCTTCGCCCTGACCATGCGGACCAGATCCTTTAAGGATTTGACCTTTGGCTCTGGAAGGAATACTTTGATTTGGGTTGTGTCTAAGACCATGTCCAAATACTCTACCCTTCTCCGGGGCTGTAGAGAGGACTTCTGGAAGTTTAGGATCCAGCCTAAACACTCTAGGTATTTTACTGTACTGAGTACACTGTGATTTAACTGTGCAACTGATGGTTCTACAAAGAGTAGATCGTCCAGATAGGCCATCACCATTATGCCCTGGGTCCTTGGCTTTGCTAGAAGCGGGGCCAGAACTGTTGTAAACACGCGAGGTGCCGTAGCCAAGCCAAAAGGTAGAGCGTCAAACTGATAGTGGTGGTGTTCCACAGCAAACATTAGGAACTTTTGGTGAGCGGGATGACAAGGCACATGTAAATATGCATCTTTGATGTCTATTGATATTGATGAAAGGGAAAACCAGCCAAAAGCGGTTTACATGGAGCTGGCATCCGTTATTACAACCCTCCAGGTTACTGGCATGATGGATTGCCCCTTCTGCAATTTTCTGGTTATTAACCACCAACTGAGACTCTGGCGCACTCTTGGGGCCAGATACATTGGGTAATCCAAGGCTTGAATTTTCTTGTTCCAAGTAGACAGAATACTGTTTTGCAAAAGTCATGAATGGAACTGGACATAGGGAACTTCTTCCCTAGCAACCTCATGCAAAGGTGAATGGAAGGATCCTTCTTTGCCTTGACCACATGGACCAAATCTCTTATATGCCTGACTTTTGTCTGCGGCAATAATACTTTTTCTTGGGCTGTATCTATAACCAGACCCAAGTACTCCCAGCCTTCTTACTGGCCGTAAAGCTGACTTCTCCAAGTTGAGAATCCAACCCAGGTGATCCAAGTATTTGACCGTGTTGGACACACTCTGGTTTAGCCATGCAACCAACTAATCCATCAGCAGCAGGTCGTCTATGTATGCTATTACTTCTAAACCATGGCCCATTAGTCTTGCTAGTACTGGGGCCAGCACTTTTGTAAACACCCGGGGCGCGGTAGCTAACCCGAAGGGCAAGGCCACAAACTGAAAGTGGCACTGTTCTACCGCAAAACGCAGAAACATCTGGTGAGTGGGAAATATTGGGACATGCATCTTTGATGTCTATTGATGCCAGAAATTCTCCTCCCTGCAGGGTGAATATGACTGTCCGGATTGACTCCATGCAAAAAGAGCAGATGGTTAGGAACTTATTTAGATCTTTGAGATCTAGAATGACATCTCCATTTGGTTTTGGCACCGTGAAGAGATTTGAAGAAAACCCCATGCCCTGCTCTTTTGGGGGAATCTCTTCTCTATGATTACACCCTGAGACGTCGGTCTAGTGCTTGGAACAAAGACCTTCTTTTCACTGGGTCCTTGGGAACGTTCGAACCTTAGAAAATGAAAAGGTGGAAACTCTAGTTTGTACCCTAGACGTATGGTGGAGATGACCCATCTGTCTCGTATCTCTTCCTTGCAAGCCCCTGAAAACTGCAGAACATTTCCTTGCCACTCGAGCGAGCAGGGACACCAGCCGCGACAGCCTCGGTACCAACCGCGACAGTCTTCATGGAGTCGCGATGGCCTCTGCCATCAAGCAAGAAGCCATGGGGGCAGAAATCTGCAAAGCAGAGTCCCAAGGCCTCCTTTATGAAGATAAAGGAGGCCTTGGGACTCTGCTTTGCAGATTTCTGCCCCCATGGCTTCTTGCTTGATGGCAGAGGCCATCGCGACTCCATGAAGGCTGGTACCGGGGAAGAGGAACATTCAAATGAAGGACATCTACTCCTTTTCACTGGTAAAAGGGCACTCTTACCACCTAATTTTTTTTTGATAAATGTATCCAAATCATCCCCGATCAACCATTCCTCATGAAAGGGAAAACCTGCCAATAGCTTTTTGCAAGGCAATTCAGCTGACCAATGTTTCAACCAGAGAATTCTACGCATATGCACTGATAAGGTGAGCAAGGAGTGACATCTGATGAATAGAATCTTTAAGAGCGACAACCGCAAAACATAAGGCCCTAGGTAGCTCAGCTAACTCACAGGCTTCTTCCCTTTGAGCAGGGACACTTTTAATAACCTGCTTAAGCTAGTCTTTTAGGGATTGACACATGTCTATTGCTGCTACTGCAGGCTGTGCTGCTGCACCTGCTACAGCAAACAAGGCTTTGAGCAAAGATTCCAGCTTCTTATCGGTTGGACCCTTAAAAACCTGGACATTGTCTACTGGACAAGTTAGACTCTTATTCACAGGAGATATAGCAGTGTCTACTGCTGGCAAACTCCACTTCTTAGTGAACTTTTCATCCATAGGATAGAGAAGAGAAAATCTTCTAGGAGAAAGAAAATACTTATCTGGGTGATCCCAGTCAGCATATATCAGCCGCTCCAACAATGGGTGTACAGGCAATGCATGTGGACCCTGTGGAGGCCTTAACATGGATGTAAACCCACTCTCATCCTTTCTAAACTACTGCCATAGTGCTGATCTATAAGGATATACATGCCCATTGTCTGTTATAAGAACTGAAAAACTGCAGATTCTGTGGGTGGGTCGGTTGTCTGGAGTTAGGTGGGTGGAGTCATGTCAGACTCCCCGCCCACCTCTACACTCCCCTTGTCAACATGCATTTTCTCCTATGTATTCCTTACACAAAATTCTGCTATGATCACCAACATCCAGTCAAAATCCAGAAAAGTAACCACATGACTTCAGAAAAGGAGTGGGGGTGGGAATTAAAAAATAATGCCCGTCTCAAGCTAGTGCATGAGATATGTAAATAACCTGTCATTCACAGCAAGGGGAAATAACAAAAAAAAGTTTTCTCCTGTTTGTCTGTTTATCTCACTGAAAAAATAAAAGGGGATTGCTCAGAGCTGGATTAATTTTGTGGCAAGACTGGGCACAGATGATAGGAAATCATATACTCTACATTGTGACAGCAAAAAAAAAAAAAAAAACATTTGGGTTTACATCCACTTTAAGGAACCCAAGGAGGAAAAGTGGGCCTCAGCTACCTGAGCTGGGGTTAACTTGTATCCAGAATGGACCAATTCCATGAGGGATTCCACTAGCAATTTCTGAGATTGCGAGACTGAGAAAGGCTCTTCTGAATCCTCAGAAGGTGAGTCATCCACCTGCCCTTCTTCCCGGTCACCCAATGGTATCTCAACATCATCAGGCCATTCCTGTTCCAACACTGAAAGGTCAGGCAAAGGAGAAGGGGACCTATCACGTTTTTTTCCCGGACTGGGAGGAAGACGTTAACATATCAGCCTTTTTCCTTCCAAACCAGCTAAAGCTGAAGCCAAATCGTCCTTGGTGACATATGCAGAGGCTGAAATACTGGAAGTGGCTACTATGCCTGGAAGCCTGAAGGACACAGACAGGGAGGATAGAACTGTGGAAGCATGACTAGGATCCTCAGACCCTGACCACGGTGCCCTTGCGCTCCTACCCTTCGTATGCTTCTCACCTCTCTTTCGGGAAGACATACTGTAGTCCTAAGCACAAAAGGCAGAGGTACTTACAATGTGCATCTACTGCCGAGATATAGTCCAGCAATGGAAATATGCCGCCATCACTGCTCAGCCTGATGCTGAGTAGATGTGCCTTTAGGAATGCCTGTAACCAACACCCATACAGCGCTTACATGCTCTTGTATGCTCTGTGTCCCTCCGTCAGCCACCAGGCTCTTTCCAGAGTAAAAGCTTTATAGGCAGTAAGCCTTGCGCCTGTGGTGTGTATTACGTGAAAGTTCGTTTTCCACGTGCACGCCGGCCGCACCAAGCCACGCACCTAGGATGCGGGTCCTAGGCTAGCTTATTTAAACAGAGCTATTCCTGCGTGCGCAAACGAAGGCTCCTGCAAACGGAACGCTCGGCGGAGAAGGGCTGCATTCCCAGGGAAAGCCGACCGCCGTGTTTCAGGATGGCGATCTCCCAGCCCTTTCGGCAGCCATGACAGAGCGGAGTAAGGAGATAATGCTGTTCAGCGCTGGCAGACACTGAGCACACTGCAGGGGAAGCATGGTAATATTAAACACCAGGTATGTTACGATTACAAATTCTAGAGGTAAAAAACAGGCAAGGTAACGTTTACTCAGAAAAAGTCCAAAAGTGAACCGTATGTATTCCTTCGAATCTTCTTTGACTTACCATTCACGCTGCAGGATACGGTTGGAAAACACACAGCCAGATCCAATCTTCACCCATTACGGCGGGCCATGTCATGACGGACCTTCAAGAACCGGGTCCCCCTTGCATACTGGGGTCCACACCCTTGGACCCGTACAGTACCCTGCCAGGACAACCTTTGGTTTACGTATGCGACCAAGGTGCCGGATCCCAGGGTCCAGTCCTCAACAGACCTTGCTGTTTTCCTTCCACGAGGCTCGGGTACCATCCATTTTGGCCATTTCTCTTTGGCATCTAGGATGAATCCGACTGCATAGCCCCTTGATCCTGCTTAAGGATTTCCTCAACAGGGCTTCTTCTTTAGCATAGCACTTCAACTGTGACCAACACCTTCAGACACTGGTGAAAAAAACAGAGGTACTTCTTGAATGGGATGAGTTATATATAGGGGCACTTCCTGTCTTGGGTTGCCAGCGTCCATTCACCTATAGGTGGCGTATAACCCACATAGTAATTACTATGGCTGCTCTGTGTCCCATGATGTACGATAAAGAAAAAACAATTAAGGCCTGAAGATTACATGAAATCCCCAAACAACATATATTTTCTGAAAGCAGACACCCTAGTGAATAAAATAGTGGTAGTTCCAATTTTTTAATTTCGTACAATATTAACTCAAAAGGTCTAGGAAATTAAACATTTCAGTATAAAAAAAATTAAATAAAAAAAGTATGGATTAAATTTAAGGACATACAGATGCAATAAAATCACCCCAAATTTTTTTGGAGGTAAAATATAAAAGACAAAGTTGCACAGAGTAAATAAGATACCCAACATGTCAAAGCTTAAATGTGTGTGCCCGTAAAATACTGACAAACTTCAGTACCCAATATTTCCATAATTTTGCTTTAAAAGCCCCCTATAGGTCATCAGTTTAGTGTTACGGAGGAGGAATGGTGCTAGAAATATTGCTATATAAAAACATGGGCAATATAAAACATGTATCACAATCAATCTTTTCAGGTGTAGGCACCCCTAGCGCGTGCGTTTAGGTTTGTATGTGCATATAGGTGGGGGTAGGGGGTATCAACATATTTTCGGAGAGGATTTTATGTGCTTGGGTGTAACTTGCACAAGTCTGCTCAGCTCCCTCCCTGACGGCACCCGCTATGCCAGTCCCAGGCTTGCAGATGAGCAAGTAAAGCCTGGGATACATGTTGGGGGGCACCTTACTGGGGGTTGTGTAGAAGCAATTTGGCAGCAGTGCAGTTTGCCAGATTGCTTCTACCTGACAGGCAGAGTTACACACAAGCAGCCACTAGGAATGTGTGTAAAACACCATGCTATCAGATCTGTATGACATACGGACCTGGCAAGCGAAAGGATTAATCAGTATAAAGTATTCACCTAAAATAGTAGAGCTTATCCTGCTGAAGTGAGACCAAACTCAGATACAGGCCAGGCAACACTTGGTGAGGGAAAACAGGAGCTGAAGCCACCAGCTTAATATTTACACAACGTTGTCCTTTTCAGTATACTGGATGATCTGGACACCTCACACACACACACACAATAAGCAGAGGTGGTGGACAGGCAACATATTTTATGGGCTTCATGCCCCTTCATGAGAAAGGATCAGTAACAGGTTCTAATATACAAGAGATGTTGATGAGTATAGACCAGTTTTGCTCTGAAGGAGTCATGTCCCCCAAAGTGTGTCCTTGGGTTCAAATGGATGTCATAACAACAGTTCCATTGCCTGTTAAACGCTTCGGTTTGCAATGCAGTTACCACCTTTCATTTTGTAAATATCTACTCTTTTAATAAAGTGCCGTGGATAATGCACTAGGCGTTTGTACCCTTTGGTTTTACTCTGTTTCTAAAAGACTGCCTATCCCATTCCATTATTCCTATGTTAGTCAGTACTGTAGACAAAATATGGAAAAACAGGCAGGAAAAACAGGCAACTTCACCCACTCTTAATGCCCTGCCTCCAACCAGCTGGCACCAGTGGCGTCTCCAGCTTTCTTATTTAGGGAGGCATATGGGGGGACAGGGACAAAAGTAGGGGGGCCAACTATAAAATGCGAATATATATATATATATATATAAATATATTAGGGCTGTGGAAATTAACTATTAATTCATCGATTAATCTTTATTTTTTTTTGATCGATCAATTTTTTTTTGATCGATCAAAATTATTTTAATTGGTACTCACCTCTCCGCCGGCCTCCAGGGAGTTCCGTCGGAGATCAGGTGACGTCACGGACACCGGCGTGTCCATCTGAAGGGCTCCTTTGCTGTGCCTTCATATCTGCATGCCGGCGGGACCTTCCTATCTGCCACACGCAAGGGCTGTTACACTTCCCTCTATCACTTCCCTCTATCAACCTGGGATTCTACAGCCATCCACCGGGAGTTGTGATAGTTCCCTTCATGGGACATCTACATGCCAACGGACTGATGTTAACCTCTCCTCATCTGGATTCAGCAGTGGCGTCGTTGTACACATTTTTATACCAGTATCATACTTGGCTACATGTTTTTATGACTGCTTTTGCTACCGTTTGGTATTACTCGCACCATTTTTACAGTTTATGTAGCTACATCCATATATCTCCAGTGCAATGTTTATTTTGTTACCTACTTGAAGACTATAAAAGTTGTAATAATATTCCCATCGAGCGCGGCCTTTGTGTGTTTTTTGTATCCTGCTATGCATTTTTCCAGTGGTTGGTAGCTGCACTGGGAATCAGCCTGCAAGGAGAACAGCTAAAAGTAGTTGGATCTGTATGTGCGTTATGATTAATCGAAATTAGTCGATTAATCGATTAATCGATTAAAAAAAAAAAATCGATTAATCGAACACAAAAATTTTGATCAGTAACAGCCCTTATATAAAATATATATATATAAAATATATCCTGGGGCCCTTTACTACGATCCCACAATGGAAACTTTCACATGTTCTGCAGTGAGCTCCCTTCCTACTATACTGGGGCCCCCCAGGGTGGCAGAAAACAAGAGATATATGTCACCAGCACACCAAGAAAATATAAGGGTCCAAAGCAGTGGGAGAACTATCAGGGTTGCAAAGGTTGTCTTGCCACCGGGCCCTGGTGTTCTGCCACTGTGGGGATCCCCAGCTGTCCTGTCCCTGCTATTGACAGCACTGGTCTGGCATGTGTCTCCTTGGCAGCGGCGGCAGTCTATTAGAACCTAGTGCTGGTGACATTATGGGTGCATGCAGGGGAAGGCTGGCACTATTGGTTATAGAGAGCCGAGCCTCCAGCTGGTCACCTAGCAGCAGTAATGCTGTATAACCTTCTCTGTTGACATGCTGATCGGGATGTGATCCAGGTGATGCTCCCAGTCAGATCTAATAAACACAGGGGCAGATTCAGAGACAATTGGACAGGCGCAGCGTATCAGAGATACGCTACGCCGCCGTATCTTACCTGGCGTAAATTTGAATCCAGGAAGAATTTGCGCCGTAAGTTACGGCGGCGTAGTGTTTTTCTGGCGACGTATTTGAAATTGGGCGGGTTGGGGGTGGGTTTCATTTAAAAGAAACGCGTCCCCGCGCCGAATGAAATGCGCATGCGTCGTTCCTAAATTTTCCGCCGTGCATTGCGCTAAGTGACGTCGCAACTACGTCATTTTTTTAACTTAGACGTGACTTACGTCCATCCCTATTCACGGACGACTTAAGCAAAAAAAAAATTCAAATTTCGACGCGGGAACGACGGCCATACTTTAACATGGCAAGTCTATATACGCCACAAAATGGCAGCTTTAACTATACGCCAGAAAAAGCCGACTACAGATGACGTAAGAGAATGCGACGACCGCGCGTACGTTCGTGGATCGTCGGAAAAAGCTCATTTGCATACCCGACGCGGAAAACGTCGCAAAAACTCCACCCAGCGGACGCCGAAGTATTGCATCTGCGATCCGAAGGCGTACAAAGCCGTACGCCTGTCAGATCTTACCCAGATGCCATCGTATCTTGGTTTGCGGATTCAAACTAAAGATACGACGTGGGAAATTTGAAAGTACGCCGGCGTATCAGTAGATACGCCGGCGTACTTGCTCTGTGAATCTGCCCCACAGTATTTATTAGCATCAAGAGTACAACCACATATATATAATCAACCGTATGTTCAGCAGCCACGTGGGCTCTATGCCTGTAAAGTGTGGGCTTTGATCAATAAAATCACAGATATTTAACACTAGGATTTGACTAGGAGCATCACCTGGATTGCATCCCGATCAGTATGTCAGAAAAGGCTCCACTGCTGCTAAGCAACCTGCAGGGAGCTCAACTGTCTACAACCAATAGAGATGGGCTCGGGTGTGTTTGAAATCACACATGCCCAATCCCGCCAGGAAGCTGACACTCCACAGTGCTAATCACAACCAGTGAGACATTTCCTGATCTGTGCAGAGCTGCGGACCGGGAAATATCTCACTGCCTGTGATTAGCGCTGTGCAGTGTGGGCTTCCTGGCAGGCTCTGGCATGTGGAATTTTTAACATGCCCAGCCCATCTCTAACAACAAGTTGTGTGGCCCTCCTGTACATCAGCCCCATAAAGTAACCAGCAGTGGGTTCCAATGTGCTGCCACCGCTGCCATGGAGACAGAGACCAGCGCTGTGAATAGCTGGGACAGGACAGCAACTCTGGTTGTTCCAGCACCGGTCCACACTGGGAGGATTCCCCATCCACCTATAATGTGTAGATGGGGAAATTGGATCATTTCTTTTTTTTCCCATTCAACCTAATAGTTGAATGAAAAAAGTGATCAATGTATGGGCTGCCTAAAGCTACGACTAGCCAT
The DNA here is from genome assembly GCF_905171775.1 of Rana temporaria. Lineage (NCBI taxonomy): Eukaryota > Metazoa > Chordata > Amphibia > Anura > Ranidae > Rana > Rana temporaria. The sequence continues at coordinate 186,252,979 of NC_053493.1, forward strand.
AGACGGTTTAAATCTCAGCTGGTTCAGCCGGAACTGGCTGAGATTTGAACCATTAATGAGCAGATTCTCTTATGATTATCACTGGTGGTTGCTGTATAGCCACTAGTGATAATCACTGTTTGTCGGGAGAATACAATTTCTGGTCAGGAGGGATATTCCCCTCTCAGCACTGTCTGTGTTGATGGGGGAATACTTTTATGTTTCTTTCCTGCAATCTGTGGATGCAGGGAAGAAATTTGCACCTATATTATCTGCCTAAGTGAAAGTGAAAGTAAATTGTAAATGTCTTGAAAGAACAGGAGAGGGGGAGGGAGACAGATGGGGAGACTTCTCTCCCCATCTGTCTCCCTCCCCCTCTCCTGTTGGATGGAGATAATGCAGTTCAGTGATTACAGTGTACTGCAGTCTGCAGTGCACACACTTACCCACGGTCCAGGCTAGAATCTCAGCCATCATTCACACACAGCCAGGCAATGCTGCTGATTTTCATATTTCCCACCCACACATCCCCTCTTTTCAGATGCAGCACACCGGGATAGTGTGGGCGGGACTGGAAGGAGGAGGAGCTGTATTCCTCTCTGCTCATATGTGAGGAGAGTGGGGGGGGGTGGCTGGACTCGCTGGGCTGTGAAAGAGTGTCATAGACTGACTCGGAATTTACAGGTTGGTTCTCCTGTCCCATGGATGGGAGAAATCAGTGTTTTTTTCAGTAACTGAGATGAAGGCTTGCCCCCCCCCCCCCAGTGTTCGTGCAGTCCTTCCTGCAACTCGCTCTTCTCTGTGCCAATGAGGATGCAGGGGAAGGAGCAGATCGGGCGGCTGTGGTTGTGTGAGCGCTCGCATTATGCGTTACTCCAGCGGCGGCCCGAGCAAAAAAAAAAAACATTGTTTTTTTTTTGGGGGGGGGAGGGGCACATGGTGGGGCACAGCATAAAGTTGGGGGGTCAGGGCCCCCTCTGGCCCCGCCCTAGGGTTTCCATTGGCTGGCACAGGTCAAAGTGGATTACTGGGGACCTGTTCCCTTATGGCCAATAAACGGTTAACATTACTGCATGTACAACGCAGCAGCTGTCATACACTACACTACTGTCTACAGTGCTAAAGGGCTTGTAGTGAGGAGGTAGCTGGATTCAACCATTGTCACTGAGCCTTAAGGAGATAAGATAGAGCAAACAGCTGCAGTGTGACAGGCATCTGTTATCCTATTGCAGGGGTAGACAATATGGGGCCTTCCAGCTGTTGTGCCTTGCAGGCAATGCAAGGCTGGCAGTTACAATTACTCCCAGAGGCATGATGGGACTTGTAGTTCTGCAACAGCTGAAACTTTGGTTGCCCTAGTTTTAGTTAACATTTTGCAGTTGTACCAACTCCCTATAAACTAACCCCCCTAACTAAGCCCCAAAAGTGGATAGGCGTATGCGTTTTGGGGGTAGCACTGGAAGTGTTTGAAAGCATCTGGCACATAAATGTCAGTGTTGGTCGGCCTACAGGTGGTGCACAGTCCATTCAAGAGTGCAAGTGATGAATGGAGGACAAGCCGATAGATGAAAGCAGTCTCTATTGGGGTAACTGTGTGTGGCAAGAGTTTAGGATGTGTAGGAACTTGGAAGCCATCTGTCTCAGTCCTCATTAACGGATCCTCACTGGCTCTCCCAGACTGTAGGCACACAGGGCAATTGGTCCCCCCAGCTCTGGGTCCTGGCACAGCCAAATAACTCTCAGTGACTCGGTCCTGTGGTCTGTGGTTTGGGCATAGACACCTCAACATTGGGTCTGCACTGCTCCAGGTCCACACACATAAAAGGTTCACAATGGCTTAGTGTCTCAGCCTTCCGGGGTATGTGGATGCAGACACTCTAGGTTGATCCTTACTTGCTCGCTCCTAGCCTTAGAGGGTCTTGACCCCCAGGAAAATGCTGAAGCTCTCCTCCTCTGACACAGGGAATCCTTGGTATAGCAGTTCTGCAGCCCATAAACTCTATTTTCTTACCCTACATGCTTAAGCCCATAGGGAAAATGTATGTGGAATGATTCCACTGCTTTGTAATGAATGTGGTATAGTGGAACAGTTACTGGCATTCATTTCTGGCCTTTGCGTTAGGGCAATGATTATACTGACAGTTAAGCAGGGAAGATCAAAGATTTTAGGAAGGGGAGGCAGTCCCTATGTGATATGTTTTAGTGACCTTCTGCGTTTGTTAAAATTTGTAACTTATGACATGTCTAACAGACACGTCAAGCATCTTTGATGGTGCCAAGTGTAATATTCATTACTTGCAAGCGGTTGCATGAGAGGTATCCTTCTGGCTCAACTTCAAATAACATGGTTTACCATCCAACATCCCGCAGTAATGACCCACGGGTTTGGTTTATCATAATGGTACAGGCATATATCAGTTTTGTAATTGGATTTAGGTTATATGGTATAATATTATGAGGGGCAACTTTGTCATTTTTAATATGGTGGCAGGTTAAAAGGGTTATTTGCATTGTTTGAGCTTTTTGTTTTGTATTTTTGATATTATTAAATAAGGAATTGTATTACCGTATATACTCGGGTATAAGCCGACCCAAATATAAGCAGAGGCACCTAATTTTACCACCAAAAAATTGGGAAAACGTATTGACTCAAATATAAGCCTAGGGTGTCCATCTGCATGCCTCACTGTGCCCATGAATAGACTGATGTTTAACATGGGAGTCTATGGAAACAAACTTTGTACACTTGTAGAGGAGAAATGGGGCTACATGTGTGCCAAGTTCCGGGTCCAGGGAACCTACGACCGCCTGGTACCGGGTCCCCAAAGTCACCAGAGAAATGACCGTTTAACATGGGAGTCTATGGAAGGGGTGCTAAAAAACTTGGCTTATACTCGAGTATATATGGTATATTGCATCATGTCCCATGAATAAGAGCTTTTGGCGACCACACCTTGTGGCCATATCAAATAACGGCTATAATGATCTCTTCCTGGAATTTTAGGAAGGATCCACTTCTTCCTGGCGCTTTGTATAGTATTGGATAGAAAAAAAGTCCTGGACTGCCACACTCCTAAAACAATGTCTTTATTGCAAATGAAATCCAAAAAAAACAAAAAGCAACTAAAGCAATGCAGTCAAAATAAAGTGAACAAAAGGAAAAATGGATGTGAAACATGTCAGCCACCGTTTTCCTTTTGTTCACTTTATTTTGACTGCATTGCTTTGGTTGTTTTTTGGATTTCATTTGCAATAAAGACATCGTTTTAGGAGTGCAGCAGTCCAGGACTTTTTTCTATCCAATGCACCTGCGCATACCCAGCACCCTTTTGGTCCAGTGGGACGGAAGCAAAGCCAAGGGATCAGCAACTTTTAGAGCGGTATATTTTCTCGCTTTGTATAGTACATAAGCGTTGAATAGAGCCAATTGGAATACGTATAGAGGCACAATTTTGTATCAGCATCTGGCCTTAGGAGCAATTAAGTACGGCCCTGTAATCTGGTCGTTGAAGTCCACCCATCCCATTTTACGGTTATAGTTGTGGACACGGAGGGGCTTCTCAACAACACCAGTCACCGTAATTTGGACTGCTGTATCTGCGTAAATGGAAAGACAGAACGAAAACATTCCGTTTGTCCTTTCAACCTCTCTGCAAGCATTTCATTGCACCTCAAGCAGGCTCTCTCCCCCTGACTAAGTTGGGCATTTACAAGCCATTGGGGGAAGCCCCAGCTATTAAATCGCACGGTGCCACACGCACCAATTCCTAATTGAAAGAAGTGTCTAAAAAGTGGCACGCTTGTGTCGAAATTGTCCACATATAAATATTACCCCTTTCCGAATAAGGGCGACACCAAGTCCCAAACAATCGTGCCACTGCTCCCTATGTAGTCTGGAAGGAAGGTGGTGTGACTACTATCACATACTTCAAGGAAATGCCTTTATTCTATTAACTAGTTGTCATCACTCTCCGTGGCTTAGTGCTGTCCCTAAAGATCAGTTTCAAAGGATTAGGCGAAATTGTACCACTTTGCTTGATTATCAGCAGCAAGCTCTTATTCTGAAATTGAGATTTTCGGAAAAAGGGTACAATGAGACAAACATAGATAACATCATCAAATTAGTTAATGATATTGATAGAAATCAGATGTTGAACACCTCAGAAAGGGCCAATGCAGTTGTAGATAACCGTTTTGGATGCTCCATGATTACAGGTTATTCAAATCAATACTTTTCAGTTAAAAATATTTTGAATAAACATTTGAGCATCTTAAAAAACTATAGGGTTTTGGGCCCAGTGATTCCTGATCGTCCAGTCGTTATCTTTAGAGGAGCACCTTCCCTGCGTCATAGGGTAGCTCCCAATGTTATCGATCCGCCTAACAATATCCAATTCTTTCAGAGTATGAAGGGCTTCTATCCTTGCCGTAAGTGTAAGAAATGCCAAATTCATTATTTTCAAGGACGGAGGTTTGAATCCTTTCAGTCAACTCAGACAGACAAAAGTTATGAGATTGATTATTTTATTACATGCTCTAGTGAATTGTGTAGTATATCTTATCCAATGTCCATGTTCTAAACAGTACATTGGACGGACCAAGAGAGCCCTCCATGTCAGATTAGAAGAATATGTGGGGAATATTAAACAGGGTTTCCCTAAACACTATGCTAGGTACCACAATCAACAAAGGGGACTCTCTTTGTCCCTATTGAGAAATGACGTCCACATTGGAGAGGTACAAATAAGGTCCACTCAATATCCAAATTTGAAACAAAGTGGATTTTTGATATGAAATCTTATGTCCCTCATGGGTTAAATGTCGATTGGGACATTAATTGCTTTTTAAATAATGCCTAGGCCTCTTCTGTATATTTTTAATCCTTTTATATATACATATGTTTTGATATTTTATATGATTTTTTTTATGTTATTTGCATTTTACTTATTCTAGTTACTGTATTGCACTTTCCTTTTCGGTTATGTAATAGTACCAATGCTACACAAATCACCTATTAGTTCGCTATTCTTTGTTCTATGTAATATTGGGAATTTGCGGTTTGTGGTGTTCTTCTGTTCTCTTCTCCTTTTGTTGGCTCTACTAAGTGTTTTCTCCCTTCTTGCCACAAGATGGTGGTCATTTATAGATGGTGGTCATTTATTTACTCCATAGACTTCCGTTATGCTCCTTACAATGTCCAGCACTCATCATGCTGGCGTTATGCGTTTTCCTATTTAGCCCTTCCGCTTCTACCCTCAGTTAAGATGGAGTCGCGGTACTATAAAAGGGCATGCGTGATGACGCGGATCTAGCAGCCTATCCCAGACGACGTCTTTTCATGATGAAACGTGTAGGTCTGGCTAGCAGATTCAACGTCATCACGCCTCTCCATACGGGGATACACTGACACGGAGCTTAACAAACAAGAGAAGCCTCGAGGAGACGCCGCATCCCTCCATGTTTATACACTGCGATTTTACAAAAACAACTTTGTAAATGCAATACTTTTCTGCAAATAATTTTTTTTGTCAGCAGTATTACGCTATGGAGTTTCTTTCTGTTTTTTTTTACCCTTGAGGTATTGAGATACCATCTTGTGCTTGCTAAATATCTGGAGTTAGTCTATTGGGAGACTTTAAACCATGGGCTCAGACAGATCGCCGTGACAGCGGTCACCCTTATAGGGTAAGGAGACTACAATACCATTGCTTGGGTGTCTTATAGGTGGATGAAGATTCTTCCTTTTTTTCACATATCCAACTTTGTGCATGATTATGTATCACAATTTAAATCTTTCTTTTACTGGTTAATTTATTTAACCATTAATGTGGGACTGTTTTATTCACGTTTTTTATCACTGATTGCTTCTGATCATTCAGGCATTCTAAATTTGTGTTTTGGTTCTAGGTATTTATTTTATACCATCCTCATTGTCAATATTCACGTTCACTTGCTTAGCGCTGTACCTTTTTTTATATATTATTTTTATAGTTTGGCATTTAACTTTTTGGTACTGGCAGCTTCATATCTCACTTTCATTGCGGGAATTTCTTTATTTTGACACATGTCTAGTGCAGCGTTTTCCCAGGGTTGTGTTTTTTTTTCTAGAATCACATACCTGTACGTGATTTTGCAGAGCTGGGCCACCCTGCTGCAGTGCAGTATACACTACGTGGGGCGGTCCGGAAGTGGTAAGAGTGGAATTCCAATCTAATTGTAACTATGTTTAAAAATGTCCCCTCCTCCCTTGCTGACAAACCTTAGTAAGAAAAAAATGGTATACTTACCTGCTTTCAGGGTGTTCCGGTCTAGTCATGTAATCCCCTTTTGTCAGTGAGGTAGCTACAGGGGAGAGAAGATTGTGCTAAACAGTGGCTAGGAAGTCTGGGAGTGATGACATGACCCATAGACTCCCATGCCTCAGCTGTTGTCGCCACACATTCCTCTTCCCTGCAGCTGGGGAGCCGGCTCACATGACCACAAGGGAGAGGACTAAAAATAAGTACACACATTTCTTTACACAGGTTAGTCAGCATAGCAGGGGGGACTTTTTTCTTTTAGAAGTAGTTCGTGTTAGGCAAGAATTCTGTTTTAACCCAAAAGGCATGAATTGCTATCATAGGGGATATTTACATTCCCTGTGATAACATAAATGATAATAAAAAATAAAATAAAAAATAAAAATAAATGATAATAAAAAAAAATTAAAAGCACCCTTGTCCCTCCTGTACTCATGTGCAAAGGCGAATGCAAGTATAGGTTTTCGTGTCGAATGTAAACAGCAATTACACCATGCATGTGAGGTATCACTGAGAACGTCAGATCAAGGGCAGTAATTCTAGCAGTAGACCTCCTCTGTAAATCTAAAGTGGTAACCTGTAAAGGCTTTTAAAAAGGTATGTAGTTTGTCACCGCTGCATGGGCGTGCGCAATTTTAATGCATATTGCGTTTGGTATCTATGTACTCAACATAAGATCATCTTTTATATTTTACCAAACATTTGGGCAGTATAGTGTTTTTTTCCCCCAAAAATTGCGCTTGGAAAATCGCTGCGCAAATACTATGTGAAAAAAAATTGCAACATCCAACATATATATTTTGGAGGTTGTGTTGCATCTCGACTCCTTTCAACTGTTTGTGGGTCAGCACGCTGTATGTGGAGCTGACGAGGAGACCGGGGAGGGTACAGTAGTGTTCAGTGAGGGATTGAGTGGGTCCAGTGCCAGATGAGCCGGTAAATTGATCGGGAGAAGGATCTTTACAGGGTAACTGTGGGGAGATAGGAGGAGGAAGCACTCACATTGCCTCATCCGTAAATATGGAAATACAGGAAAAAGGGTCCCAAAGGACGACCCAAGGTCAGACTTTAAAGGCACAGTAAACAATAAGGATATAGAAAAATACTAATATTTATTGAAACATAAAATACATACATAATATACAAAGGAGCATGAAAAACAGATATGAGTGAGCCCTAGTGCGTCAACACATTTCGCTGTTAAGCTTCATCAGGACACATTCGGGATAAAGTCCCATAATCAGAAATATGAATGGTTACTAAAATCATGAGAATGAACTATATAGGTCCCAGTGCCAACACATGCCACAAGAGATCCAGGCATACTTACATACGTTACAATTCCCTCAGTTGAACTCAGAACAGTCTAGAGTGCTGGAGGCTCCCATCACCACTCAGGACATAGATTTTTTATTTTTCTATTTTTTATTTTATTTTGTGCATGTACTCGAGAGAGAAGCCTGACTGCAGGAGTTGGGAGTAGGCAGGCTTCCCCAGAGGCAATCTGCCACCTTTCTCCATGCCCCGTGTGGCAATGGCGGGTGTGTGCTTTGAAGCCCAACGGGGCAGAGGGACTCCCTATAAGGGAGTGAGAGGATTTGCCCACTCAACCAGCCCCGTTAGTCCTTTGCCCTTTCTTTTTTAGAGACCGCGTGGTCAAAGTGCGTGCATGTTAACCCAATTTCGAGTGTAAGTGTGGTGTTTTTTTTTGTGGGAGGTAGGTGGGCGTACTAAGCGCAGGCTTACCTCGCATAGCACACCCACCGGGAGACGGGCTGAGACCACCAAACTCAATTCACATGTAGCCGAGACCGGGATCCGAAACCCCTAGCTGCAGAGGTGAATGGCTCAGCGCAGTGCCAATCGCGTTGAGCCACCGCAGCTCCTTCACTCAGGACATAGATACTGCGGTGTCACAGCTGGCCAAATCTAAGGCTCCGGGGCTGGATGGTCTGCACTTGGAGTTCTACACTACAAACTCTGAGTTGTTAGTCCCTAGACTAAGGCCCTATTTCATTCCATTTTTGACCTGGGCGTGCTCCCCTCTTCAATGCAGGAAGCACAGATAATAGTTCTTCCTAAGCCGGATAAGGATCCACAGTACCCAGAATCATACAGACCTATATCTCTGTTGACAGTAGATATTAAGATCTTGGCCAAAATATTATCCTTTAGATTAAACACGGTAATTCTTTCCTTAATACACCCGGATCAGACCGGATTTATGCCAGGGAAGAATACGGCAATGAATATACGAAGGTTGTTCATGAACATCCAAGCTCAACACGACAATGTGGGGACCAAGGTGGTAGTGGCCCTGGATACGGCCAAGGCCTTTGACTCGGTCGAGTGGCTATATTTATAGAAATGCCTGAGATGCTATGGGTTCAGCCCGAATTTTATCAAATGGGTTCAGCTTTTATATCAGACCCCCAAGGCTAGGATTTTTGTTAATGGGTGGCTATCAGATCTCCCTGGAGTGGGGTACAAAGCAGGGTTGCCCCCTGTCGCAGCTGCTATATGCCCTGGCGGCAGAACCACTGGCTATTGCCATTAGAATGAACCCGGAGGTGGTAGGCCTTAGAAAAGGGGATACATGGGAAAAGATAGGGTTGTATGCGGACGATACGGTCCTGTACTTGGCGGATCAGGGTCCATCGCTGCGGGCGGCATTGAATATTATAGAGGAGGTCGGCCGGTTCTCGGGCCTGAGGATTAATTGTGACAAATCTAAAATTCTCCCGCTGGATCAGTTCCCCCCCTCCGGTAGTGTCCCCAGAGTTACCATTGCAGAGAGTAGCGGAGGTTAAATACCTAAGAGTGAGAGTCACTAGGAACTTGCAGGATTATGTTGTTTTTAATATAGATCCCCTGTTTGCAATTATTAAATCCAGAACCCAGGCCTGGTCGAGGTTACCACTGGGGGTAATGGGCAGAATCAATTTAGTGAAAATGATATTGCTACCCAAAATTTTATATATGATTTGGCACGCTCCCTTGTATATCCCTTTGTAAGTATTCAAACAGATGGAAGCAATACTAAATTCTTTTGTCTGGGGCTCGGGTCGGCATAAATTGGCCTGGCATGTACTTAAGAATCCCACACTGGAGGGGGGTTGTTCCCTTCCGGATGTTCAGAATTACTATATAGCGTGACAACTCTTCCACTTATATTACTTTAACAAGATTGAATCACAGAGATATAGATCATTGGTATGTAAGAAACCTGGCAGTGCTTTTCACACTCCTAGTCAGGCGGTGTTTAGGAAGGGACATGGAGGATGCAGGGCACCACACTTTGGGGCTGGAATGCTACTGCACCACCAAAAAGTATGGGATATAGCACTTAAAAAGCAGGACCGATCACACATTCACTCACACACTCCACTATGGGTCAATGGCGGCCTGCCAGAGTTGAATACAGTACCTGATCCACAGATTTGGGCAGATTACGGGGTGCTGTATCTGTCCCAGATTCTGACAGAGAGCGGAGTTAAGCCCTTCTCGGTGCTAAAGGAAGAATTTTCTCTTCTGCAGCATTTATTGTTTCGCTATTTGCAGCTTAAGCATGCAATTAGGAAACAGATGACCTCCGTCACTGTGGATCTTAGTACTCCACCGGTGCTTGACGTTATCTTTGGAGCAGAATCAACCAAACTCATATCTAACATATATTACATTATCAGACAGCGCAGGATAAATAGGGTGTTCCAGACAGCAAAGGTACAGTGGGAACAGGACGTGGGACCTATTGAGGAAACAGATTGGGGAGAAATTCTGCTGGTCAAGACTACATCCTCTAAATTATCGGATAGACTGTCGCAACTGTATATACTTCACCGGGCATACCTTACACCCCCCGAGACTGGTGAAGTTTCAATCTACAAGGAGCCCCTTGTGCCCCATGTGCTCTTTGGCGGAAGGCACTTTCTATCATCTGTTGTGGCATGCAGGCTTACTGGTTACAAGTGACAGGATTTCTACATGACAATATGGGATCTCCTGTGGGAATGGACCCGAAGCTTTGTCTGCTGGGTCTATTGCCAGACATAGAGGTAGCGGGGACCAGGCTATATTTATATACGAGTCACTGTTCCTAGCCAGAAAGGTAGTGGCCAAGGCCTGGCTTCAGGCGGCAGCCCCATCGTTGAGAGACTGGAAGAAGGAAATAAATGCGGTCCTTCTGTATAAGAAAATGATTTATATTCATAGGGGGCGCCCACATAAGTTTGCCAGTGTGTGGAACAGGTGGCTGGAGGACGGGAAAACTTGTACTGTGTGATTACAAAGACGTTATCTTAAAGACGGGCTGCAGAGAGTAGAAGTCTAATTCCAGAAGGTGTGGCTAATATATGTTTATCTTTTTATGCCCATCACAGCTGTGCCTACTAGTACGTGAGTTTATACGGATTATATTGATAGTTCATGAAAGCAGAATTGCTGTTCGTATCTTCGGTGTATCGGAACAGGGTGGATTTTCTGTATTGTATATTTGTATGCCTAGATCTCAATAAACTTGTTTTTTCTGGTTAAAAAACAAAATCCTTTGAGGATTTTAGCACCCATTTATAATTTGGACTATGCAACTTTATCTTTCCATATCTTGATAACACGTGGTTTCCTGCTGCCCTCTGCCTAATTAACATTGATATCTTCCCCTGTTTGAGATCATCGTATGAGGATATTTTGAAATTTAAAGCGGGGGTTCACCCTATTAAAAAAAAAAAAAAAAAAAAAATTTTATTATACCATTACATTCGGCATCGTAGCGCGAGCTACAGTATGCCGGTCTTACATTTTTTATCCCCGTACTCACCGTGCTATGGATCGTTGAAGATTCCGGGGAATGGGCGTTCCTATGGTGAGAGAAGGTGATTGACGGCCGGCCCTGGCACGTCACGCTCCTCCGGAAATAGCCGAAATAGGCTTGGCTATTCACGGCGCCTGCGCATAGCCTGTGCGCAGGCGCCGTGAAGAGCCGAGACCTACTCCGGCTGTCTTCGGGGAGCGTGACATGCCAGAGCCGGCCGTCAATCATCCTCCCTCTCCATAGGCACGCCCATTCCCCGCGGGAGTCGGAAACTTCAATGATCGATAGCACAGTGAGTACGGGGATTAAAAATTTAAGACCGGCATACCGTAGCTCGCGCTACGATGCCGAATGTAATGGTATAATGATGTCAAGGAGGGTGAACCACCGCTTTAACGAGCCTATAGCTGGCCTTTTTTTATTCTGGCTATGAGAATTTTCTCCTGTTGAATAAAGCTGACTCCGTTGCAAGACAGTGAGACCTGTCTCCTCTCTTTGCAATTCACGAATCTTGAATGTGTCCTGATGAAGCTTAACAGCGAAATGCATTGACGCACTAGGGCTCAATCATATATTTTGTTTGTCAATATATGTCTTTAATCTGTTTTTCATGCTCCTTTGTATATTATGTATTTATGTTTCATTAAATATTAGTATTTTTCCATATCCTTATTGTTTACTGTGCCTTTAAATTCCGACCTTGAGTCGCCCTTTGGGACCCTTTTTCCTGTATTTCCGTAACTGTAGGGAGCGTTGTGAGAAACGTCCTCTCAAATGCCGCTCTTTGCCACGCCCCCCAGGGCCTCTGCTTTAAAAAAAATATACAATGTTTGGGGGTTCAAAGTAATTGTCTAGCAAAAATAAAATGCTTTTTTCATGTAAACAAAAAGTGTCAGAAAGGGCTTGGTCTTCAAGTAGTTAGAAGAGTGGGTGATGTGTGGCATAAGCTTCTAATGTTGGGCATAAAATGCCAGGACAGTTCAAATACCCCCCAAATAGCCCATTTTTGGAAAGTAGACACCCAAAGCTTTTTGCTGAGAGGCATGTTAAATCTATGGAATATTTTATAGTTATATATAGTTTCGGGAAATTGTATTATTTTTTTTTACACAGAGTTGTCAGTTAAATGATATATTGCTCAGACATGCCATGGGTATATGTGAAATGACACCACAAAATACATTCTGCTGCTTCTCCGGAGTATAAGGATACCACATGTGAGACTTTGGCAGTCTAGCTGTGTACAGGACCCTAAAAACCAATCACCGCCAGGCTTTCCAAGGGCATAAATTGTTGATTTCACTCCTGACTGCCTATCACAGTTACGGAAGTCATGAAATGGCAATTTAGCACAATCCCCCCCAAATGACCCATTTTGGAAAGTAGAAAACCCAAGCTATTTGCTGAGAGGCATGTTGAGTATTTTGCAGATCTTGCTTTTGTCAACAAAGTTTTGAAAATGTTAAAACTTATCTTTCTTCATTTTTCTAAACAAATGAGAGCTGTAAAATATACACAATGCCTCTTAACAAATAGCTTGGGGTGCTTACTTTCCGAAAAGGGGTCATGGGGGGGGGGGGGTTGTTGTGCCATCTTGGCCTTTCATAGCCTCAGAAACTGTGATCGGTAGTGAGGAAGTAAAATAAGCAATTTAAGCCCTTTGAAATTCTGAAGGCGGCGATTGGTTTTTGGGGTCCTGTACGTAGTTAGGCTCCCAAAAAGTCTCTCACATGTGGTATCCCCATACTCGGGAGAAGCGGCAGAATGTATTTTGGGGTGGGATTCCACATATACCCATGGCATGTGTGAGCAATATATAATTTCAGTGACAATTTTGTGTAAAATATTTTTTTTTTGTCATTTTACAATCACTTGTGACAATTTTGTTTTATATTTATGCCTCTCAGCAAATTCCTTGGGGTGTCTCCTTTCCAAAAAGGGGTAATTTGGGGGAGGGGGGTTGTACTGCCCTGCCATTTTAGCACCTTAAGAAACTAAAAGCTGCGTAAATTCCAGTATCATTAGATTAGATTGTAGACGCTATAACTTGTGTGCAAACCAATAAATCTACACATATTGAGATTTTTTTTTTACCCAAGACATGTTGGCTGAATAAATTTTGGCCTAAATGTAGGACTAACATTTAGTTTATTGGATTTTTTTTATAACAAAAAGTAGACCAATATATAAATTTTTTTTTTCAAATTTTGCGTCTTTTTGTTTATATCGCATAAAAAATGTAATCCCACTGGTGATCAAATACCAAAAGAAAGCTTTATTTGTGGGGGAAAAAGGTCGTAAATTTTGTTTGGGTAGCGTTGCATGACTGTGCAATTACCAGTTAACAACTTGCCGACCAGCCGCCGTCGTTTTACGGCAGCACGTTGGCTCCCCTGCGTGAGAGCACATAGCTATACGTCGGCTCTCGCGCAGGCCACTAGGGGCGCGTGCGTGTGCCCGGCGGGCGCGATCGCTCGTTACAGAGCGGGGACCGGGAGCTGTGAGTGTAAACACACAGCTCCCGGTCCTGTCAGGGAGAGAAATGCTGATCTTCTGTTCATACAACGTATGAACAGAAGATCAGTCATTTCCCCTAGTGAGGTCACCCCCCCCTACAGTTAGAACACACCCAGGGAACATACTTAACCCCTTCCACGCCCCCTAGTGTTAACCCCTTCACTGCCAGCGCCATTTTTATAGTAATCCAATGCATTTTTATAGCACTGATCGCTATAAAAATACCAATGGTCCCAAAAATGTGTCAAAAGTGTCCGCCATAATGTCGCAGTACAGAAAAAAAAAAATCGATGATCGCCGCAATTACTAGTAAAAAAAAATATTAACCAGTTCCCGACCTCCTCATGTACATTTACGTCGGCAGAATGGCACGGACAGGCACATCAACGTACCTGTACGTGCCTGCCTAGACGTGGGTGGGGGGTCCGATCGGGACCCCCCCGGTACATGCGGAGGTCGGGACGATCCGAGACGACGGCGCGGCTATTTGTTTTTAGCCGCTCCGTCGCGATCGCTCCCCGGAGCTGAAGAACGGGGAGAGCCGTATGTAAACACGGCTTCCCCGTGCTTCACTGTGGCGGCGCATCGATCGAGTGATCCCTTTTATAGGGAAGACTCGATCGATGGTGTCAGTCCTACAGCCACACCCCTCTACACTAGTAAACACATACACAGTGATCCCTAAATGTTACAGCGCCCCCTGTGTTTAACTCCCAAACTGCAACTGTCATTTTCACAATAAAGAATGCAATTTAAATGCATTTTTTGCTGTGAAAATGACAATGGTCCCAAAAATGTGTCAAAATTGTCCGAAGTGTCCGCCATAATGTCGCAGTCACGAAAAAAATCGCTGATCGCCGCCATTACTAGTAAAAAAATAAAATAAAATAAAAATGCAAAAAAACTATCCCCTATTTTGTAAACTCTATAAATTTTGCGCAAACCAACCAATAAACGATTATTGCGATTTTTTTTACCAAAAATAGGTAGAAGAATACGTATCGGCTGAAAGCTTGTTTGGCAGCCACGTCGCACGACCGCGCAATTGTCTGTTAAAGCGACGCAGTCCCGAACTGTAAAAACCCCTTGGGTCTTTAGCCAGCATATTGGTCCGGGGCTTAAGTGGTTAATAAAAATGCCATAAAAATACCCCCTATTTTGTAAACGCTATAACTTTTGCACAAACCAATCAATAAACGCTTATTGCGATTTTTTTACAAAAAATATGTAGAAGAATACGTATCGGCCTAAACTGAGGGAAAAAAAACGTTTTTTTTTAATATTTTTGGGGGATATTTATTATAGCAAAAAGTAAAAAAATATTCATTTTTTTTCAAAATTGTCGCTCTATTTTTGTTTATAGCGCAAAAACTAAAAACCGCAGGTGATCAAATACCACCAAAATAAAGCTCTATTTGTGGGGAAAAAAGGACGCCAATTTTGTTTGGGAGCCATGTCGCACGACCGCGCAATTGTCAGTTAAGTGCTCTGGTCTTTGACCACGAATATGGTCCGGGGGTTAAGTGGTTAAAGCAGCGCAGTGCCAAATTGCAATAAGTGCTCTGGTCAAGGAGGGAGTAAAAGACAAAGTTCCATCTTTTTTGAGAATCAGATCAGTGAGTACCCTTTGGGCCTCAGGCATTCATTTCTCAGATTTACATAGCTACCACCTTCTGTTTACATGTTAGCCAAGTCCTACTGCTCAAGTTTTGGACACCCCTCTTGCCTCAGAGTTAATCCTGTGTCATCCAACAAACTATAAGAAAATAGTATTCTTGTACTTACCGTGAGGTCCTTCTCTGGAAGCACATTGGGTGACGCAGGTTCAGCCTTTATGATTCACTCCTGCTACTGTTTTTTTTTTTTTTTTTTAACTGGAACATGATGGGAGTGGGAAGGGTTTTATATACCCGACAAACAGTTTTGTTGGCTAGTGTCCAAAGATGGTAGACAGCAGTATAACCCTCTCCACTCAAATTAACCCTTTTTTTCCCCAGTGAACTACTTTGATATGTCCATGTGGAGAGTGCAAGAATCCTGGCTAAACGATTCGCCCAACATTTGGATATTTAAAATATTCTCCACCTTCAGTTGCTTATTTTTGCACAGAGGTTGTTTTTTCTATTTGTCAGGACTCTTGCTTCGTCACTTTTACAAAATGCTAAACAGTGTTCTAAGAATGTTGCAACCACAGCTGAATAATTGTCTGCTTCTGCTTAAAAATGTTTAAAATCCAGTGGGAGAGAAGGCAATCAAAACTAGTTTGAGACCTAAAGATTTAATGCAAGGCGAAGTGCATGTCTGTGTGAAATGCGTCAATGCTGTTCCCTGCCCGTGGAGCTGCGATATTCGTTTTTTTTCTAAATCTGCTTGCAATTTCCATAAAGTTGAGTGTGGTCATCCGTCTTTCAATTAATATTTATAACTTGGAACCCCAGAGGACACAAGACAAAAAATACAAAGGTATTCTCAAATAGTCTAAAATGTATTTTTACCTTCTTCATTAGCATGTTGTAGAAATGCAGTGATAACAGCGCCAATGTTTTTTACAGCAGTAACAAAGCCTTCCTTTAAACCCATTTGACACAGGTGCCCTAAAATAGGAAATGAGATAATAAAGAGATAATTAAAGCACCAATTCACCACTGAAAGAAATATTTTGCTCACTCAAAAATCATTGCTCAGAAGAAAACCAACACTCCCTTTATATTTTCAAAAACACTGACAGGATTACCTGTGACACAGGGGAGACAATAGAATCTTAGGATCTTTTTTAAAAATTGCCAAAACTAGCTTTAACTACCCAGAAATTTACTGGAGTAATGGCTGGGACAATTTAAAGGGCAGACATTTATAAACCTATTACAATACCATTTTATGGTGCAGTTTATTGAGCCCCCCCACAAGGAATGATGCTCTGATGGACCTGGTAATCTCAAACCATGCAGAGCTTATTACAAATGTTCAAATAAAAGAACATCTGGGTAGCAGTGACCAGAACATGATTTCATTTAAGGTTAGCTGTAAGCAACAAGCACATACTGGAAATATAAAAAAAAAACACAACTTTAACCACTTAAGACCCGGACCATTATGCAGGTAAAAGGATCTGGCCAGTTTTTGCGATTCGGCACTGCGTCGCTTTAACTGACAATTGCCCGGTCGTGTGATGTGGCTCCCAAACAAAATTGGCGTCCTTTTTTTCCCCACAAATAGAGCTTTCTTTTGGTGGTATTTGATCACCTCTGCGGTTTTTATTTTTTGCGCTATAAACAAAAATAGAGCGACAATTTTGAAAAAAAAAAAAAACATTTTTTTTTACTTTTTGCTATAATAATTACCCCCAAAAAATAAAAAATAAATAAAAAAAAAATTGCAAAAAGTGTTTATCGATTGGTTTGCGCAAAATGTATAGCATTTACAAAATAGGGGATAGTTTTATGGCATTTATTTATTTATTAATATATTTTTTTTTTACTACCAATGGCGGCGATCAGCGATTTTTTCCGTGACTGCAGCATTATGGCGGACACATTGGACAATTTTGACACATTTTTGGGACCATTGTCATTTTCACAGCGGAAAAAATGCACTCATTACTGTGAAAATTACAATTGCAGTTTAGGAGTTAACCACTAGGGGGTGCTGTAGGGGTTGTGTGTGACCCCATATGTGTTTCTAACTGTAGGGGGGCGGGGCTGGACGTGTGACGTCACTGATCGTCTTTCCCTATATCAGGGAACAGACAATCAGTGACATTGCCACTGTGAAGAACGGGGAAGGTGTGTTAACAGCTCCTGTGACTGATCGCGGGACACCGGCGGCGATCGGGTCCGCGGGCGCGGTCACCGAGCTTCAGACCGGGTCGCGGGCGCGTGCGACCCACAGCTGGGCACTTAAAGGGGACGTACAGGTACGTGCCTGTGCCCAGCCGTGCCATTCTGCCAACGTAAATGTGCAGGAGGCGGTCCTTAAAGGAACACTAAAGGTTCGTTTTTTATTAGATCAATTGATTGCTGTAAGCTAGAGCATTTAAATATCACTTACCTTGTTTTTCCTTTTGACCTCCAAAATACAGTAATTCAGGTTTGAAAATGCCATTTCCTGTCACTCCTCTTCTTGCTTTCCACCAGCATCTGAGCTGTTTTGCATGGTGGAAAGCAGAATGTGCTCACCCCCTCCCTATGACTACAGCCCTGCGTGAAGATGCTCTCTTATCCCTCACAAGCATGGAGGCTAAGCCTAATGGGAACTGTAGTTCCCATTAGGCCGTGATGTAGCAAGAATGAATGCACACCGCAAACCAGGAAGTCAGTGAGAATAATGATTCAGGAGTGATGGAGGTGAATAAAACAGCTCGATTTCAACAGGTATCAAACTAGTTATAATGCAAAACATTACTTTTTACTTTATCAGCTACTGTCAGACTTTAATTTAAGAGGAAAATATTTTTGTCTTTACAACCCCTTTAAGTGGTTAAGAGAGCACATTTTTCAAGGATGAGGGCTGCTCTTCAGGACTTAGACTGGGAGAAAATATTCTCATAGATGAACACAGAACAAAAATGGGAATTCTGCAAATAGACTGTATGCAAACTCACTGTAAAATATATTTTCCGCCTGTCAGTTTTGTCGGCGGACCTGAACGGCTGCTCAATGCAATCCTAGGGAGCGCTGGATATCAGCGGAGACATGTCTGCTGACATCCGACCCGATCTGCCAAAATTAGACGCATGGCGGTACGTCCTCATCCGTCCATGGCTGATTGGGTGAGATGTGATGAAAACAGACATGCTGTCAGTTTTTATCAGATCTCTCCATAGGAGACTGCGGCACTGCACAAGCCCCTCCCCGCTCAGTGAGCAGAGAGTGACTTGTCATCCCCCGGCTCAGCGGAGAGATCTCCGTAGCGACAGAGTCTGCCTCGTGAGAAAAAAGCCTTAGTTTAAAAGGCCAAAAATAAAACCTATATGGCTCACAGCCAAAGTAAAAAAAAAAAGTTATAAATGAGAAAGAAGCTTCTAAAAAATATAAAAATGAAGGAACACCATCATCATTTAAATGTTACAAAGCATATAACAGAATATGTGGAGCGTGGGGGAGCTCATGTCCATAATGGGGATTGTATTGACACAATCCACAATGGCTCAAAAGTGATATGGTCCAGAAATATTTAGACAGAATAAAGTTGGACAAAGCACCTGAGACCAGATTGCATCCACCCACATATCCTAAAATAATTGAGCTCTGTCTTTTTAAAGCCATTGTTTCTCATTTTTAGGGACTCTAATGACTATAATAGTACCAGTGGATTGGCATATGGCCAATGTGGTGCCTATATTTAAAAAAAGGATCAAAGTTTTTACCAAGTAACTATAGACCTGTTAGTTTAACTACTATATTCAGGAAGATACTGGAGAGCGACACTAAAGTTAAAAACAAAAAAACAAACAAAAAAAAAAACAAACATGTTATACTTACCTCCACTGTGTGGCTCGTTTTGCACACAGTGGCCCCGATCCACGTCTTCTGGGGTCCCTCGGCAGCTGTCATGGCTCCCCCTCCACAAGAGCGTTCCACCTTCATGCAAGCTCGCTCGCATGGTGGAAAGCTCTTGCGGGCGCGCTCCCGTGATACAGCGGCGGGCATAGCCGCAGACTGCAACACTTGGCCCCGCCCCCGGCGCAACGCCTCATTGGATGTGATTGACAGCAGCGCCAGCCAATCCGTGTCGGATGTATTTTCACCTTTTTTCACATAATAGAAGACCACATAGGGGTGTGGCCTGGAGCTGCATGGCGTACGGAGTGCAGACCGAGAGCTCCGATTGAAAATACTCCTTTATACCGATCCTGGGGGGGAATCCTTCTCCTACCACCACACCAAGCTACCCACCGTGTTCCGCACTTCATCCGCCTCCATGTTTCAGCCGAAACTATCCTCCGGAGTCCTGGCAAAGCTGAACGAATTTCACGAGGAGCAGGACCTGGTGTAGAAAGATGGCGTTGCTCCAATTCAGGAGGAGGAAGAACTACCCTCATCTCAAAGATGGAGGAGGTGAAGGTCGACATATCCCTCATTAGGCAAGACATACATAAACTGCAACCGAACGCAGGGTCAGCCGTATGGAGGATGAACTGCCACCGTTGCAGGTGACAATTGAAAGGCTGCAGCACCAGCTTAATACTGTTCTCAGCAAGCAAGATGACATGGAGAACAGACTCTGCCGCAGACCCACAAATCTCCGTTTTGTGGGTCTGCCTGAGAGGTCTGAAGGCTCTGACCCCCCCCCCCCCCCACGTTCCTCGAGAACCTGCTAATCAAAACCTTCAGCAGAAAGGTCTTCACCCCAACAGTTGTAGTGGAGCACGTTCATCGCCCCCCACCCAGTGGTGCCACTCGCGTATCTTCATCTCCAAGTTCCGAGACAGGGATGCTATCCTGCGGTTAACCCGTAAACAAGGCAACATCTCCTTCGACAACATCCGCATTGCTGTGTTGTCGGATTTCTCAGCTGAAGTGCAAAAAGAGGAGGGCGCGGTTCGTCAAGGCCAAGTGGCAACTACACATCCACCATCTGACGTATGCAAGGTTATTCCTGCCAAGACTGCAAGTGTTTGCGATGGCAAGGCCCAGTTCTTTGAAGATCCCAAAGCAGTACTGTCGTGGTTGGAGCACAGACGCGGCTTGACCCGCACCCACCTCCAGTTGTCACCTTTCATTGCCACCTTCTGACCATGACTTCTCTGCCTTGGTCCCCACTGTTTCAGCCCTGAATCATCCAACTATACGTGAACCGTAAGTTGGGCTTTGCCCATTCCTGCTCCCACCTGCATTACTGCACGGCCAGTGTTGGGGCTGCCCATACCCATTGTTCCCATTCAGCTGCCTGGAAGCACTTTAAACCCCCCCTTTTTTCCCCTCCATCCTTTCCCCCCATACCCTATTGATCCTTGCAAATCTCAGGCGTCCCATCTGTACCCCTTGAACTCTTGTAAACTTTCCACCCTGCACCGTTGTGCACTCTTCAGTTACTAACTGCCCCCAAGACCTCAACGGTGACACACTTGAAACTATGCTTTTTTCCAGCCCTGGTTATTACCACAGACAAATTTTGTTTCCTTGGCCATCCTCTGCCCCCACGGCTTTGGAGGGCAGTTGTTTGCCTGCAGCGGACCAGCATGGCAAAACTAACAAGGTTTTTGTGATATATGCAATCGTCTACTTCTGATTCTGTCTGTATGTGCGTACTGTTTATTCTATATATACATACTTCATATTCCCATTGCATACTTTCCTGGATAAGCTCTTGGATTCGGGTGCTGTAGCAACAACCAGCTGGATACTGGTGCAAGTTACAGTTGAGATATTTGCCAGCACACCATGAAACGATGAAAATAGCGTCCAAGCAGATGATTTATTGCATGATCACAACACAAAGAGAGTGCAACATTTCGGAGCCACGCAGGGCCCCTTCGTCAGGCATGTGATAAATGTGGGGTTACAGTGTGCAAAATTTAAGAAGGTCATCAACCAATCAAAAAGCCAGAAAAAAAAACCACACAAGAGAACCAAACTCCCCCCCACCCCAGACAGGTATGACCTCACAAAGCCCATCAGAAAACTGCTCAAAATACTTAAAAGCATTGGTATACTGCCCCAAATAGCACAGAACATATGTCAAAGAAGAGGTTGTATAAAAAGGTTGTATAAAAGAGGCATATTGAACAATCCTTTACTGTACCTTTAAAGTGCTGACACATGTCCACATGCAGTGTTAGATCGGCGCCTGTGCTGGGTCAAGTCAGATTGAAGCCGTCACTGTGAACCGCGCTGCTGTATCGCAGCAGCGGTGTCATGGCAACCAGAGACGCTCCTTTGCCGAGAAGCCACAGCATGGAAAACGTGCGACGTCGGCAGTGCGGGGAAGCTATGTGTGCCATAGCTATAGCGGGTCCGCACGTGCGCATTGCAGAGCGGTGGGTGGCAACAGGAGAAGCTGCAGTCTTGGGGCCGTTGACGCCATAAAAATGAGTGACGTTGGCTTCCCCCGCCCCCAGGGCGGACTGCAAACAATCAGGGGGTGAGCTGAGAGAGTAAAAAGACGAGAGTGAGAGCGAGGAGAAAATGACCAACGAGTGGAAAAATTAAACAACCAAAAATAGAGGTAGAAGAGAGGAAGAAGAGAGAAGAAGGGGAAAGGCAGGGGGAAAGAGAGGAAAAGAAAAGAAAATAGGAGAAAATAAGGGAAAGCAGGAGAGGAAAAGGAATATGAATTATGAAATAGAGAGGATAAAATAGGACAAGAAAAAAAATGGAGATAAGGAAAAAAATAAGGAAAGAAGGAAAAGAATTTAAAAGTACGATCATCATTCAAGTCAGGAACACAGATTATCTCTCATTCAGGAAGCATGTGAATGATAGGTTGGCATTGAGTCCTCCAGGGTGTACCGTGCCCAGGGTGTGGATCCAATAAGCTTCACGTTGTAGGTGACGTAGTCACAGTAATTGAAGTGATCCCAATTAAAGTTGCCATGGATTTGTCATCAGAACAATGCCAACAAGAAGGAAGAAAAATGAGAAAGAAAAATGAGAAAGAAAAAGGAAAACATAGATAAAGATAAAACTAAATATAAATAATAGAAAATAAATCTAAATAAAAATAAAAATAAAATTGAAATAAATAAAAAAATAGAGATAAGAAGGAAAAAAATAAGGAAAGAAGGAAAATAATTTAAAGTACGATCATCATTTAAGTCAGGAACACAGATCGATTATCTCTCATTCAGGAAGCATGTGAATGATAGGTTGGCATTGAGTCCTCCAGGGTGTACCGTGCCCAGGGTGTGGATCCAATAAGCTTCACATTGTAACAGTTGTCGGTTACGGTCACCGCCTCTAATGGGTTGTTGAACATGTTCAATGACCATTCCTCTTAGTTCATGGGTTTGATGTCTGTGTTTGAAGAAATGTACGGCCACTGGTTTATTGTGGTCAATTTGCGCATCCTCATCTGCCAGGGTGAGTCTAATATTACTTCTGTTTTTGAAACCTCCTTTTAAAAAGGCCGGTTGTTTTGCAGACATAGGCTGCTGTAGTTAAGCTGCTGTAGTTTGTCATCTTCATCGGAACAGATTTGTGACACTCTCATAAAATTGAGATATTGGCAGACTATTCAAAAGATGTTTGGGATGTGCACTTTGATAGTGCAAGAGTGTGTTTCTGTCGGTGGGTTTTGTAAAGAGAGATGTGACCAGAGAGCCTTGACAATTAGTAATCATTACATCCAAGAATGAAATGTTGCATGGTGAGATCTCTGGTGAAAACATGACATCAGGGCAGACATCAGATAAGCAGATGAGGTTTAATGTTGATAGATGTAAAGTTATGCACTTGGGGGCTAAGAATATGCATGCATCATACATGCTAGGGGGGAGTACAACTGGGGGATCTGTAGTGGAGAAGGATCTGGGGGTTTTAGTTGATCATAAGCTCAATAATGGCATGCAATGCCAAGCTGCGGTTTCCAAAGCGAGCAAAGTCCTTTCTTGTATTAAGAGAGGTATGGACTCCAGAGAGAGAGATATAATTTTGCCTCTGTACAAATCATTAGTAAGACCTCAAAAAAGGATATCGGAGAACTGGAGAAAGTGCAGAGAAGTACAACCAAACTGATAAGAGGCATGGAGGAGCTCAGCTATGAGGAAAGATTAGAAGAACTGAATTTATTCACTCTTGAGAAGAGGAGAATAAGGGGGGATATGATCAACATGTACAAATATATAAGGGGTCCATATAGTGAACTTGGTGTTGAGTTATTCACTTTACGGTCAACACTGGGGACAAGGGGGCACTCTTTACGTCTAGAGGAAAAGAGATTTCATCTCCAAATACGGAAAGGTTTCTTCCCTCCAGACGTGGTTCTGGCCAGCTCAGTAGATTGCTTTAAGAAAGGCCTGGATGTACATAATATAACGGAGTACTAAGATTTGTAGGTAAAGTTGATCCAGGGTAAATCCGATTGCCTCTCGGGGGATCAGGAAGGAATTTTTTCCCCTGCTGTAGCAAATTGGATCATGCTCTGCTGTTTTTTTTTTGCCTTCCTCTGGATCAACTGTGGGTATGGAGTTGGGTGTATGGTATTGTACTGTGTTTTTTTTTTTTTTTTTTTTTTTTTTTGTGGTTGAACTGGATGGACTTGTGTCTTTTTTCAACCTAACTATGTAACTAGAAGTAAACACCCTTTGAGCTTGAACTCTCACCAGATCCTGTTACTAGTCCCATGTACCCCTAACCCACTATTTCATTATTCCATCCTGCTTCCTCATCTTATGGGCATGAAACCCAATGACAGTTGTCAGACTTGGAACCTATGGCATACTATACCCCTCTTGCCAGCACCCTCTCCAACTCCCTGTTCACTTTTAGTGTTTGACTCAGGAGCCCATATCTACCCCTTCCCCGAAATGTCACTTTGCCATTCTCCCGCCCTGATACGAAACTCGCATGCCTTTTGAATAAGAGTTGTGTCATAACCTCCAACCCTTCAATCAAACCAGACGTGGAGACCCAATAAACTACCGTTGCTAACACTCTTTTGCCTTAGGTGTTGAACACAGACTCTGGGCCCTTGAATTCCTTCCCCACATCTTATGCTGAACAATGTGACTATGTGAGCATTAGCAGCTGTGGCTGGAACAACTACACTTCAAAGCCCCTTTCCATGGCAGACCTCACCCTTTACCCCTTACCCATGGCTCTCCTCAACGATTTGCATTATAATAACTCCCATTGTATTGTATTTTTAAGTGCCTCGCCCTGTTTAATATGTGATAGGTTATTATTCAACACGGTTTAACACGCAGAAGGGATGACTTGCAGATTCTCTGTTTGTTATCCAATTTACAAATTGCAAATTGAGGGGCTATCTCAGAAGGCCTCTGCTGAGACTTTTGCCCTTGCGACTCACTAAACACTCAAGGGTACATAATAGGCATCCACATCTTTCTCCTATGCAACACAAAATGTATTATCCATGTAGAGGCACTTGCATAATGACTCTAGCTACTCCCACAATCTCATAAGGATCACTAGACAAATTGACAATTTACGACCGGGTTTGGAGCCCTGTAACTCAAATCATGGTCCCATTTTAGAATGACTATTGCAATTTAATCGGTCCTTGCCCCAGAATAGCTTAATAGTCCCACCTTTATACTTTCCCCCCCCCCCCAACAATCAGGAGTGCTTTATTGAAGGATTGCACAACAATACAGATTAATACATAAGACATGGAAATCATACACAGCAAAACATGGTGTACAAGGAAAAATACACATCAGTGAAAAGACATTTCCTATCCAATCAGTACGGAGCAGCCAGACAACAGAACAGGTAGATCTCATGACAATAACAGGACCAGAATTTATTTATTGGCGTAGAACAGGAGATACCAGATCAATAATTTACTAAGATAGGGTCGTTGTTCGTCCTTATGTATTCCCAGCAGGGCCAACTCAGTTGACATAGGGACAGACAAATCCAGCTGAAGGATCAGTTGTTCAAAAATATCAGACCAGAAGGCAGAGACGACTGGGCATTCCCAGAACATGTGGAAATATGAACCCAATTGTGTCCTACAGTGGTGGATCCCTATCAGAATATATCTTGTGCAATAGGACAGGAGTAAAATAGAACCGATGGAAGAATTTTATTTGGATCAGCTTGTCACCAGATGAGACTACCAACTTAGGGCCTTGTTCTAGACACTCTGCCCAGTCTTCCCTATCCAGGGTGGGCATGTCCAGTTTCCACCTGTCCCATAGTTTATCCATCTTAGGAGACTCAGTGGTTAACAGAGTACTGTATAGAGCGGGCAGAGGCTTCTTCAGACCGCTACGAGACAGCAGATCCTCACCCGGGTCTAGTTGGAGGAGGGGAGGCTCGGAAAACTGGGCCCTGGCAGCATGTTGGAGTTGGGCATACCGAAAGAACATCCATCCAGGCAAACCATGCAACCCAGAGAGCTGGGAGAAAGTCAGCAGCACACCCTCAGGCACCTCTTAAGGTTTTGATGTCGTATCTAGCCCACAACTGAGAATCAGTGATTGTCCTAAATTGCGCCAGGAAAAGGAAAAATCAGTGGGAAACCCTTCACTCTAGGAAACATCTATGCACATACCAACTAAGTCACCTTCTTCCGCTCCACAGTAAAACTCCTTTCTACATTCCACAAAGGAATCTTGATCCTAGATGGGGATTTTAACGTCCCCCTGAACCCCTTGCTCGACACATCTAACGGAACTTCTCCACTACCATATAGGGCTCTGAAAGCGTTAAGACTACAATTACGGGACATGTTGCTACAGGACCCGTGGCGCACCTTGAATCCAAATGTGAAAGACTACACCTTTTTTCTGGCCCTGCATCAATGCTATTCTAGACTAGATTACCTGTTCATCTCTCAAAGGGATCTCCCAATGCTCTCTCCAACATCGGTAGATCCTTTGTATTTTTCAGATCACCACCCTATCTCAATGTCTCTAGAATTCTCCGACACTCCCACTCGATCTGGCGGCTGGACCACTCTCTACTCACAGACCCTGCTATTATATCTACAATGCACCAGCGCATCTGCCATTTCTTTGCAGAAAATTTTAACCCTGAGATCTCTCCACTGACTACATGGGAAGCGCATAAATGTGTTATGCGGGGTGAATTGATGGCGCAAGCAGCGAAACTTAAACGAGAACGTCAAACCCACATAATTTAACCGCCCATATTCACACCCTAGAAAAGGCGCACAAGAGATCACAAGCCGTGCTTTCCCTTAAGGAACTCCAGCAGGCTAGAGAAGACCTGTGGGAGGAATTAAACGAAAGAATTTAACTTAACTATGTACTCTTCCAAAAAGTATTTTATGAATAAGCTAAAAAAAATTGGTAAACTTTTGGCCAGAGCTCTCCAATCTAAAGAAACATTTGCAACAATACATTCCCTTTCTGATTCCCAAGGAAACAAAGTAACTTCTAACAATGACATAGCAAACCATTTCATACACTATTCCTTTAACTTTACAACCTCCTGGTCCCTGATTCAAATAAACTTTTCCAGGCTACAATCGATTAAAGATTTGTTTACATGAATACAGCCCCAAAGCATTAACGGTGTCGGAGGCAAAAGATCTTAAGCTCCTCATATCAGCCGAAGAAGCTACCACAGCCCTCAAACAAATAAAAACCGGAAAGAGCCCAGGCCCGGACGGCTTTACAGTCAGTTATTACAAATCTTTCACGGACACCCTTCTTCCCCATTTCTTAAAAGCATTTAACTCCCTATCCTCTTGATCACTACCCTCTCGTGACCACATAGCCGTGATTCCTAAACTGGGTAAGGCAGGGTTTGACAAATTTGCTTGGAATCTAGGAGCCAGCTAAAAAAGTTAGGAGCCAGAAAACGCCCCCGTCCCGCCGAGCTTGCACGCAGAAGCAAACGTATACGTGAGTAGCGCCTGCATATGAAAGCGGTGTTTAAACCACACATGTGAGGTATCGCCCGGGATTGATAGAGCGAGAGCAATAATTCTAGCCCTAGACCCCTCTGTAACTCAAAACATGCAACCTGTAGAATTTTTTAAACGTCGCCTATGGAGATTTTAGCGGACGCAATTTTGAAGCGTGACATGTTGGGTATCAATTTACTTGACGTAACATCATCTTTCACAGTATAAAAAAATTGGGCTAACTTTACTGTTGTCTTATTTTTTAATTAAAAAAAGTATATTTTTTTCCCAAAAAAGTGCGTTTGTAAGGCTGCTGCGCAAATACGATGTGACAGAAAGTATTGCAACGACCGCCATTTTATTCTCTAGGGTTAGAATAAAAAATATATATAATGTTTGGGGGCTCTAATTATAGGGAAGGAGATGGCAGTGAAAACACTGGGGAAGCTTCATTGGCATTGCTGGTTTACTTGTCATGCCAACGGCCACCACAAGATGGCGCCAGATCACAGAAGGAAGCATAGGCCTGCAGAAGACCGCAAAGCCGCGGCCTCAATTACCGGCCGGCGTGGCCCGTTGCGATCGTGACACATCCTGTGTCTCTGTGCGCCCTCGCCGCACGATTGTGTTGCGCCAGCCGGTAATTGAGGCCGCGGCTTTTGCGGCCTTCTGCAGGCCTATGCTTCCTTCCCCGGGCGCCAGGGGGCTAATTCTAGTCGCAATTGCGACCGGGCGCCCTGGGGTAAGGACCCTTCATTAGTCACCAACTACAGGCGAATCTCTTTTTTAAACGTTGATTTGAAAATATATGCCAAGATATTAGCCAACTGCTTACTACCATAACTTGCTAAACTAGTCTCCCTAGACCAGGTAGGATTTATACCCGGAAGAGAGGCTAGGGATAATACCATAAAATAAATGAATATCACTGGCTGACCTCGGTAGGGCAACCTGGCATCTTACTTTCCCTGGATGCGGAAAAGGCATTCAACAGGGTGGCTTGGGACTACATGACAGCAGCTCTTCAAGTTATTGACATTCGAGAACACGTTGCACTTGGAAGTATTCTTCCCCCACAGTCAGAGTCAATGGCTTTTTTTCAATTTCCAATGGGACAAGACACGGATGCCCCATCCCCATAATTGTTGTTCTCACCCTAGAAACCCTTCTTAGATGCCTCAGAGCGAACCCCGATATTAATGGAATCTCTATAGTCCTACATTCCTACAAAGTAGCGGCCTTCGTGGATGACATTCTTCTCTTCCCTTCAGAACCCAGCACCATGATACCTAACTTACTCAAAGACTTCAACAATTTCAAAAGTATTGTAACCGACAGATAAATTTTGCAAAATTGAACATATTGTTAAACAAAGAAAGAGTAAGATGATGCCAATCGAATTTCCCATTTAAGTTGAAACCAGATGTTATTACGTATCTTGGAATTCAGTTACAATCTAAATTAAAGGGGTTGTAAAGGTTCGTCTTTTATTTTCTAAATAGGTTCCTTTAAGCTAGTGCATTGTTGGTTCACTTACCTTTTCCTTCGATTTCCCTTATAAATGTTTTTTTTCTTTGTTTGAATTTCTCACTTCCTGTTTCTCCTCAGTAAGCTTTCCACCATCATCCGAGCGGTGGAAAGTCATTTAGAACAGCTTACTGAACACCTTACTGAGGAGGAACAGGAAGTGAGAAATTCAGACAAAGAAAACAAAGGAAAAAAAAACATTTAGAAGGGAAATTGAAGGAAAAGGTAAGTGAACCAACAATGCACTAGCTTAAAGTAACCTATTTAGAAAATAAAAAACAAACCTTTACAACCCCTTTAATTGACCTCTATGCAAAGAACCATCTTTCAATCCTAAATAATAGACCTAAAGTTATGGTCTGCAGGCCTTTTCTCATGGTTTGGCCGAGAGTCAAAATTAATATCCTTCCCAGAATATTGTACGTAATGCAAACTGTGCCTATTAGAATACCAACAACCTTCTCCTCCTATCGGAGAGCCTGCACAGAATTTATCTGGAACAAAGCCTGCCCGAGATTAAACGTTGAATGATTAACGATACCCAAGCAGAAAGCAAGTGACAGCCTTCCTGACATACTCAAATACCAATGGGCCGGTCAACTTGCACAAGTCTTAGATTGGAATGTACACTCTCCGGTCAAAGTATGGGTCCAACTCGAACATGCCATCTGCCCAGGACCTTTGCATCAACTCCTATGGATTGCTCCACATCATATCCCATTGGTCTGCAAATCACATCCCTTAATAGGTTTTACTCTACATATTTTTCAAGCAGCATGTAAAAAAAATACATATTTCTTCCTCGCAAGGCTCATTAACCCCCATTCGACAAAATACAGACTTCCCTCCTGGCCTATCGAACTCTTTTTCTCTCCAACATCTGGCCCCATCCAAAAATCAGAGCAGAACATTTCTTCTCTAAGGGATGCTTTCTAACCCTCTCATCACTAGCTCAATTTTCTTTAAGCAAATCTTTCCCCTTCTGTGCATACGCCCAAATTTGAAATTTTGTAGAGACTTCTAAACTTGACCCGAAATGGTCTCAACAACAAACTTCTTTTGAAGCACTATGCATGCAGAAAGAACCTCAAAGACACATAATCTCAGACATTTATTCCATCCTATTTTGCCAAACACAACCCCAAATCCAACACAGCTTGCCAGAAATGGGAACGAGATCTATCCGTAGATCTCACAGAAGACTGGGCCTGCATTTATACATGTATCCATAAGGGATCGACCAATGTTTCAGCTCAGGAAAACGGCTATAAAATATTTTCCAGATGGTATAGTACACCTCTCAGACCAAATAAGATCTCTCCAACGCTATCCCCCCTCTGCGGGTGTTGCTCGAGAGAAGTGGGTTCCCTATTACACATTTGGTGGGATTGCCTCTCAATCCAGCCCTTCTACCCGAACCACAACCTTTACGATCAATTTCTCACCTGCCCAAATGTTCTTACATCATTCATCTTCCCATAAGGAGAAGTACCATAAATCACTAGCTATGCACTTAATAAATGCTGCCAAGATGTGCATTCCAATATACTGGTGCTAATCCCCACCTCCAACTCTTCCACCCACATTGGATGGTAGGGGGTCCGTTGACCGCAACCGCTAGGGTAGTTACCTTTCTTACCACAATAGGCCAAACGATTTGAATATAGGACACCAGAGAGTGAAATGTTTGTTCCATACTCTCTCTCCAGGTTATTACCTTAAATCAAGTTCCAATGCCCTGTTCTAAGCTTCACATTAGCCTATCATTTAAAGTGGAGGTTCATCCAAAAAATAAATTTTTAACATTAGATTGAGGCTAATTGTGGGAAGCAGAATCGGGTGTTTTTTTTTAAATTAATGCAGTACTTACCGTTTTAGAGATAGATGTTCTCCGCGGCTTCCGGGTATGGGCTGCGGGACTGGGCGTTCCTATTTGATTGACAGCCTTCCGACGGTCGCATACAGCGCGTCACGAGTTCCCGAAAGTAGCCGAACGTCGGTGCGCAGGCGCCGTATAGAGCCGCACCGACGTTCGGCAACTCGTGACGCGCTGTATACGACCGTCGGAAGGCTGTCAATCAAATAGGAACGCCCAGTCCCGAAGATCATACCCGGAAGCCACGGAGAACATCTGTCTCTAAAACGGTAAGTACTGCATTGATTTAAAAAAAAAAAAAACACCCGATTCTGCTTCCCACAATTAGCCTCAAACGAATGTTAAAAAAAAAAAATTCGGGTGAACCCCCGCTTTAAGTATTGTTGTGAAAATGTTATTATACTACTTAAGCTATAAATACAGTTTAGACTTTTGTATTCATTGACTGCCTAAGTGAGCTCCTTAGGAGCTGTAATATACCACACTAATTTTGTGTAATGTATTGTTACTTACTACTACTGTATGTAACTTAAATACTATGCATACCTTTCCAATAAAGTGAAAAAAAAAAAAGCAAACACATTTTTTTTTGGGGGATGATCTGAATCATTTAAAGGGGTTGTAAAGGGAAACAAATATTTTCATGATAAGCATCCTTTACCTGCAGACATTCCTCTTTTCACTTCCTCATTGTTCGTTTTTGCTCAGAAGTTGCTCTATTTCTTCTCTGTTCTGTTCACTTCCTGCTTGTCTGATTGTAACTCACCACCGTGAAGGGAGGCTTTACTGCGGTGGTCAGTGATGTGCTCTCCCCCTCCTGGGAACTACATTTGTGCGGCAGTACGCTCTCTACGTGTTAGAGACTTCAAGGAGGTGTGAATTACTGGGCGTGCCGCAATGCATACTGGGAAATGTAGTTCTTACATGAACGAGCGCCGCAAACCAGGAAGTGAATGAGAGAACAGAAACAAGAACGCCGGAGGTGATATAGAAGAAGGAATTTAATAGGTATTTACTCTACATTAATTTTAGGCAAAAATGTGTTTTCCTTTACAACACCTTTAAGTGTGAGAAATGCAAAAAATTAAGAAGGGGGCAAATACTTTTTCACAGCACTGTTTTTATTCGATTTTCAGCTTGTTGTACAATTTTCTTTGATAATTTACAGCTTGTTTTACAATTTTCTTAATTCTATTTTGTATTTTAAAAATTGGATTGGAATCAAGTCCTGCATAAAAGTGCTCTCCAAGCATTGCCAGTATTGTTATTCGTTTTTTATTATTCTTAATTTTATTATTCCGTACGTTTTTTGGCTCTGCGTAACTTCTGCATAATTTCAGCTATTAAAGCATTCAACTTTTAAAATGTTCAGTTCTTTCAGCTAATGAGGGGACTTCTTCATTTTTTATCAGCTTTTTCACACTTTTTTTTTTTTTTAACATTGAAGTCAATGAGAGCATGCTTTAACCCCTTCCCTACCGACGCATTGTCAAATGACGTCGGCAGGAATCCTCCCTCGATCCGGGTGGATGTCATATGACGTCCTGTATTCCCGGCGTTCTATGGCGCGCACGCGGCACCGCTCGTGACCCGGTGCGCGTGCCCGGCGGCCGCGATTGCCGCCGGGCACCCGCGATTGCCGGTGATCACGGCAGGAGTAAACACACAGATCCACCTCCTGTCAGCGGTGAGGAGACCAATGTGTGTTAGAACACACTATAGGGAACATTTTAACCCCTTCAGCGCTCCCTAGTGGTTAACCCCTTCCTGACAGTCACAGTAATCAGTTACAGAGTAATCAGTGCATATTTATAGCACTAATCACTGTATAAATGTGAATGGTCTCAAAAACGTGTCAAAAGTGTCCGATGTGTTCGCCGCAATGTCACGGTCACAATAAAAAAAAATCACAGATCGCCGCCATTACTAGTAAAAAAATGTATAAAATAAAATTGCCATAAATCTATCACCTATTTTGTAGACGCTATAACTTTTGCGCAAACCAATCAATATAGGATTATTGCGTTTTTTTTTTACCAAAAATATGTAGAAGAATACGTATCAGCCTAAACTGAGGATTTTTTTTTTTTTTTTATTGTGATATTTATGAAATAAAAAAGTAAAAAAAAAAACGCAGAGATGATCAAATACCACCAAACGAAAGCTCTATTTGTGGGGGGAAAACAACAAAGATTTAGTTTGGGTACAGTGTTGCATGACCATGCAATTGTCATTCAAAGTGCAACAGTGCTAAAAACTAAAAATTGGTCTGTCGCCCTGAAAGGGCAAGTCCATCAGGGCTTTCTTGGAAGATTGGTCGGCGGTCCAAATCTTTAACCAAAGTAGACAGTGTAACACCACCGCCTGATTTGAAGCCCTGGCCAGCAGAGGAATAGTGTCCAAGGCTGATTCGCCAACACATTTTAGGCCTTGCACCAGTTGGTCAGCTAGAGCTACCTCGTTCGGGCAAGCCTGATGTGCTTGTAACCCATTGAGAAGCATCTTTGCCCATTCCGTGAGTGTCTGAGACACCAGGGCCCCAACTATGGTTATGCGTACCGCCAAAGCTACTACTGTGTACAGGTTGCGGGTGATCGCCTCAGCCTTCTTTTCCGCAGGGTCTTTGAAGGCGGAAGCCCCCTCCACCGGTATGGTGGTTAGCTTGTTTAGTCTGGACACAGGAGGGTCCACTATCGGGGGCAAGGTAAATTTTTTCAAGAAACTCTCTTCAAGAGGGTAGTGCACCGCCTGATCTGTGGTTTATCCCACTCCTTGTATAAAAGTTTGTCTAAATAAGACACACAAGGACACACTTTTGCGGTGCGAGTTGCCTTACGGAACCCAAAGAGGACCGGCGCGTCTGCAGACGCCTCTATCTTTTGAGTATCGCACACTGCGGTGATAAGGCCACTTACTAGAGCCCTATTACCTGGGTCCGAAGTCTTCCTCACTGTCTGGGCGATCTTGGTCCGCATCCTCAGCTATCTCAGAGCCAGGGTCACGAGCGCTAGCAGGACCCGGCTCTGCATCTGAGTTGTCCCCAGAAGATGGCGGGGGAGGGGGCGCTTTCTAGCCCCCGTTCTCCCACGCGCTGCTTCCACCTTGGCAACAAAGGCATCTAGGATTGCCGACATAGCGTCCACCGATACATCGGGTGCAGGGGCATCAATTGCCAGCTCAGGTGTCTTGGGGGGAAAAAGCATCTACTTATGACGCCATGCTGTCAACACACCTGACACAGGGACTCCCAAACAAGTAACCCACCACTCCTGGCTGCAGCAGAGAAAAGGGGTTCCCCCCCAGAGAACTCACCACACAGGAACAGTGTAGATGGTTTGAGCATTGTCCAAGCCCTGAATTAATTAATTCCAATAAAAAAAAAATTAACTGAAATGTTAAAAAAAAAAAAAACACCTGCATGCAAGCACTGAATAAATAAATCCCCCCAAAAATTCCAATAAATAAAAAAAAAAAAAAACTGAAATTTTTAATTTTTTGGAATTATTTTGGGGATTTATTCAGTGCGTGGATAATGAATGTCAGACAGGTTGAATCGGTTTTTTTTAAACGATACTACATTCATTATACAAGCACTGAATGAATCCCCAAAATAATTCCAAAATAATTCCAATAAATAAAAAAAAACAACGAACTGAAATGTTTAAAAAAAATATGAAATTGTCATTAATGAAAGAGAATGTACATTTTTTTTATCTCAGTGCGGTTCACATTTGTGCACTCTACGATATTGCATGTAATTTGCACTGCAGTGTAAATCACATGCGATGTCGGTGCGATGCAATTTTATGCATCACATTCTGACCAAACTCGCACAGTACCATTTTTGTGGTCCGCACCAGAATCGGATCACACCTATGCAATCCGATTCATGTCCGAACTGTCAGTTCGCAGTGCGATATGCGAGCTGAAATGGGGGTGTCATTAACAAATGTATTGACACTCCCCGCAGATCGCATATGGCAATGTGAACTGATGTGTGAGTTGGGTGCGATTCGGGAACCCTGTGAATCCACTGCGGGTTCCCGCATCGCACCCGACTCGCACAGCAGTTCACACTGTCCTATGCGATCTGCAGGGAGTGTCAATACATTGTTAATGGCATATCGCACTGCAAACTGACAGTTCAGACATGAATCAGATCGCCTAGGTGTGAACACCCATGCAATCCAATTCTGGTGCGGACCCAAAAAAGGGTCCTGTGCGAGTTTGGTCCAAATGCAATGCAAGTATGATAATAACACCAGTATTACCATACCATACTACACACATTACAACAGAGTACTGGTAAATTTACACACCCAATACTACCTTACTCTTTTTTATTTAAATTTAGGTAAAAAGAATACCACTGGTATCCCTAATGGAATAAAAGAAAAAGTGTGGAGCATATACAGCTGGTTTCAAGTTTCAAAGGTTGTGGAATATGCCAAACAACATGGAAATAGGGCTGCAGCAAGGCATTTTGGAGAGCCACCAACAGAAAGCACAATACGAGATTGGCGAAAAGTGGAAGAAAAACTCAAGACATTATTAAAAACAAAATGCAATATTCGCAGCGGTATTGTTAAATGGCCAAAATTAGAAGATCAGGTGAAGGAATTTGTAGTAAATCATAGAAAAGCTGGCATTGCTTTATCAACAAAAATGATCATCATTCAAGCAGTGAAAATCAGCAAAGAGTTGCAAATACAGGATTTCAAAGGGACAACATCATGGTGTCAAAGATTTATGAAGAGGCATGAGCTTCGGATGCGAACAAGAACCAGGATTGCCCAGCATATGCTGGAAGATTATGAAGAGAAGATAATACATTTCCATCACTTTATTATCAAACAAAGGAAAAGACAAAATGTTGAAATTGGTCAAATCGGCAACATGGACGATGTACCCCTCACTTTTGATGTTCCTTCAAATAAAACTGTGGAAGCAAAAGGTACCAAGTCCTTTACGATCAAAACTTCAGGGCATGAAAAAAATCATTATACCGTGGTCCTTGCGTGCACTGCAGATGGAAACAAGCTGCCACCATTGGTCATTTTTAAAAGGAAAACTCTTCCAAAGGAGAAAATTCCAACTGGCATAAAGGTGCATGTTCACCCTAAAGGTTGGATGGACGAAGAAGGCATGAGATTTTGGATTAGAAATGTGTGGGAGAAGCGCCCGGGTGCTTTGTTAAAGAAGCCGTCCTTGTTAGTACTGGACTCATTTAGATCTCATCTTACAGAGCCAACAAAGAAAGAATTTAAAATGTGCAACACAGAGATGGCGGTCATTCCAGGACTAACATCACAATTACAGACATTAGATGTTTCCATTAACAAGCCCTTCAAAGCCTTAATGTGTGAAGAATAGAATAAATACATGTGTGATGAAAAGCAACATGAAGTTACAAATTCTGGGTGATTGAAAAGACCTGGCATTACAAAAGTGTGTCAGTGGATAAAGACTTTGTGGGACTCAGTTAAAGAAGATATTGTCATCAAATCTTTTAAGAAATGTGGCATAAGCAATGCTTTGGATGGGAAATTAGACGAGCTGCTATATGAAGACAATAGCAGTCAAAGCAGCAGTGTTGAGTACGATTTTGAAGATAGCAGTGAAGATGAAGAGTTTCTTGGTTTCTCAGACAGCAGCGATTTCTAAATTTTAAACTTCTGCAAAAACATGTACCGTACCTTAATATCCAAGTTTATTCATTAAAACAGTTGATTTTAGTTTCATGTTATGTTCTTTACCTTTATAAGTGCTTAACTATTAATAAAAAACAGTTTTGAGCTACCTTTGTTTTGCTTCAAAGTTCATTATTTAAAATTTAGTTTTTTTCCCTGAAACTTCCCTCTTAAAATTAGGTGCGCGTTATACGCAGATAAATACGGAAGGCAGAAAAAAACTGAGCTGCTTGGTGCAGCCTGAGAGGATATAGCCAGTAGGACCGCCCCCTGGGCGGGGCTGTTCAGCTTTGAAGTTAAAGGGTCACTAAAGGAAAAAAATGTTTTGCCTAAAATTAATCTCTGCAAGGTAGACAGACAGAATAGTGTAATGATTCTGTTAAAAAAATTAGTAAAAACCTATTAAATTCCTTCATCTATATCACCTCCGGCATTCTAGTTTCTGTTCTCTCATTCACTTCCTGGTTTGCATCGTTTGTTCATGTAAGAACTACATTTCCCAGTATGAATTGCGGCACGCCCAGTAATTCACACCTTCTTGAAGTCTCTAACACGTAGAGAGCGTCCTGCCGCACAGATGTAGTTCCCAGGAGGGGGTGAGTACGTTACTCACCACCGCAGTAAAGCCTCCCTTCACAGTGGTCAGTAACAATCAGACAAGCAGGAAGTGAACAGAACAGAGAAGAAATAGAGCAACTTCTGAGCAAAAACCAACAATGAGGAAGTGAAAAGAGGAATGTCTGCGATTAACCACTTAAGCCCCGGACCGTTGGGCAGCTAAATGCCCAGGCCAAGTTTTGCGATTCGGCACTGCGTCGCTTTAACAGACAATTGCGCGGTCGTGCGACGTGGCTCCCAAACAAAATTGGCGTCCTTTTTTCCCCACAAATAGAGCTTTCTTTTGGTGGTATTTGATCACCTCTGCGGTTTTTATTTTTTGCGCTATAAACAAAAATAGAGCGACAATTTTGAAAAAAAATTCAATATTTTTTACTTTTTGCTATAATAAATATCCCCCAAAAACATATATAAAAATGTTTTTTTCCCTCAGTTTAGGCCGATACGTATTCTTCTACCTATTTTTGGTAAAAAAAATCGCAATAGGCGTTTATCGATTGGTTTGTGCAAAATTTATAGCGTTTACAAAATAGGGGATAGTTTTATTGCATTTTTATTAATTATTATTTTTTTACTACTAATGGCGGCGATCAGCGATTTTTTTCGTGACTGCGACATTATGGCGGACACTTCGGACAATTTTGACACATTTTTGGGACCATTGTCATTTTCACAGCAAAAAATGCATTTAAATTGCATTGTTTATTGTGAAAATGACAGTTGCAGTTTGGGAGTTAACCACAGGGGGCGCTGTACGAGTTCGTGTTCACTTAGTGTGTGTTTACAACTGTAGGGGGGTGTGGCTGTAGGACTGACATCATCGATCGAGTCTCCCTACATAAGGGATCACTCGATCGATGCAGCGCCATAGTGAAGCACGGGGGAAGCCGTGTTTACATACGGCTCTCCCCGTTCTTCAGCTCCGGGGAGCGATCACGACGAAGCGGCTATAAACGAATAGCCGCGCCGTCTTCCCGGATCGCTCCCCGTGGGAATCCGACCGCCGCATGTAGTGGGGGGGGTCCCGATCGGACCCCCCACCCGCTAGAAGGCAAGGACGTACATGTACGGCCATTTGC
The DNA here is from genome assembly GCF_905171775.1 of Rana temporaria. Taxonomy (NCBI): domain Eukaryota; kingdom Metazoa; phylum Chordata; class Amphibia; order Anura; family Ranidae; genus Rana; species Rana temporaria. Next base: position 186,290,874 of record NC_053493.1, read on the forward strand.
CTGTACGTGCCATTCTGTGGACGTACATTTACATGCGGCGGTCGGGAAGTGGTTAAGGATGCTTATTATGAAAACAAAATGTTTTCCTTTACAACCCCATTAACAATTTCTGCCTAGTCACTCCTAAAGGAAGGCTAATTCCCACTTTGTCAAGATTAAGGCTGTGTCCGTCCATGAACGAAAGAGAAATGCATTTTCTAGTTGTCTTATTTCGCTTTCAGTGCACGTTATACTCCGATAAGTATGGTAATCTGTTTTTATTGTATAATCCTGACTCAGTCAGGAGTCGGCAACAGGCTTCAATTCCCAATTCATGAGGGTTAATTGTATACAAACTTGAAATATCCCATGTCACCAGAATTTTTTTTATATATTGTGAAAGATAATGTTACGCCGAGTAAAATGATACCCAACATGTCACGCTTTAAAATTGCTCGTGGCATGGCGTCAAACTTTTACCCTTAAAAATCTTGATAGGCGACGTTTAAAAAATTCTATAGGTTGCATTTTTTGAGCTATAGAGTAGCTCTAGGGCTATAATTATTGCTCTCGCTCTAACGATCGCGGCGATACCTCACTTGTGTGGTTTGAATACCGTTTTCATATGGCGGCGCTACTTGCGTATGCGTTCGCTTCTGCGCGCGAGCTCGTCGGGACGGGGCGCTTTAAAAATTTTTTTTTTGTTTTCTTATTTATTTTTATTAATTTTATTATTTTTTACACTGAAATAAAAAAAAAAAAACGACGGCTCCGGTAAGCGGCGGAGGGCGCGGAAATGCGGCGGGAGGCCCTCTCCCGCCACCGATACTTCCCACCGATAACGCCACCGATAACGGCGATCTTGCGGCGAATCCGCTGCGGAGACCGCCGTTATCGTTTACACAGCAGCCCACTGTAAAGGTGGATATCCCGGTTCTGGCAGCAGCTGCTGCCGTTACCGAGATATTCAGCTTTAAAAATAGGACGTATATATATACAGTGGGCTGTCGTTAAGTGGTTAATATCATATATTAACCCTTGTCAGCTGGCTTGATAGTTATATCCCACCTAGCCGACAAGGAGGCTAATGCTAGTTTTTCAGCCAGATGGTCAAATATAGGTTGGTCATGCAAAAAAGCCTTTATTTCTTGGTCTGTTTTTTTTTTTTTTTTTTTTTATATATAACTCTACTGCTGGAATAGAAGTAGGTGGTGTCATTCTACACTTGTTTCTCAAACACAATTTGAATTACCCATATTTGGACGCATAGAAAAAATAGGATTTTTTGTACTCACCGTAAATATGGATAGGAGGACTCCCGAACCCCAGGAATGCCCAGCCGTACCAACCCACCTAATTAGCAGGGACTGTACTTACCCGTCCAAGCGAGGACTCACTGACGCATTCCTGACAGACCTACAATTGCAATCGAGGTAGCTGTCGGCCCGGTCCACTGAGTGAGAGAACACCACAGCTCAGTCATATGTGGACCTCGGAGCGGAAAGCTCACCGGCTTCATGAGGTATGTCGTGGCAGACCCAGCCTCTTTGCAAAGGTGTGCTCGCGCTCGCTGGCCGGACTGAGTAGACTACAAAGATCTATATATCCAGCCTGTCTCTCAGCCGACAGTTGATAGAATATTCTTTCAAGAAAAAATAAAATAAAAATTTTCCTCAGGGCGCTGGGCCCAAAGGGAGCCATACGTACTTCTCCTTTGCTAGGCAGAATGAAACTGAGGCTGCATACTGCAGGGAGAAGGGTTATGTCTGGAGGGACCGCCCCCTGGGTGGGGCTGTTCAACTCTGTTAAAGTAACATGTATTTAATTATCTAACATGTTTCTGCCTAGTCCTCTCCTGTGAACAGGAACATAACCCACTTGTCAAGATTTAAGGAGCTGTGTCTGTCCATGGACGATAAGAGAAAAAGGCTTTTAACCACTTGCCGACCAGCCGCCGCCGTTATACGGTGGCAGGTCAGAACGATCCCGCGAACTGTCGTAGCTGTACGTTGGTCCCTTTAAGCGGGATAGCAAGGCTATTTCTCTGGGACATCCCAGCAGGTAATGAATATTAGCGACTCTGTGTCCCATGATGTACTTTGGCTGCTCGAACACCCACTTGATACATTTTTGTGAATGTATGCACTGAAGACCAGGTAGCAGCCTTACAAATCTGAGCCACAGATACCTGATGGCAAAAAGCCCAGGAGGTACCTACACCCTTGGTAGAATGAGTTCTCACCCTAAAGGAAGGAGCTTTACGTTTCAGACCATAGGCCTGAATGACCAATTGATGGACCCAATTGGCAATGAAAGCTTTGGAAGCTGTCTGCCCCTTCTTGGGTCCTTTTGGCGAAAGAAAATAAGATAAAAAAAATAAAAAAAAGAGTCTGATCCCCGGATCTCCACAGATGTAGACAAATAAACCTTAAATAGTAAAATTTGGTGTATATCGCACTGACATATATCTAGTAGCAGCCAGCACAACACTAAGACAAGTGTAAATCAAAAAAGAAGTAAAAAGTGAAATTATGTGCAGCGCTCAAAACATGGAAATACATAGGTATACAAACTAATGTACACTGTGCAATGACCACAAAAACTAATAATAATGAAAATAAGATGTGAAATTCACATCAAAACTAATGTCCATGTGCCATCATACAAAAGTTGTTTTAAAACAAACATAGCAGTCTTTAAATAAACGGTGAAATCAAATGATGTAACTAGAAGTGGTATTCCACATGACATCAATGTTGAGGCGAGGACACAGACAGACAATAGAACCACCACCGGTTAGTGAGGAGGCTTACCGGAGTGAGAGGACTCAAATGGGCATATGCTCAGTGAGTTAACAAGGCTTATGGTGCAACCACCAAAATATGGGACCTCCACATCTGGGTTCCAGATCAAGTTGTAAGGCAATCCAATTGGTCAAGAGATGTCACCAAGAAGCGGTCTTCAGAAGCAGCCAACTTGTCAGAACAAATCCTCTCAAGTGTTCAAAATAGCATGACCAAGACACAGTGTGTATCCGTATAAACGTAAAATTTATTAAAAGAAAATTGAAAAGACTCAAATTTAGAAAGTGGATCAAGAGCTTAAAATTGAAGTTTGTGGGTAACACAATGACATCAGCAGGGCTCGTCCCAACGCGTTTAGTCTAAAGAGACATCATCTGGGGTATGAGCCTGCTGTAGTCACCGCGTTTATACAGTACAGACCAAAAGTTTGGACACACCTTCTCATTCAAAGAGTTTTCTTTATTTTCATGACAATGAAAATTGTAGATTCACACTGAAGGCATCAAAACTATGAATTAACACATGTGGAATTATACATAACAAAAAAGTGTGAAACAACTGAAAATATATTTCATATTCTAGGTTCTTCAAAGTAGCCACCTTTTGCAACAGACACATCTCTAGAACTGTTAAGAGGAGACTGTGTGAATCAGGCCTTCATTGTAGAATATCTGCTAGGAAACCACTGCTAAAGAAAGGCAACAAGCAGAAGAGACTCGTTTGGGCTAAAGAACACAAGGAATGGACATTAGACCAGTGGAAATCTGTGCTTTGGGCTGATGAGTCCAAACTTGAGATCTTTGGTTCCAACCAGGCCCGGACTGGCCATCGGGCAAACCGGGCACACGCCCGGTGGGCACCGGCCACCGAGAGGCCGCCAGGCTGCAAGCCGCGAGGCACAAGCCGCGCCGCTCATCTAGCCTCTCCGCGGCCGCCCGGGTGGAAGTAAACACCGAGGGGGAGGAGCTAGATGAGAAGCCTTCGGCCTCTCCACGGCCGGGGGGTGTCACTGCGAGGGGGAGGAGCCAGAGCCGACACCTGCTGGCTGCTGCTACAACACCGGACCGGATTCAAGAAAACGTGAGTGCAGCCCCCCTCCCCCCGCTCCTGTAACCTGGATAGAAGAAGCAGTGGGTGCGGCTGCATATAAAAATCTTTTTCTCTATCGTCTCCCTTCTGCTGTATTGGAATGCCTGAGGCTGTGAGAGGTACAGTAAAAGCAGCAGGCATTCCAATACAGCAGAAGGGAGACGATAGAGAAAAAGATTTTTATATGCAGCCGCCCCCACTGCTCCTCTTCCACCTTCCATACACTTTGCCTCCTCGTGATCTCCACCTCCCCCCAGTGCTCTCTGCCACCCCCCCCCAGGGCTTTCCAAGACCCCCCCCCAGGGCTCTCCACCTCCCCCCAGGACTCTCCAAGACCCCCAGTGCTCTCATCCTCCCCCCAGGGCTCTCTGCCACCTCCCCCCCCCAGGGCTCTCTACCTCCCCCCAGGACTCTCTGCCACCCCCACCAGTGCTCTCACCCTCCCCCTAGGGCTCTCTGCCACCCCACCCCCCAGGGCTCTCCAAGACCCCCCCCAGGGCTCTCCAGCTCCCCCCAGGACTCTCTGCCACCCCCAGTGCTCTCACCCTCCCCCAGTGCTCTCACCCTCCTTCAGGGCTCTCTGCCACCCCCCAGAGCTCTCCGTCACCCCCCAGTGCTCTCCACCTCCCTCCATGCTCTCTGCCACCCCCAGTTCTCTTTGCCACCCCCCAGTTCTCTTTGCCACCCCCCAGTGCTCTCTGCCACCCCCCAGTGCTCTCTGCCACCCCCCATGGCTCTCAACCTCCCCCCCAGTGCTCTCCACCTCCTTCGATGCTCTCTGCTACCCCCCCAGTGCTTTCCGCCACCCCCCCGTGCTCTCTGCCAGGGCTCTCTGCCACCCCCCAGTGCTCTACACCTCCCTCCATGCTCTCTGCTACCACCCCAGTGCTTTCCGCCACCCCCCCGTGCTTTCCGCCACCCCCCAGTGCTCTCTGCCACCCCCCGCAGTGCTCTCTGCCACCCCCCGCAGTGCTCTCTGCCACCCCCCGCAGTGCTCTCTGCCACCCCCCATTGCTTTCTGCCACCCCCCCCATTGTGCTCTACACCTCCCTCCATGCTCTCCGCTACCACCCCAGTGCTCTCCGCCACCCCCCAGTGCTCTCTGCCCCCCCCCCAGTGCTCTCTGCCACCCCCCAGGGCTCTCTGCCACCCCCCAGGGCTCTCTGCCATCCTCCAGTGCTCTCAACCTCCCCTCCAGTGCTCTCAACTTCCCCCCCAGTGCTCTCTTCTACCCCCCCCAGTGCTCTCTGCTACCCTCCAGTTCTCTTTGCCACCCCCCAGTGCTCTCTGCCACCCCCCAGGGCTCTCAACCTCCCCCCAGGGCTCTTTTCCACCCCCTAGGGCTCTTTTCCGCCACCCCCCAGTGCTCTCTGCCACCCTCAGTGCTCTCAACCTCCCCCCAGGGCTCTTTGCCACCCCCTAGGGCTCTTTTCCGCCACCCCCCAGTGCTCTCTGCCACCCCCTAGTGCTCTTTGCCACCCCCTCCAGTGTTATCCACCACCCCCATGCTACCCCCCCAGTGCTCTCCAACTCCCTCCATGCTCTCTGCCACCCCCCCCAGTGCTCTCCACCTCCCCCCAGTGCTCTCTGCCACCCCCCAGTGCTCTCTGCCACCCCCCCAGTGCTCTACACCTCCCTCCATGCTCTCTGCTACCACCCCAGTGCTCTCTGCCACCCCCCAGGGCTCTCTGCCACCCCCCAGGGCTCTCTGCCATCCTCCAGTGCTCTCAACCTCCCTCCAGTGTTCTCAACCTCCCCTCCAGTGCTCTCAACTCCCCCCCCCCAGTGCTCTCTTCTACCCCCCCCCCCAGTGCTCTCTGCTACCCTCCAGTTCTCTTTGCCACCCCCCAGTGCTCTCTGCCACCCCCCAGGGCTCTCAACCTCCCCCAGGGCTCTCCGCCACTCCCCATTGCTCTCTGCCACCCCCCAGTGCTCTCTGCCACCCCCCAAGCTCTCTGCCACCCCCTAGTGCTCTTTGCCACCCCCCTCCAGTGTTATCCACCACCCCCATGCCACCCCCCAGTGCTCTCCACCTCCCCCCAGTGCTCTCTGCCACCCCCCCAGTGCTCTCTGCCACCCCCCCAGTGCTCTCTGCCACCCCCCAGTGCTCTCTGCCACTCCCCAGTGCTCTCCGCCACCCCCCAGTGCTCTCCGCCACCCCCCAGTGCTCTCCGCCACCCCCCAGTGCTCTTTGCCACCCCCCATCCAGTGCTCTCAACCTCCCCTCCAGTGCTCTCAACCTTCCCCCCAGTGATCTCCGCCTCCCCCAGTGCTCTCTGCCACGCCACCCCCCAGTGATCTCTGCCACCCCCCAGGGCTCTCTGCCACACCCCCAGTGCTTTCAACCTCTTTACCAGTGCTCTCTGCCACCCCCCCAGTGCTCTCTGCCACCCCCCAGGGCTCTCTGCCACCCCCTAAGTGCTCCCTGTCACCCCCTAGTGCTCTCCACCTCCCCCATGCTCTCTGCCACCCCCTAGTGCTCTTTTCCACCCCCTCCAGTGTTCTCCACCACCCCCATGCTCTCTGCCACCCCCCCCCCCAGTGCTCTCCAACTCCCTCCATGCTCTCTGCCACCTCCCAGTGCTCTCAACCACCCACCAGTGCTCTCCACCTCCCCGCATGTTCTCAGCCGGAGGTGCCGGTTAGCATGTCATGGGCTGCTCAATCAAAAATGCCCGGGCCTATTTTTTGTCCCAGTCCGGGCCTGGTTCCAACCCCTGTGTCTTTGTGCGATGCAGAAAAGGTGAACGGATGGACTGGTTCCCACTGTGAAGCATGGAGGAGGAGGTGTGATGGTGCTTTGCTGGTGACACTGTTGGGGATTTATTCAAAATTGAAGGCTACCACAGCATCTTGCAGCGGCATGCTATTCCATCCATCAGGACAATGACCCCAAACACACCTCCAGGCTGTGTAAGGGATATTTGACCAAGAAGGAGAGTGATGGGGTGCTGCGCCAGGCGACTACCTCTTGAAGCTCATCAAGAGAATGCCATGAGTGTGCAAAGCAGTAATCAAAGCAAAAGGTGACTACTTTGAAGAACCTAGAATATAAATTATATTTTCAGTTGTTTCACACTTTTTTGTTATGTATAATTTCACATGTGTTAATTCATAGTTTTTATGCCTTCAGTGTGAATCTACAATTTTCATAGTCATGAAAATAAAGAAAACTCTTTGAATGAGAAGGTGTGTCCAAACTTTTGGTCTGTACTGTATATCTTATGAGGCCCAATAGTAAAATTTCCAACCTGTGATCATAATTGATGCTTCCTGCATGTGGACACTGCACTTCCTGGTTTGAACAAAATGGCACAGTGGCTTGCATTCCAAGCCTCACTTCTGCATAGAGTTGTAAAATCCATTGGCATGTGAGGAGGCGGGCTTTTGTGCATCAAGCCTCACTGTGATCCACATAGAAAGTAACCCGGATCAGCTGACACACAAAGCCTCCTATGAGGACATGGACATGAACCAAGCCAAATAAGTAAGTTCATAAGGTAGTCCTTTGAGCATGTATAGCTCTGTGTGAAGATGTACAATCTTTGCAGGTAGGGCAGCCTTGTACAGGGAGTTGAAGCCATTCCAGATATGTAAAAGAAAAAAACAGAGCAACAGGTGCCTCTTAGTAAGACTGTTTAAAATTTAATAGCCAAATGCATTAAAACACTCACATTTAAATATATTTATGTTCAGCGCAGGGAAGTCCAGTAGAGTCAAATATGGATCTCTGCAGTTTAGATGGTGTTTCAGCTTAATTCCTCCATGTTGTCTGCGTCCTGTGTCACAGGCGACTTCCGGGATTCATACAGGACCCAAAACGAGGCTTGGGGCGCATTTGACCAGTCACAGAGAAGACTGGAGTGCAGAGTCCAGTGGAGAGAATGACTGTACTGCCGTAAAGCGACGCGTTTCCGAGCATGCACACCAAGAGATTATGCAAGGTGTGCGCTCCTTTCTCAAGCTGTGGTTATGGGCTATGTGTGGTCTTTTTATGTGCTTGGATTGCACATAAAACACAATCTAAACTGCAGAGATCCACATTTGACTCTACTGGACTCCCCTTCGCTGAACATACAGATATTTAAATGTGAGTGTTTTAATGCATTTGGCTATTAAATTTTAAAACAGTCTTACTAAGAGGCGCCTGTTGCTCTGTTTTTTCTCTTTCACATCCATCACATCGTCAACAGGAAATACAATGATCATCGGCATTTGGCTCGCCACCTATAGGCGTAATGCAGTACAGACCTCAATCTCAACTAGAAAATGCATTTCCTGCAGAAAATGCGTGGGAATGCTGAATTGCTAAAGCTAATTGGATGAATAGCTTAAATCCGTAAGAAAAAGTTGAAGAAGTGAGAATAGTTGGAAAAGTAGGAATGGTTTTAAAATAAACACGAATTTCATTAAAAAAGTTTAACACCAAAACCAATATATGAAAGATGTGGAATAGTTGAAGGTTTTTTGAAAAGCTGACACTAAACTGAATTGTTGGCTTTAAAAGTTTGCAAAGAATAAGCCCAATACACACTCTGTTTAATCGATTAAGTTTAGTGGTCATTTCAGGAAATTTTAACAGCTTTTTCACAAAAAGTGTAAAAGATATCAAACTGAAAAGATATAGCCGGATAGCTGAAAATTTTGTGGACATTTTAAAGTTTGTTTGGCATCTGTAGGTGAAAGTATGAAGGAGCTGAAACTTTTGGGAGTGGAAGAAGATTTTAAGGATTGAAGCATGCTCTCATTCACTTTAATGTTAAAAAAAAGTGTTAAAAAGCTTAATATTTTAACCACTTCCCGACCGCCTCATGTAGATATACGTCGGCAGAATGGCACAGACAGGTACATCAACGTACCTGTACGTGCCTGCCTAGACGTGGGTCCGATCGGGACCCCCCCGCGCTACATGCAGCGGTCGGATCCCCTCGGGGAGCGATCCGGGACGACAGCGCGGCTATTCGTTTATAGCCGCTCCGTCGCGATCGCTCCCCGGAGCTGAAGAACGGGGAGAGCCGTATGTAAACACGGCTTCCCCGTGCTTCACTGTGGCGGCGCATTGATCGTGTCATCCCCTTTATAGGGGAGACACAATCGATGATGTCAGTCCTACAGCCACACCCCCTACTGTTGTAAACACACACTAGGTGAAGCCTAGCACGTTCAGCGCCCCCCTGTGTTTAACTCCCAAACTGCAACTGTCATTTTCACAATAAACAATGCAATTTAAATGCATTTTTTGCTGTGAAAATGACAGTGGTCCCAAAAATGTGTCAAAATTGTCCGAAGTGTCCGCCATAATGTCGCAGTCACGAAAAAAAATCGCTGTTCGCCGTTATTAGTAGTAAAAAAAAAAAAAAAAATAATAAAAATGCAATAAAACTATCCCCTATTTAGTAAACGCTATAAATTTTGCGCAAACCAATCGATAAACACTTATTGCAATTTTTTTTACCAAAAATAGGTAGACGAATACGTATCGGACTAAACTGAGGAAACAAAAAATTAGATATGTTTTTGGGGGATATTTATTATAGCAAAAAGTAAAAAATATTGCATTTTTTTCAAAATTGTCGCTCTATTTTTGTTTATAGCGCAAAAAATAAAAACCGCAGAGGTGACCAAATACCGCCAAAAGAAAGCTCTATTTGTGGGGAAAAAAGGACGCCAATTTTGTTTGGGAGCCACGTCGCACGACCGCGCAATTGTCTGTTAAAGCGACGCAGTGCCGAATTGGGTCATTTAGCTGCATATTGGTCCGGTCCTTAAGTGGTTAAGAAGTATAAATAGTACAAAAAAAATTAAGAAATTCCATCATTATTTGAAAGAGCTGAACATTTTAAAAAGTTGAATGGTTTTAATAGCTGAACGTATGCAGAAGTTACGCAGAGCCAAAAAACGTACGGAACAAAATAAAAATTAAGAATAATAAAAAACAAATAACAATACTGGGAATGCTATTGAGCATTCCCACTAACTAGAAAATGCATTTCCTGCAGAAAATGTGTGGGAATGCTAAATAACTTAATTGCTAAAGCTAACTGGATGAATAGCTTAAATCCGTAAGAAAAAGTTGAAGAAGTGAGAATAGTTGGAAAAGTAGGAATGATTTTAAAATAAACATGAATTTCATTAAAAAAGTTTAACACCGCTAATGTATGAAAGGTGTAATATTTAAAGTTTTTTTGAAAAGCAGACACTATAAACTGAATTTTTATTTCACAAAAGATTTTTTTTTTCTCAAAAAAAAATTTCCCTAAATTTTTTTTTTATACAGGACAGTCAATGGAAGAAAGTGTAGAACTCTTGTCATTTGGAAGCATAACCAGACAAAAGTAAAAGGCGTATCACACAGCTGAGCACATTGCCTGAAACTAGACAAAATACAAAATACTTATACATTGATGTATAAATTGTGTATGACAAGTAAATCTTGTGGGGCTTGAGAGCAATTTATAGAGAAGGAATCAAGATAAAAAAAATTAAGGCTCTGTGCTTTAGCTGTGACATCATCCAATCTAAGCTGCCCAATAGACACTGTTTAAACGATTAAGTTTAGTGATCATTTCAGTAAATTTTAACAAACTTTAAAATGTTCACAAAATATTCAGCTGTCCGGCTATATCTTTCAGTTTGATATCTTTTACATTTTTTGTGAAAAAGCCGTTCTAGCTTAGTGAGTGTCTATTGGGCCTGCTTAGAGTGGATGATGTTATAGCTAGAGCAAAGAGCCTTAAAAAAATGATCTTAGTTCCTTCTCTATAAATTGCTCTCACGCCCACAAGATCTACTTGTCATGCACAATTTATACATCAAAACGTAGGTATTTTTGTCTAGTATCAGCCAATGAGTTTTGTTATAAACCTCTTACTTTTGGCTGGTTGAGCTTCCAAATGACAAGAGTTCTACACTTTCTTCCATTGACTGTCCTGTATAAAATTCTTCACATTTCCTAGTGAAATGCACAGCGAACTTTTAAAATCTAGATAGAGTAAACTCCTGCGCTGTCTGAAAAGTGAAAGGAGGGGGACAAACTAAAAATACTGCTGCAAATATAAAAGTCTACCTCGATAGACTAAAGTGAAACAGAAAGATTAAATTGCAATACTTGCGCTGTAAGGTGTGGGATAGGGAGTATGTAATGGACAGTAATATTTATATTCAGATGCTGGCTCTGAACCCTGAGAACTAGTGGAAAGAAGCAGAGGAAAGATAGAGGGACCGACGAGTGCGGTACTCGTGGATATGAGTCTGAGATCTCTCACTCACATGTGAGTGCATTCCCATTCGCCAAGATCCCATTTGCTAATATCTTTTTTGTGACGGTATTTCACCATCAGCCTCTTTTTGTCTTTTTACTTTGTTTTTTCATGTTAAACATCGGATGGAGATTTACATGTGTTATTTGTGGATTGTAACCATCTAGACCAGTTTGACCTGGACATATTGTGGTCAACTCGAGGTGAGCAGCTGGGTTCACCGAAGGTGTTTACATATAACTTTGGTGTTGGCTCAACTATCCTATTTTCACCTATATTACGGATCTAAGGGTCTCATATATATTTCCTTCAGGACTGTTTTCCGTGTACTTTTCGTATTTTCATTTTTTGATTGCATTTTTATTTTTACACAATACCTGCACCGCTGGAGATTAGGATTTATCTCCGTTTGGAGCACATTAATGCACGGCAGGACTGCACTGGATCTGGACCTTCTTGGAGTGCAGACTTGTTCATTAAGGACTGTCCTTGTATTGGTCTCACTGTTATATGTTTTATCATATTGTTCTCACTAAATAATATTTTCACCAGTCACTCATAAATATTACTGTCCATTACATACTCCCTATCCCACACCTTACAGCGCAAGTATTGCAATTTAATCTTTGAACTTTTAAAATCGATGACATGTCCACATTTTTAAGTTGATCAAAATAACTTTTATACCGATATGTTAAAAAAAACATGCGTCTCCAACGGTGAAGTCGCTGTTTTGATAGCATGTACGGTTGTGGATTTATTAAGGCTTGTTTGAAGGGTTCTCTCACACTGTCTCTCACTCATTAGGTGTGGGGATTAATGATCAAAAAGCTTTTCAAAAAACCTTTAACCACCTGAGGCCCGCGCTATAGCCGAATGATGGCTACAGCGCGGACCTGAAAATCCAACTGGACGTCAATTGACGTCCGCCCCTTTTGGCGTTCCCCGAGCGCGCAGCGGGGAAACACTGTGTTGGCCGTGTCCCTTGGACACAGCCAATCACAGATCGCGGCGAACGGCCAATCAGAGTGGCCGTTTGCTATGCGATCTGTGCGGCCAATGAGAGATGATCTCAAATGTAAACATTTGAGATCATCTCTCATTGCCGGCTCACACAGAGACAGCGTCCTGTCTCTGGAGAGGAGACCGATCTGTGTCCCTTGTACATAGGGACACAGATTGGTCACCTCCCCCAGTCAACCCCCTCTACACCTACAGTTGGAACACGATACAGGGAACATTTAACCCCTTCCTCACCCCCTAGTGTTAACCCCTTCAATGCCAGTCACATTTATACAGTAAGAGAGTGGATACCCTGCGCTGCCGGGTGTGCGTAAATGGTAGCTGCTGACACGGCTCATTCAAAAAAGCAAAACAACCAAGAAATACGTATGTGTAGCGCTAAAATTAATAAATGAATATCAAAATACCAAAAATGTGTGTAGTAAAAAACAAAACACATATAACATTAATAAATGTTGGACACAAATTATGAAACATGTGAAATTCCTCTGTAGCGAGGAGTGACAACAGTGCCGACTGGCACGTGAACTGATACACCTAAGGTGGTATCAAACATAAAAGCAGAGTCCAACAGAACTCCTAAGTGTGATGATCCGATGTATATAGCAAAGTTCATCAACATCCACAAATCATTCAAGTGAAACAGTGAATAAATGGAAAAAGCGTGACTCCTTTATCGTGACAATCCCATCACCGGAAAAAGTGCAGGCTTACCGGAACTTGTTGACCACTGGTGGCATATGCCAAAAGAGGTCAGTCAAGGCTTTATATGACAATTGTCAAACAGCGATCCTTGGCAGGAAGCGTAGGTCCAACTGGTGGGTAGGTCCTTATATGGAATAGGTCCCCAGGAGTAAGCCGGAAGCTATACTGATGTTGGTATCCCAAAACCAATTGGCTCAGTGTGTTAGTGGTGCATAGGGAAAAATAAAGAGAAGTGGCCACATAGCGTAACTCCGTATAAAAGAAAAAATACGTGTTTATTCACAGCTATCAAACTTACATTTGGCTGGAAGTAAAAGAGCTCTTGCATGTAAATGGGGCGACAGTGGAGTCCTCCCGACGCGTTTCGTGGTCAAAAGCACATCGTCTGGGGTATCTCTCCACTGCAGCCCACTCCAATATATGTATAGTCCATGTAATCACATCCAATCAAATGAAGATCTGACTCACCCTCAACAATCAGCAATCACAAGCAGCACATCACCTATCCAAGATGGCGCTGCAGTTTGCACTCCAAGCCTCTATATGAAACAGGAACCTCACAGAGAATTTGGGTGTAGTGTCTTTGATGTGTCTGTTATATTTGGAATGTAGTCATTAAGAGTGTAACATGGACATACTGAATAAAATAAAAAATGAAATGCACTGGCCGTTAAAGTGCTTGAAATGTACAAAATAAATATTAGGTGAGGCAAACTGTGAAGGTTTAACACGCCACGGTCGACATATGCGACCGCGCGTGCGCCAGAGCCAAGCCTCGTTTGCATGTGCTAACAAGCACAGAAGAGCATAGTAGCCCTGCATTGTTTATGTGTCGTGAATTGCAATATGCTACCGCGCGTGCGCGATAGCCAAGCCTCACTCTGAGTGGATAGAGGCTGCCGTGTGGTGTCCAGTGAGAGCGCGCCCCTTCAATGCCAGTCACATTTATACAGTAATTGGTGCATATTTATAGCACTGATCGCAGTATAAATGTGAATGGCGCCAAAAATGTGTCCGATGTGTCCGCCATAATGTCGCCGTCCCAATAAAGATCACCGCCATTACTAGTAAAAAAAAAACACAATTCTGTCCCCTATTTTGTAGGCGCTATAACTTTTGCGCAAAACGGTCGCTTATTGCGATTTTTTTTTTTTTGTTTTACCAAAAATATGTAGAATACGTATCGGCCTAAACTGAGAATTATTTTTTTTTTTTTTTTTAATTGGGCTATTTATTATAGCAACAAGTAAAAAATATTGTATTTTTTTTCAAAAATTTCGCTCTTTTTTGTTTATAGCGCAAAAAATAAAAACTGCACAGGCGATCAAATACCACCAAAAGAAAGCTCTACTTGTGGGGAAAAAAGGACGTCAATTTTGTTTGGGAGCCACGTCGCACGACCGCGCAATTGTCAGTTAAAGCGACGCAGTGCCGGAAGCTGAAATTTCACCTGGGCAGGAGGGGGGTATATGTGCCCAGTAAGCAAGTGGTTAAATATTCCACATCTTTCATACATTAGTGGTAGTGTTAAACTGTTTTAAATTAAATTCATGTTTACTTTAAAACCATTCCTACTTTTCCAACTATTCTCGCTTCTTCAACTTTTTCTTAAGGATTTAAGCTATTCATCCAGTTCACTTTAGCAATTCAGCATTCCCACACATTTCTGCAGGAAATGCATTTTCTAGTTCTCATTATTATTAGTTTTTGTGGTCATTGCACAGTGTACATTAGTTTGTGTACATACAGTGGGTGACCGCGATGTTGTGTCAATCTCGCTCCCTTTCTCGGCGAGATTGACCACCTACAAGCCCCATCGCGGAAGCCAGCGCCAAGCTGGCTTGCCGCGATGGAGACAAAGCCGTCATAGAAGCGACGGGGATCCGACTTGGATTCCCGCCAATTCTAGCTGCAGCGTTTGGTATGAATCCTGAGAGGGAACTCCACGCCAAATTTTAAATAAAAAACCGGCATGGGTTCCCCCCCCCAGGGGCATACCAGGCCCTTAGGTCTTGTATGGGTTGTAAGGAGACCCCCCCTACGCCGAAAAACTGGCGTGGGGGTCCCCCCACAATCCATACCAGACCCGTATTCAAAGCACGCTGCCCGGCCGGTCAGGAAAGGAGTGGGGACGAGCGAGCACCCCCCCTCCTGAGCCGCACCAGGCTGCATGCCCTCAACATGGGGGGGGTTGGGTGCTCTGGAGCAGGAGGGCACACTGCGGCCCCCCCACCCCAGAGCACCCTGTCCCCATGTTGATAAGGACAGGGCCTCTTCCCGACAACCCTGGCCATTGGTTGTCGGGGTCTGCGGGCGGGGGGGCGGCCCCCCACCCTAGGTGAATGAATATGGGGTACATCGTACCCCTACCCATTCACCTGGAGGCAAAGTGTAAAAGAAAATAAACACACGACACAGGGTTTTTAAAGTAATTTATTAGTCAGCTCCAAGGGCCCCCCTCTCTTTAGCTCTTTTACAAGGGAGTCCTTCTTTGGCAAAGGGGCTTCACCGCCGTCTGGTTCTCTTCCACTCTCTGGGGGTCTTCTCCGCTCTCCGGGGGGTCTTCTTCCATCTTCTCTGCTGTTGTCTCGGCGCTCCCCGGTTCTTCTCTCGCTCGCTCTCCGGTGCCTTCTCCTTCCTTTAAAGGGGGCTCCCAGATTCCGATAAGCCCCCCGCCCGCAGACCCCGACAACCAACGGCCAGGGTTGTCGGGAAGAGGCCCTGTCCTTAACATGGGGACAGGGTGCTCTGGGGTGGGGGGCCACAGTGTGCCCCCTGCCCCAGAGCACCCAACCCTCCCATGTTGAGGGCATGCGGCCTGGTACGGCTCAGGAGGGGGGGGCTCGCTCATCCCCACTTTTCCTTACCGGCCGGGCAGCGTGCTTTGGATACGGGTCTGGTATGGATTGTGGGGGGACCCCCCACGCCGGTGGGGGACCCAAGGGCCTGGTATGCCCCTGGGGGGGACCCATGCCGTTTTTTTATTTAAAATTTGGCGTGGAGTTCCCTCTCAGGATTCATACCAAACGCTGCAGTTAGAATTGGCGGGAATCCAAGTCGGATCCCGTCGCTTCTAGGACGCGCTTGCTGGAATGTACTTTTTCTATTCCAGCGAGTGCGAGATGTCGGCACCCTGTCACCGAGAATCAGCGCGATGTTGTCGTGCTGGAAACACATTCTCGGCAACAGGTACAGTATTTCCATGTTTTGAGCACTGCACATAATTTCACTTTTTACCTAGACAAATAAACCTCAACTGCCAGGACAACGTCCAAGGAGTACAGTCGTCTCTCTTCTGCCAAATGAGGCTGAGAGAAAAAAGGCGATATAATGTCCTGATTTAAATAAAAGGCTGAGACCACTTTTGGCAAAAAGGATGTCGTGGTGAAGGATTAAATATGGTTCCCTGCATGACAGAGCCACCAACTCTGACACCCTCCTAGCCGAGGTGATAGCCATCAGGAATTTCCCTAATGGGTTCAAATGGTTGTTTCTGTAGTACAGATAACACAAAGTTCAAGTCACAAGGACACATAGGTGACCTAATGGGGAAACAAGCGAGTCGCCACCTGCATAAAGGTTCAAATCAGTGAATTGGAAGAATACTGATCGGGCCGTAACTTGACCTCTGATTGTACTCAAAGCAAATTTGATTTCTACAGCTGACAGTAGAAAAGAGAGAATTCTCCCAATCACGTATTTCTGAGGATGCCATTTTCTGGCTTCACACCAAGCAATACAAGTCTTCCAAACCTTATAATAGATCTTCCTAGTGACAGCTTTTCTAGCATTTACTAGGGTAGACACCACTGGTCCTGAGATGCCACGGTCCTTTAACACCCTGGCTTCAATAGCCATGCTGTTAAATTTAGAGACTGTAAATTGGGTTGGAATATAGGACCTTGAGACAGTAGATCGGGGCGCTGTTGAAGCGTCCATTGTTAGTCTCAAAATTTTCCGGGAACCAGGGTCTTCTGGGCCAGGCTGGCACCACCAGAATGACTGAAACTCCCTCTTTCCGAATCCTGTGGAAGGAGAGGGATCGGAGGAAAAGCATAAACCAGGGAGCATTGGCTCCATGGAATTATCAGAGCATCTGCTCCGATTGCCAGAGGATCCTATGTTCAGGACAAACTGCTGTACTTTCTTGTTGAACCTGGATGCCAGTAGGTCGACCTCTGGCCATTCCCAACATTGGCAAATTTCCTGGAACACCTCCGGGCGTAGGGACCATTCCCCCGGGCAGATCTGCTGGCGCATGAGAATCTGCCTTCCAGTTCTCTATTCCCGGGATTTGGACTGCTGATATAATTGGCACATGTCACTCTGCCCAGGCTAGTATGTGGTTCACCTCTT
Source organism: Rana temporaria (assembly GCF_905171775.1). Lineage (NCBI taxonomy): Eukaryota > Metazoa > Chordata > Amphibia > Anura > Ranidae > Rana > Rana temporaria. The sequence continues at coordinate 186,308,089 of NC_053493.1, forward strand.
TCAGAGCTGAACGACTCCGCCCTGGTGGTTTATATAGGCCACTGCAGTGTGTTACTATGTCACAAAATTATAACACATGCTTTATTCTAGATAGTGAGACCCGTTTCCACCAATCAACCCTGAATGTGTCCTGACGAAGCTTAACAGCGAAACGCATTGACGCACAGGGGCTCACTATATATCATGTATTTTATATATATATATGTTTTTTTAATTCTTCTTAAATGCTTTATATGTATCATGTACTTTTTTCAATAAAAATTGTAATTGTTTTGATATATTCTCCATTGTGCCTATAAAGTCCGACCTTTTGGGTAACCATTTTGGTACCCTTTATCTCTTTGTTCCCTTTATAACATTAACGGATGTGGCCATATGAGTGCTTTCCTTTCTATTTTCAGTGTTGATGGGCACGATCTGGTCTGTCCTTGACCACTTTCTGTGGTCAGTACTCTTCAAGTTACCGGGAGGATCAGAACCTTTTGCAGGTTCTGATCCTGTAACCACCAGCATAGGCTTAAGCATGCCCCAGGAGATAAGAATATTGGATAATTTAGGGCTTTTCCTCTCCTGTTCCAAGCCAACAAGATGTCTTGTTGTAGCGGCCTGAAATGCAACTGGGCATAGGACACAGCCTCGAATGAGGATACCATCCTCTCATGAAGCCTCATACAGAGCCTTTGGCTATATATTTGGATAAGTGTTTGACACCATTAATTACACAGATGAGTTCCTATATACGGGACTCTCCATGATTTTCTGATGAAAATTAATGATTTAACGTTAGTCACATATTCATTTCTGGTGACATGGGATATTTCAAGTTTGTATACCATTAACCCTCATGAATTGGGAACTGAAACATGTCGCCGACTCCTGACTAAGTCAGGATTACGCAATAAAAAAAATAAACAGTTGACTGTATTTATCAGCGTAAAACACACACTTTTTTCCCCTGAAAACAGGGGACAAACAGTGTCTGTGTTATACACCGATATTTCATTTGTACCAACGAGGGGAGTGCGGGGATTGGGCAGTCCACCCTGGGTGCCACACATTGGGGGTTTTGTCATGCCAGCCACCCCGCCTCTCCTGGCCCTGGGACAGCCCGCTGGTGTATTCTAAAGAAAAAAAAAATCAGTGCCAGCCCCTTTACATAGATCCATTGTAGACTGTGTAAGTGTCATAGTAAATCGAATCCCACAAATACCTAATTCTCACCGTTCTTTCCAACCGCCATCCTCCTTCTGCTCCTACTCTGACTGTAGCTTTAGATTGGAGGAGAGCGGTCATGTGAAACATCAGAGGAGAGCGATCATGTGACCAGCCAGAAAGAATAGAGCCAATGAGATATTTGCAGGCTTTGGTTTACAATGACCGTGACATAGTGCAAGAATAATCTATGAAAAGGGACTGGCACTGATTTGTTTTGTAACCTCAGAGTACTCTGGCAGTGCTGTCCCAGGAGACTGGGGTCTCTTGGGAGTGCAGGGGGACTGTGCAATGAGTGGGGGTCTGTGTAATATGCGGGGGTCTGCGCAATGTAAAGGTGGAGGGGGGTGTCTGTGCAATGTGTGGGGGGTCTGTGTAATGTGCGGGGGTCTGCATAGTGTAATTGCAGGGTTTTGTGTAATATAAATGGGTCTATGTAATCTGCAGGGGGGCTTTGAAATGTAAACGGGTCTGTGGAAAGTTTTTTTTCCCTGAAACATCCCTCTTAAAATTAGTGTGCGTGTTACACAATGATAAATTATTTTGTATTTGTTTGATACAGTTATTGGAAATGGTTTTGGAGGAAAACATTTTTCTTTTCAAAGAAACATACTATTGGCAACTCAGGGGTGTGGCGATGGTCTCAAATGTGCCCCCCATATGCAAATACATTTGTCGATATGACTGAAAAAGCTTTCATATATATAATAATGTTTTATTTAAAGAAAATTATAAGTGTTGGTTCCGATTTCTGGACAATGAATTTGCTATATGGGAGGGTGATCTGAACACATTATTATTCCATGCTTATATTAATTATTTTAACCTGGGACTACAACTTAATATGACTGACTTAATATGAGTCAGTAAAAAAAAAATCGTTTTTTGGACACATGTATTGTGGTTAGGAATGGCAGACTTTCCAGTGATCTATATGTAAAACCTACAGATTGCAACCAACTTTTATATTATAAAAGTTTTCACTCCCCTGGAGTATTTAAATCTATTCCAAAAAGTCAACTAACAAGGTGTGTTGCCATGGCTATAGTGACATTATTGGAGTTAGATATATTATTTGAGACCATATGTTTTGAAGCCAGGCCTCCCAAACCCCCTCCATTGATATGTTAATAAACCAGATGGATAGGTTTTCGAGCTGAGCAGAGGAAATTGGTGTATGCTGGAAATGGGTGGAAAGGGCTTGGGGAGCCTTTGAAAGAAACATGTGTTCAGATAAGAGATGTGTTTGGAAGGACGATGGAGTCACACATAGCTGCTGGAAGCTGGATAACTTTGGAGATGCTTTTAAGTTGGACTGAGCAAGGACCATGAAGTACATTACATCTTGACCCCTAAGTTGAGTAACTGTTTAGTTTACGTAAGGTATACATATTGTACATGCTTATATTTGTAGGCATATTTTGCAAGCTATAAGTTGTGTTGTATTGTGCATCCTACAGTTTGTATGTGCAGCTTTCTCGTTTAGTAAAGCATTCATACACTGCAGAAGTCTAAGCTTACTTGGTTTTACCGTAAGATCTTTAAAAGAGATGCATGCAAAGCATTACATTGGGGGCTGGTGACCGTATTTATGCTAAAATCTCAACTGAAGCAGACCTGTTTTCTATGGTGTGTTTTGTTGCTTGTGCTGGGGGGAAGATGCTGCATACACTGTTTAGGAAGAGTAAGGCTGCAAAGGTTTCTGGTTACCAGGAGCACTTGAAGGCGTGCACCCTTCCTATCTGGGCCAGAAACACTCAGTGGATGTCTGTTGTAAAGGAGCTTGCTGAATATGCTTCTTCTTTGAACAGAGGATGGAGTCTCTGATCTTTCCCCAGATAATAGTATCAAACGTTTTGGGTTCAGTAAGGGAGAGACGCGGGCAGTTGCTGTGTTTGGTTTGCACTTCTACATATTGAATCTGAAAAGAGGGAAAAGGCAGAATTAGAAAGATTTTGTGAAGGAGCAGCTTGCAGTAGCATCCAAGTGTTTGGAAGAAACTGCAAGCAAGGCAAAAGATTAAGAAAGGAGGGTAATCAAATTTAAACCTGCAGAGGCTTTTAAGCGTGTTCAAACCCCTGTAGGCAGAGCTTAAGATTTAAATGAGCGGTGTGCAGTCTTCATGAACAAGTTTAATGATGCCCCAAGAAAGGACAAAGGCCGAAGCCTGTAAGCAGAAGTAGGGCATGTGCCACTGTTACTTCCCATAAGCGGGAAGTAGAGGTTTTTTATCAGATAAAATTACAGAGTTGAGTTGATTCAGATACAAGGAAGGCAAGGCCTATGATCACCAGGAGGCACATGTGGATTGATTTACTTAAGGTGGGGATCCCTAGAGAGGAAATAGATGGGATTCCTACACCAGCATTGTTTAAAGCGGGAGTTCACCCTAAAAAATTGTTTTAACCTTAGATTGATGCTCATTTTGTCTAGGGGAATTGGCTATTTTTTTTAAAATCGAAGCTGTACTTACCGTTTTAGAGAGCGATCTTCTCCGCCGCTTCCGGGTATGGTCTTCGGGACTGGGCGTTCCTAATTGATTGACAGTCTTCCGACAGGCTTCCGACGGTCGCATCCATTGCGTCACGAGTAGCCGAAAGAAGCCGAACGTCGGTGCGGCTCTATACGGCGCCTGCGCACCGACGTTCGGCTACTTTCGGAAAATCGTGACGCGATGGATGCGACTGTCGGAAGCCTGTCGGAAGACTGTCAATCAAATAGGAACGCCCAGTCCCGCAGCCCATACCCGGAAGCGGCGGAGAAGATCGCTCTCTAAAACGGTAAGTACAGCTTTGATTTTAAAAAAACTAGCCGATTCCCCTAGACAAAATGAGCATCAATCTAAGGTTAAAAATTATCATTTCCGGGTGAACCTCCACTTTAAGAAGTGGTAGGGAATGGTAGATTCAGTCACATTAAGCGTTTCTGTTGCCATACAATGGGGCATTTTGCAAAAAATGTGCTATGCTGTGAAGACTGGACAGCAGCAGGCCTGTGTGCTTCCCAGGACAGCACGGAGAGACATGCACGTTTATTTGTTAGGTTGGAAGTCAATGCCTTTCCGTGAAAGTGTTTCAAGGCAACAGTGGGCACCCTGCAATAGTTTTGCAGTTAGAAGTGGGCAGATAGAGAAATGTGAGCAGTGAGCCAATTTTGGTACAGTTGGAAGGAACATATAATCTGCTTTGTCTCTTACTCTTTTCAGGTACTGAGCATCGAGAGGTGAAGCAGGCAGAGCAGATGACCATGCTAGATGGGAGGAGGCAGACCAGAAGCGAGCCTGAGGAAGATGTGAATGATTTCCTGATGGTGGCTGAATTGGAGTGGACTTTCATCTGAGCATTTCCTTATGACCAAGAGGACAAGAGACTTTCATCTGGGACTTTATTTACAAACTGCCAAAGACAATGTTTACCCTGCTCAAAAGTAATGTCGCAGCCTTCCAGGGAATACAAAACAAAAAAGTCTGACCGCCCAGAAGATATGGGGGTCGAAAGGGAATTTTTTCCTCCCATTTACAATACGGAGGGTTTATTTCACCCTTTCCTAGACAAAAGGCTTTTAGAGATGTTGAAGTTTCCTATATCATGCTATAAAGTCAAGAGGTGGTATATGTGTTGCCATCGCTATAGTGACTTTATTGCCGTAACGCATGGCTGCCGGAAGCTGGATAACTCTGGAGACATTTTAAGTTGGACTGAGCAAGGAACCATGAAGGACATTACATCTTAAACCCTAAGTTGAGTAACTGTTTAGTTTACTTAAAGCGGAGCTCCACCCTCCACCTCCGCCCATCGAAACCCTCCCCCCTCCGGTGTCACATTTGACACCTTTCAGGGGGGATGGGGGTGCAGATACCTGTCTAAAGACATATATTTGCACCCACTTCCCGCCACACAGTCTGCGGGTAGACTGCAGGCAGGACGTCAGATCCCCCCCCCCCGTTGTGTTCTGGTAAACACTCATGCACATGCGCCGTAGGGAACCGGGCAGTGAAGCCGGAGCGCTTTACTTGCTGGTTCCCTAACCGAGGATGGCGTGGGGGCAGAAGAGTGACGAGCGATCGCTCGTCCTCTGCTGCGGACGGCGCTGGACTCCAGGACAGGTAAGTGTGCCGATATTAAAAGTCAGCAGCTGCAGTATTTGTAAATAGCAAAAAAATTCCGCGCCTAATTACCTAAATAGTAATCTACAAAATAAAATAAAAAAGCTGCTCCTCATAAACAATGCTGGATTGTGAACGTTAGAAGTGGGGATAGAGGGCGCTCTATACTAGACACAAACCTTGATTAGTGCAAAAGTGTCAAAATCCAAATCCAAAATCAGGGACCTGATCCGTGATTGGATAATAGTTAAATCAACATATGTGAACAATATATAATTGCCTAAAAAATGATTGATAAATAAAGTCCCAAAATATTGCAGACAGCGCTGCGCATTGATGAAAATGTGATTCAATATGATCAAATATACAGAGTCTGTAAAAGTCCCAAACGAAAAAAAGAAAAAAGAAGAAAGTTGTCCAAAAACTCTTCAATTAAGGTGATCTTCTTAGAAGGGAAAGAAGGGGGGGTGCCAGTATTTGTAGCTGCTGGCTTTTAATATATTTTTTTTCCAGGGGACATCTGCTTTAATGCATACACATTGTACATGCTTTTATTTGTAGGCATATATATTGTAAGCCATTAATTGTGTTGTATTGTGCCTCCTACAGTTGTATGTGCAGTTTTTCTGTTTAGTAAAGCATTGATACACTACAAAAGTCTAAGCTTCCTTGGTTTTACCGCAAGAACCTTAATAGATGCAAAGCATAACCATTTTCTGTCCCCTCAAAAGAACTCTAAACACAGCCATTAAAGTCTAAACTGCTGGCAAAAAAAGTGAGTACACCCCTAAGTGAAAATGTCTAAATTGGGCCAAAGTGTCATTATTTTGCATGGTCACCATCATTTCTCAGCACTGCCTTAACCCTCTTGGGCATGGAATTCACCAGAGCTTCACAGGATGCCACTGGAGTCCTATTCCACTCCTCCATGACAACATCATGGAGCTGGTGGATGTTAGAGACCTTGCCCTCCTCCACCTTCCATTTGAGGATGCCCCACAGAATAGAGTTTAGGTCTGGAGACATGCTTGGCCAGTCCATCATCTTTACTCTCAGCCTCTTTAGCAAGGCAGTGGCCATCTTGGAGGTGTGTTTGGGGTCATTATGTTGGAATACTGCTCTGCAGCCTAGTCTCCAAAGGGAGGGGAACATGCTCTGCTTCTTTATGTCACAGTAAATGTTGGCATTCATGGTTCCCACAACGAACTGTAGCTTCTTAGTGCCAGCAGCACTCATGCAGCTCCAGACCATGACACTCCAACCACCAAGTTTGACTGTAGGCAAGACACGCTTGTCTTTGTACTTCTTACCTGGTTGCCGCCACACACGTTTGACACCATCTGAACCAAATACGTTCATCTTGGTCTAAACAGACCACAGGACATGGTTTTAGTAATCAATGTCCTTAGTCTGCTTGTCTTCAGCAAACTGTTTGCGGGCTTTCTTGTGCATCATCTTTAGAAGAGGCTTCCTTCTGGGACAACAGCCATGCAGACCAATTTGATGCAGTGTGCAGTGTATGATATGAACACTGACAGGCTGACTCCTTCAACCTCTGCAGCAATGCTGGCAGCACTCATACGTCTATTTCCCAAAGACAACCTATGTATATGACGCTGAGCATGTGCACTCAACTTCTTTGGTCGACCATGCCGAGGCCTGTTCTGAGTGGAACCTGTCCTGTTAAACCGCTGTATGGTCTTGGCCACTGAGCTGCAGCTCAGTTTCAGGGTCTTGGCAATCTTCTTATAGCCTAGGCCATCTTTATATAGAGCAACAATTCTTTTTTTTTCAGATCCTCTGCGTTCTTTGCCAAGAGGTGCCATGCTGAACTTCATGTGACCAGTATGAGAGAGTGAGAGTGATAATACCAAATTTACCACATCCACTTCCCCCATTCACACCTGAGACCTTGTAACACTAACGAGTCACATGACACCGGAAAGGGAAAATGGCTAATTGGGCCCAATTTGGATTTTTTTACTTAGGGTTGTACTCACTTTTGTTGCCAGCGGTTTGTAGCAAAGTGTAATTTCTTCAGTGTTGTCACATGAAAAGATATAAAATATTTACAAAAATGTGAGGGGTGTACTCACTTTTGTGAGATACTGTATATATATCTATATATAGATATACATATAAAATCTATGCAGCCTACATATTTCCTGCAGCAAGTGATTTTAGAGGATATATGTTTTATCTCTTTCGAATGCTGCTGTAATATCTTGAAGGTATGCTGCTTTTTGAACTTGTGAACTATTAGTACCTGTATTGTTTGGATTTTTCAGCCAGCTCTGAGGGAAAACCTGATTGAGGGTGGCTCCATTCCTTTATAGTGTTCCATGTAGCCACCCTTGCTTGCATGCTTCTAGCTGGCACCTACAGACACTGCATATGTCCATAGAAAAAGATACAGGGCTGCAAGCTACTTCCCCCCCCCCCTTTACACAGGCAATGCCACTTCAGAACAGTGGAGTGAAGTTACTCAGTGCATACACTTCCCCCTCCAGCTGGATGTTCAGGGAAGCGTCACACGGAGACCTGCAGCCGGCGGTGGTGTGAAGATAGTTCTGTAACTATATCTACATACACACAGAGCTAATCATGCACAAAGTAATACTTAACAGCTCTGAATGCATTTTATTTTCTAAAATTGAGCATTTAATACTACTTAAAATAAAAGCTCAAACACCTGTAAAAGCAGATTTTTTTGAGCTGCAGTGCGCATGAGCCCTAAGACAGGAGACTGTCTTTTAGAAAGTGTTGTCTGGAATATGTGCTTTTATGAAGCACAAAAGGGTCAATACAAATGTGCAGATGACAAACAGACAGAGACAATAGTTCAAAAAAAAATATATTGAAGATGTGTTTGTGACTATCCGTAAAAACATTGTTCTGTTGGCTAAGGAGGCCGGAGTGGAAAAATTCATCCATGTGTCCCATCTGAACGCTGACATCAAGAGTCCCTCCAGATACCTGAGGAACAAGGCAATTGGAGAAGAGGCAGTGCGGGAGGTCCTCCCGGAAGCAATTATCGTTAAACCCTCAGAAATATACGGTCGGGAGGACAAGTTCCTGAACTATTATGCAAACTTGCGCTGGTTTGGTGGAGTGCCGTTAATGGCTTATGGCAAGAAGACGGTAAAACAACCTGTTTATGTAGCAGATATTGCCCGAGCTATAGTAAACATTGCCAAAGATCCTGACTCAATGGGAAAGACCTATGCTTTAGCTGGACCTAACCGATATCTCCTCCACGACATGGTGCGCTATATCTACTCTGTCACTCACAGACCTTTGTTCCTGTATCCATTACCTCGCCCTATCTACCACTCGTTGGCAAGGTTTTTTGAACTGAATCCATTTGACCAATGGACATCAAGGGACAAAGTGGATCGATTCCACACTACAGACAAGAAATTCCCTGATCTACCAGGCCTAGAAGACCTTGATATCACTCCCACTTCACTTGAGCAGAAAGCCATTGAGGTCCTGCGCCGTCACCGTAAATACCGCTGGTTGGATGCTGATTTGGATGTGACAAAGCCGGCCACACCTGTGAACTATTAACATCCTCTGCTGCCCATTTTAGAATTTGTGCCAGCTGTTCTTCATGTGGTGTGTAAAGTCTGATTGATTGCACCTGATATGTATATAAATAAAATATTATATAGAGAAAAAAAAAATATATATATATCAACCAGTACAGTGTATGCGGTAAATACATCCGAAAGAATGGTACGTGAGCCGAGTAAGGATGTTGGTATTTATTAAACTACTTTAGATCAGTCTTCTCAGGGTATTGCTAGATCATTCTTAGTTAACATTTCCATGCTTTCCAAACAAAATAGAATTATTTTTTGTTAACGGAGGATGTAGGCGATGTCAAATTACTTCACCCACTAAATTTTATAAGCATTTAAAAATCATGGGAACCAAGATCAAAATTTTAAAAAAGCTTTCACTTTCCATGATGAGTTGACCCTTGAGCAAAAGGGAGACAGGGAAAGTGCGGCAAGTGCTCAGCCACAGGAGCCCAAGACTTACATAATAGAAGCACCCCAGGATTCAGGGCTCCTGGGACCTGTACAATGTATATATACGAGCACAAAAGCAGGCATCTAAAGTTGCCTACTTTTTCATCCTCGGCTTCTGATTCAGCACTATTAAAAAGAGCAGAGGAACAATAAAACTGCATCACTCTTTCTTATTTTTTTAACTATGTTTGTCAAGGTTTAAGGCCAGAAAAAGTAGGAAAAACATTAACAGCAACACTTACCTACTAGACGAAGTACTGTAGCGACAAGGATATCAGAGACAAATGAGACATTAGGATTGCCTTTTTTACGCTTCACCCATTTATCCAGTAGGGGCCACAATTCTTTACTGAGGAAACATTAGGATAAAAATGTTGTCTGTTTTCTAGTGCCAAAACACATTTTGTCCATCTTGCACAAAGCAGTTTATAGCAATTACATGAGGAATCAAAGTTAAAACTAAACTTCAGGCAAGCAACTAAATACACAGTTGAAATACCTATATTTAAATGTACTCTTCAATGTTTGAGCAAATCTGTTTAGACTTGTTATGCAGGCACCCTTGAAAAAAAATGTATATAAACAGTGTCATGCAATACCTTTTTTCCAACCAGTTAATTCACGCACACTGAGCAGCAACATACAAAAAAAAAAAAGCATAGCCAGATTTAGAAAATCTAATTGCAATATAGCTTGCTGAAGAATAAGCCCCCAATGGACAACGTAAAAGCAGCACAGTGTTCACTCACCACAACATACTGTATATACTTGAGTATAAGACAAGTTTTTCAGCCCTGTACTCACATTAAGGATACACATAATTGATTTATCACAGACGTGACCAATTTAGGGCCCTTTCACAATGATGCACTTCTGATGCATTTCTATTGACTTACAATGGAAGGTGATTTTTTTTGTCTTTTGAAAAACTGTACCGAAGATGCAGCATGCAGAACCTTAAAACACAGCACACTTGCTGGTTTGAACAGTTAAGTGGATGTAGCAGGAAATAGTTGTCATGTGTTTTAGTTGCCCAGCAAAAGCACAGCAAAAGCTCACCAGTGTAAAAGAGACATAAAAAAATATTTTAGCTCAAAAATAACTGGTCAACAAGGGCAAAACATACATTTGGTTGGTTTTCCTTCAGGACTAAACAATAGAATTCTGTCATGGAAACCATTTTACACAGACGTAAACACATTTTTTGGTATACTTCCATGAAAAAAAGAAAAAAGAAGTAAACCTAAAGAAAAAAAAAAAAGAAAAAAAAACCCTGCAAGACAAAGGCATAATGAGCTAGTATGCACAGCATACTAGCTCATTATGAATTACTTACCTCACGTCGAAGCCCCAGCAGCCGTCCTTGTCTCCCCCTCCGGCTGCCGACATGTCACCCAGGGCTTGCTTCTGGGTATCGCGGCTCTGGCGCTGTGATTGGCTAGAGCCGCGGAAACGGCACAAAGACTGAAGCAACAGCACATAAGTGCCATTGCTTCAGTTCACCCTAGTGCGCATGTGCCGATGAATTCGGCACATGCAGACACAGGGGGAGATCTCCAAAACCGTGCAGGTTTAGGAGATATCCAGGGTAGCTACAGGTAAGCCTTAATATAGGCTTACCTGTAGCATAAAGTTGCTAAAAAGGGTTTAAAACCACTTTAACCCCTTACCCACTGGGAACCTAAATCCCCTTCCTAAACAGAGCCATTTGCAGCTTTCAGCACTCTCACATTTTGAATGACAATTACTCAGTCATGCAACACTGTACCCATTTAAAACTGTTCTTTTTTTTCACACAAATTAAGATTTCTTCTGGCGGTATTTAATCACCGCTAGTTTTTTTTATTTTTTGCACTAAATTGAGAAAAAAAAACGACAATTCTGTAAAAAAATAATGCATTTTTCTAAGTTTGGAAATAGGAGTGTGAGAATTGGAAATTGTATATGGTGCTGCCAACATCCTTACATATAATGAAAAGAAATGTGCAACTGGTGCACAGGGAGTTGCCCCTTAGGACTTTTAAAGGAAGAAAAAATATTGAAGGGAGTAGGAATATATAAAAAAACCCCACAAGTGCTAACTTTATTAAAAGGTAGAAAAAACAAACAAACATACAGTGCCTTGCGAAAGTATTCGGCCCCCTTGAACTTTGCGACCTTTTGCCACATTTCAGGCTTCAAACATAAAGATATAAAACTGTAATTTTTTTGAAAAATCAACAACAAGTGGGACACAATCATGAAGTGGAACGAAATGTATTGGATATTTCAAACTTTTTTAACAAATAAAAAACTGAAAAATTGGGCGTGCAAAATTATTCAGCCCCCTTAAGTTAATACTTTGTAGCACCACCTTTTGCTGCGATTACAGCTGTAAGTCGCTTGGGGTATGTCTCTATCAGTTTTGCACATCGAGAGACTGACATTTTTGCCCATTCCTCCTTGCAAAACCGCTCGAGCTCAGTGAGGTTGGATGGAGAGCGTTTGTGAACAGCAGTTTTTAGTTCTTTCCACAGATTCTCGATTGGTTTCAGGTCTGGACTTTGACTTGGCCATTCTAACACCTGGATATGTTTATTAGTGAACCATTCCATTGTAGATTTTGCTTTATGTTTTGGATCATTGTCTTGTTGGAAGACAAATCTCCGTCCCAGTCTCAGGTCTTTTGCAGACTCCATCAGGTTTTCTTCCAGAATGGTCCTGTATTTTGCTCCATCCATCTTCCCATCAATTTTAACCATCTTCCCTGTCCCTGCTGAAGAAAAGCAGGCCCAAACCATGATGCTGCCACCACCATGTTTGACAGTGGGGATGGTGTGTTCAGGGTGATGAGCTGTGTTGCTTTTACGCCAAACATAACGTTTTGCATTGTTGCCAAAAAGTTCGATTTTGGTTTCATCTGACCAGAGCACCTTCTTCCACATGTTTGGTGTGTCTCCCAGGTGGCTTGTGGCAAACTTTAACCAGTTCCCGACCCCCGCATGTACATATACGTCCACAATATGGCACGTACAGGCACATGGGCGTACACGTACGTCCTCGCCTATTAGCGGGTGGGGGGTTCGATCGGGACCCCCCCCGCTACATGCGGAGGTCGGGTCCGCTCGGGGAGCGATCCGGGACCACGGCGCGGCTATTTGTTTATAGCCGCTCCGTCGCGATCGCTCCCCGGAGCTGAAGAACGGGGAGAGCCGTGTGTAAACACGGCTTCCCCGTCCTTCACTATGTCGGCGCATCGATCGCGCCATTCCCTTTATAGGGAAGACACGATTGATGACGTCATTCCTACAGCCACACCCCCAAACAGTTGTAAACACATACTAGGTGCACCCTAACTCCTACAGCGCCACCTGTGGTTAACTCTTAAACTGCAACTGTCATTTTCACAATAAAGAATGCAATTTAAATGCATTTTTTGCTGTGAAAATGACAATGGTCCCAAAAATGTGTCAAAATTGTCCGAAGTGTCCGCCATAATGTCGCAGTCACGAAAAAAAATTGCTGATCGCCGCCATTAGTAGTAAAAAAAAAAAAATTTATAAAAATGCAATAAAACTATCCCCTATTTTGTAAACACTATAAATTTTGCGCAAACCAATCGATAAACGCTTATTGCGATTTTTTTTACTAAAAATAGGTAGAAGAATACGTATCGGCCTAAACTGAGGAAAAATTTTTTTTTTATATATGTTTTTGGGGGATATTTATTACAGCAAAAAGTAAAAAATATTGCATTTTTTTCAAAATTGTCGCTCTATTTTTGTTTATAGCGCAAAAACTAAAAACCGCAGATGTGATCAAATACCACCAAAAGAATCCTCTATTTGTGGGGGGAAAAAGGACACCAATCTTGTTTGGGAGCCACGTCGCACGACCGCGCAATTGTCTGTTAAAGCGACGCAGTCCCGAACTGTAAAAACACCTTGGGTCTTTAGGCTGCATATTGGTCCGGGGCTTAACTGGTTAAACAACACTTTTTATGGATATCTTTAAGAAATGGCTTTCTTCTTGCCACTCTTCCATAAAGGCCAGATTTGTGCAGTATACGACTGATTATTGTCCTATGGACAGAGTCTCCCACCTCAGCTGTAGATCTCTGCAGTTCATCCAGAGTGATCATGGGCCTCTTGGCTTCATCTCTGATCAGTCTTCTCCTTGTATGAGCTGAAAGTTTAGAGGGACGGCCAGGTCTTTGTTGATTTGCAGTGGTCCGATACTCCTTCCATTTCAATATTATCGCTTGCACAGTGCTCCTTGGAATGTTTAAAGCTTGGGAAATCTTTTTGTATCCAAATCCGGCTTTAAACTTCTCCACAACAGTATCTCGGACCTGCCTGGTGTGTTCCTTGTTCTTCATGATGCTCTCTGCGCTTTAAACGGACCTCTGAGACTATCACAGTGCAGGTGCATTTATACGGAGACTTGATTACACACAGGTGGATTCAATTTATCATCATTAGTCATTTAGGTCAACATTGGATCATTCAGAGATCCTCACTGAACTTCTGGAGAGAGTTTGCTGCACTGAAAGTGAAGGGGCTGAATAATTTTGCACGCCCAATTTTTCAGTTTTTTATTTGCTAAAAAAGTTTGAAATATCCAATAAATTTCGTTCCACTTCATGATTGTGTCCCACTTGTTGTTGATTCTTCAAAAAAAAAAAAGTTTTATATCTTTATGTTTGAAGCCTGAAATGTGGCAAAAGGTTGCAAAGTTCAAGGGGACCGAATACTTTTGCAAGGCACTGTACATGAAGATACAAAATTCATTTAAAATAAGGTAAATGACTCAATTGAATACAAGATATAAGTATCAGCCCAAAATCTTACAATCCACTGCCCAAAGTAAAAGTGGGGTCAAGCGGACAGAATTACAGCATAACATCTTAACATGTTTTAGAGATTCACAAAAATGTGTAATATTCCGTCGTCAGGGGAGGCTTTATGCAGTGGGTGACATACTACTTGTCTGTAATGTAAATGTAGCAAGGTGTCACTTTTGAATGCAGCCTATAGACTACAGTTTGTGCCTAATAGGAACTCAACTCCCTCTGGTGTCCGTTTATGTTATATTGCTGCAATTTGTTTGGTTCAGCTATGATGGGAACAATGCATGATGGACATTGTAATACAGAGAGACAGAGACTCTATTATTGCAGGTGGGAAATAGACTACAATGCCCACAGTGCCACTGTGCTACTGCTACTGTGCATTGTGCCACGCATAGCCTGCTGGGAGAGATTATTTAAGGCTAGGCGAGGCCTTGTTCCGGTCTCTTGGGACGCTATCTCTCAACAGACAGGAGGCCTTCAGTGAGTGTGTTAGGCTGGAGAAGCCTGGGCCTAAAGTTGCAGAGACCGGATCGCCTGACTGAGGGATCCTTGCCACAGCTTTGCTGATCGGACCAGGGAGAGAAACCCACCTCCACTCCACAGCATCCAGAGTCACCTATCCACCGGCACCTTGTGAGCGGCTGAGCAGTGGACCAGGGACCACGAGCTACGGAGAGACCGAGAACCAAGAGGGTCCAGACGGAGCACACCAGTGAGGCGAGGCCTCATCTGGTGAGAGGGCACCGGCCCACCAACATAACTGTTACAGGAAGGTGACTTCATAGTTTCACTTACACTTTCTGGAAGTTGCCGTGCCACAGGTAGGGACACATTGCACCCAGGAGTGACACAGCGCTTTGGAAGGAGCAGTGCCTTGTTTGCCATGAAGTGTTTGTTCCTTTCTTCATATACCTTGTTGGATTACAAATACTCAAGTGCACCAACAAAAGCTAGCAGAAGATTACTTTGAACTTGAAGGAACAATCATTAATTCAGTTTGTTGCTTAAGCTGACGCAACAAGACATGTGTCAGTGAAACTGCTCACTGGAGGGAGCCAAAGAGCTTACAAACTCATATGTGTGATTTAACTGCTTGTATTCTCTTATATTGTCATTTTGCCATTTCAGTGAGCTGGGTGGGACTTTGTGGAGATGTACCCCATTGCTGGCTTCATTGCATTGAGGGATTCCTCTGCTGTGTACTTATTCAGGTCTGACTCAGGTTGTGTTGACTAGGTCTTTTTGTACAGCCAAATTCTGAACCTTTTATATATAACTATGTACCATTGACTCTTACAGGGCCCTGTTTGAAATTAAATGTAGCTTGTGTAAATTCTGTTCTATTTTCTTCACCAAGTAAACATCCTACCCTTGGTTAAACTACATCTTGTGTGGTACTCTGTTTGTTGCTGTTGTGGGCAGGTGACCAGCACCAAGGTAACAGTATTCATTTGCATTTATATATACGAGAGTACTGTATGGTATCATTGTGGTCCCCTACTGTCAGTGGGTTCCACAAGCATATTATTGTCTAGTTGTGCCAAGGGAGCGTTCAAGACAAACTTTTGGGGTTGATGGGCAGAGCGTAGACTCAAATTTAAACCAGCAGCTCCTACGGGGGTAGTGCTACACGTGTGGGCTCGTCCAGGATTCCTGTGACTATGCAATCAAACCCCCCCTCCCCCTAGACAAATCCTCTCCCGGCACCAAAATGGATTCTGCTACTGCCGTAGCGCGGTGCAAGGGAGAGAACGCCCGCACAGATTACAGTGTAGTGCTTGAAATTCCAGGAGAATCTTGGGGCGAAGAACAGTTAGCTCAAGCCATAAAGATCCTGTCCCCAGACAAGAAAGCATGGGTGATTGCCGTAAAGACAGACACAGGGACCCCAAATACTTATGCATTAAGTGGAAACAGAAAATCCCTGAACACTTCAAGGGCGTCGGTGTGAAATTAGCCAGCAAGGGAGAATTAAAGGGGTTGTAAAGGTTTGTTTTTTTATTTTCTAAATAGGTTCCTTTAGGCTAGTGCATTGTTGGTTCACTTTTCTTTTCCTTCGATTTCCCTTCTAAATAGTTTTTTTCTTTGTTTGAATTTCTCACTTCCTGTTTCTCCTCAGTAAACTTCACACCATCATCCGAGCAGTGTTTAGTCAACCAGAACAGCTTACTGAACCTGCTTACCGAGGAGGAACAGGAAGTGAGAAATTCAGACAAAGAAAAAAACATTTAGAAGGGAAATCGAGGAAAGGGTAAGTGAACCAACAATGCACTAGCTTAAAGGAACCTATTCAGAAAATAAAAAACTAACCTGTACAACCCCTTTAAATGTGATACACCCAGAGGCACCCAAAGAAGGCCCTGCTTCATCCAGTCAAGCTGACTGCAGCAGGCCAGACGCTTCTGCCAAGTCACCTCTGGCCATCATTGGGCCCGAACTCTGTGCTGTCATCGGGAAAAAAGTGCCAAAAAGACCCCTCAAACTACTTGGCAGCTGGCTACAGGAAGCTCAGAATCTTCTCTGGAAGGCAACCAGTACCTTCAGCGGAAGACAGTTTTGAAGAGTGGTTGGACCAGGCTACACAAGGTTTGGAGGAATGGGAAATAACAGAGTCACTAAAGAAACAGAGGATCACAGTGTCTGAAGGGACCTGGCTTGGAAGCCATTCGCAATCTGAAGCTCAGTAAAAAAAAGACTGTACTGCCCAAGACTACCTGAACATTTTGCTGGATGTATTCGGTCGCACCGAGAAAGCCACCAACCTCATCTACCAAATGGAACACTCTTATCAGAAAGAAGGAGAGAAGTTGTCAGAGTATATAAAGTGTCTGGACAAGATCATACACCAGATCCTGTTGAAAAAGGGGTTAGATCCCCGGACAGTGGATGAAGTCCGGGCAAGGCAGGTTTTGAAAGGGGCCCAACCCCTAGACCCCCATTACCCTTCTGTTGAGAACCCAGGAAGATGGTGGTATCCTGAAATACCCAGACTTGATTCGGATTGTCATGGAGGAAGACATGTTGGAAAATAAGAAGAAGAACCAGAGACCTGAATTCGCTGCCGGAGTCAGAGTAATAAATGCGGATGATGGTGACCCTCAGGTTGAGCTTTTAAAGACTCAAGTGTCCCAGCTGATAGAAATGATGTCCATGTTCACCAACCAGCCACCTGCCCTGCTCAGTGGAAGCACCCCAGAAGGAATCCAAGAAGTCCCTCAGCTCCAATGTTGCCCAAGTGCAGAAACTCATGACCCGTATCAACTGTGGAGGAGTTTGACATTATCGGGAAGTATGTCCAAGCCCAGAGAAAGCTACAGCGCAATACCGCAAGCCGGCGGAAAACTCCAGAGGGCCCCGGTGAAGGAGTCAACCGGGTGCCCATCAGTTTCAGCCAGCTCCAAGAAATCCAAAAAATCCAACGACACAAGGAGATGACGTTGGTGGTCCAGACCCTTACAGAGGGCTCCCGTTGTTGTCTCTGAGTGACCCAATGTCTCTTGCTCCTCGACCCAATCTGCCCAGCGGCGGGGAGTCAGTGCACACCAGACCCAACAGGAGTCGAGATTCAGTCGAAGTTCCAAAAAGAAAGGAGTAATGGTACAAATTACTAAACCAGGCTAGCAGGCCCCTCTCCGAAAGTTTCTTTCCAAGTTAGTGAGGCCCCCCTAGTAGTCTCAATCCAGGTAGAGGGAATTTACACTAAAACCCTCCTTGAAACTGGGGCTCAAGTCTCTCTTCTGTACAGAGACTTTTACGACAAGCATCTCAAACACTTGAATTGGAAGAACTGGAGATATGGGGCATTGGAACTCAAAACTTTCCCTATGATGGATGGTTACCTACCAAACAAACTAACTTTTGACCCCTCTGTGGCAGGAGAAACAGAGACTTTTGACACTTTGGCAGTGGTCTGCCTTAGCCCACCAGGGTAGGCGAGCATATCAACTGCAGGAGTGCCCCCCCATGTTAAAGCAGGTGTATCAGCGCCTAGTACTGTAACAGAAGGCTCCAGCAGAAGGAGTCGGCAAGATCTGGCGTTTGGATAAAGGAGAGAAAGTACTACAGCCAGGAGAGGTGACTTGTCAGAGCATCCATCAAGCTTACTTGGAAGCAACCAGGCCCCTTTATTGTCCTTAAACCTGACCCATGGAAGGCAGGCAAGGGGATAGAAGTAATTTCCGAAGTGGTTCCATTGAAGGCCCTGCAGAAGAATCATGGGAAGGTCTCAGTGAGTATTCGCAACACAACCACCTCACCTGTGAAGGTAATGGACAGAATGCTGTTGGGCCAAGTGAATCCAGCCACCCCAGTCACGCCATCTGACTTGAAGGAGGAGAGGAGTGAGACCCCAGTAGAGAAGTTCTACCCAGAAAACACCACCCTCCCACTAGAATGGAGAGAAAGAGTCAAGGCCCAGTTTGCCCGATGGCAGGCTGCATTCTCCAAGAACGAGTTCGATGTATGATGTGCGAAGAGTGCCACCCATAAGATTCGTCTACAAGAAAGCAAACCATTCAGAGAAAGGGTCCAACGGGTCCCTCTGGGGGACTTGGAAGACCTACGTGAACAACTGGCAGAACTCGAGAGCGGGGATTATCAGAGAATCCAGGAGCCCCTACACTTTTTCAATAGTGGTGGTGTGGAAGAAAAATGGGTCACTAAGGCTGTGCATTGACTACCGAACATTGAACAAAAGAACCATTCCTGATCAGTACACCACCCCCTGGATAGAAGATGCCTTGCAGAGTCTGTCAGGGGCCAAGTGGTTCAGTGTGATGGACCTGAAGAGTGGGTATTATCAAATCCCCATGCACCCACGAGGATACAGATAAAACTGCCTTCATTACCCCAGTGTTTTTTTTTTAAATTGACCACATGCCTCAGGCGTCGTCAGGAGCCCCGGACACTTTTCAAAGGCTGATGGAGAAAACAGTGGGCGACATGAACCTGATCGAAGTGCTGGTGCATCTGGACGACATCATGTTGTTCAGTAGGACTCTGGAAGAACATGAACAATGGTTGAAGAAGGTCCTGAAGAGACTTCATGAAGAAGGCCTGAAGCTCTCCATAGAGAAGTGCCAGTTCTATCAGCCCTCAGTCCACTACCTTGGCCACATTGTGTCTGCCGAGGGGATAGCCACAGACCCTGAGAAGCTGGATGCCGTCACCTCTTGGCCAAAACCCACTAATGTGACCAAGCTTCGGTTGTTCCTGGGATTCTGCTCCTACTATCGTAGCTTTGTAGAAGGGTTTGCCAAGATAGCCCGCCGACTCAAATTACTGAGGAGTGAAGGAGAGGGTGATGTCCCAGAACCGGTCAAACCTGTGAGGTCCACAATGGGGCCTAGAAAACCTAATGATTCCATCCAGGACCAGTGGACTGCCAAGTGTGAAGAGGCCTTCATCCAGCTAAAAAGGAGCCTAACCACTGCTCCAGTCTTGGCCTATGCAGACACCACCAAGTCCTACGAACTACACGTCGATGCCAGTCAGGATGGACTGGGCGGGGAACTATATCAAGAACATGACGGTCACCTACGGCCTGTTGCCTATGTGAGTCAGAGTTTGGTCCCCGCTGAAAGAAACTACCACAAGCATAAGCTTGAGTTCCTGGCTTTGAAGTGGGCTGTGGTGGATACATTGAGAGACTACCTCTATGGAGCAGAGTTTGTGGTCAAGACTGACAACAATCCACTCACCTACCTCCTCAGTAACCCCACAGAAGAATGGACTCAGCTGACACCAGAAGGAGTGCAAGCCTTATATCAGGGAGCTGAACATCAGGCTGGAAGAGGGTCCAGGGCCGAAGAGATTGGAGTTTCGGCTGCTGGAGTGCCCAAATGCTACTGCATTGTGAACCAAGTGGGGGATGAAGGCCAAATCTGTCAAAGAAGGATCTGAGAAGGGATCATTTGGAAGACCCCCTGGGAAAACTTGGCATTGAAGACTCTGGAGAATCAATGCTCCGACATGCTCCACACTGATTCCCCAAAGGAGGCTCGTCTGCTACACCGAGAGTGGGATCGGTTGCAGCTGTATCAAGGGGTGGTCTACCGAAGGGGCCCCTTTGATGGTCCTGCCCAGGAAACACAGAGAGACAGTTCTAACTGCCCTTCATAACAACCACGGCCATCTGGGGCCTGAGAGAACTTTTCATGTAGTAAGAGACAGATTCTACTGGCCCTGCATGTGGGCTGAAGTCGAGGGTTACTGTCACTCCTGTATTCAATGTATCCAGAGGAAGACCCTGCCTCACCGAGCCTCCCCAATGAGCCATCTTCAGAGTCAGGGACCCATGGAGCTGGTGTGCATTGACTTTCTTTGCCTGGAGCCTGATCTGAGTGGTCAGGGAAACATTCTGGTGGTGACTGATCATATCACTAGATATAGGGAGCTGCGGTGGCTCAACGCGATTGGCACTGCGCTGAAAAGCCATTCACCTCTGCAGCTAGGGGTTCGGATCCCGGTCTCGGCTACATGTGAATTGAGTTTGGTGGTCTCAGCCCGGCTCCCGGTGGGTGTGCTATGCGAGGTAAGCCTGCGCTTATTACGCCCACCCCCCTCCCACAAAAACCACCACACTTACACGCACTCGAAATTGGGTTAACATGTACGCACTTTGACCATGCGGTCTCTAAAAAGAGAGGCGAAGGACTAACGGGGCTGGTTGAGTGGGCTAGATCCTCTCACTCCCTTATAGGGAGTGAGAGGAGGGCTTCAAAGCGGAGCAGGTAGGGTGGGCTGTGTGGGAGGACCCCCTCACACACCCGCCATTGCCATCCGGGGCATGGAGAAAGGTGGCAGATTGCCTCTGGGGGAGGCCTGCCTACTCCCAACTCCTGCAGTCCGGCTCCTCTCTCGAGTACACACACAAAAATACACAAAAAAAAAAAAAAAAAAAAAAGTATGGCCGTCGTTCCCGCGTCGAATTAATTTTTTTTTTCACTAGATATGCCCAAGCATTCCCAACAAAGGATTAGCAAGCACCAACAGTGGCCAAGGTCTTAGTGGAGAAGTTATTCGCACACTATGGCTTGCCCCAACATATCCACTCAGATCAAGGGAGAAACTTTAAAAGTAGCCTTATCAAAAGACTTTTAGACCTGTTAGGCATCAAAAATTCCAGAACCCCTCTATACCTCCCCCAGGGGGATGCTCAAACTAAGAGGTTCAACCAAACTCTTCTTGACATGCTTGGAACTTTAAGCTCAGAGAAGAAGAAGCAACACTGGAGCAAACATGTAGCTGCCATTGTACATGCCTACAACAATACTGCAAATGATGCTACAGGATACTCTCCCTACCGTTTAATGTTTGGACGGGAAGCTCGACTACCAGTAGACCTAGCCTTTGGCATATCTCCTAATCATACCTCAGCAACCTCCGATAAAGGGTATGTAGATCGCCTGCGGAAAAGCTTGAAGACCGCCTATGACAAGGCCCAAGCTACCTCAGACCAGAGGGGGCAGGATTTACAGTCAGGTGACAGAGTGCCGTTAAGAAATCTGGGCGTCCCTGGAAAGCACAAGTTGGCAGACCGCTGGAAGTCACAGCCCTATGTCATCTGCAGGCAACTACCAGGACTCCCAGTATACCAGATCAGGCAGGGAGTGTCGGCCCACTAAAAAATTGGCATCAAAGTAATTTGCTGCCCCTCTCGGAGGCGGTCCGCCTGCCACAAATCAGATTTACAGACTCCCCCCTCAACCTCTCATGGGTCTCGACCAGTCACTAGGTCCCAGTCAATACCTCAAGATGTGGATGATGATGACATTGAGGATGAAGAGGTGGATTCAGACTGGTTGTGGTCATCTCAACTGCCAGGGCCTACGATCCATCCTCCATCTCCACCTGAAGTGACGGACACTGGGATTCTCAGACCAGAGGCCCCTGAGTTTGTGCCTCATAATATGCTTGCTGAAGAGCTGTCAGTTTCCCTGACAAAGGGGGACTCTGAAGAGGTCTCAACCCCTACAGAAGGAGAAGACAAAGCTGTGGAAGAGGCAGAGTCCAGTGTGCCTGAGACTTTAACACCTAAGGAGCAGAGAGATAGAGAAGAGTCATTCACCCACCCAAGAGACTGACTTACGATCAATTGGGTGAATGCTCTGAAGAGGCCGTGCTTACCTCAAAAAGGACAATTGAGATGCCTGGTCCTTCTACTGCACCTTTGGTGGAGGACAACCCCAGCTCACCCCTGGCACATCTGGTTGGGCCGTACCAGTTAAGGTGGCCTGTAGGCAGAACAACCTCCTTTCCAAAGCCTGGTGGGGGGTTCCTCTGCCTAGTTCTTATGAAAATGTGAATCGTCTTATTCCTTGTTTACACTAACTGGTACTTTTTCTCCTTGTGTATCTGAACGAGGCATGCAACAGGTCACAAACTACTACCGTCTTTGGGGAACAAAGATTTCAAGTGGGGGGGGAGTGTGTAGCAAGGTGTCACTTATGAACCTACAGTTTGTGCCTAGGAGGAACTCAACTCCCTCTGGTTTCCGTTTATGTTATATTGCTGCAATTTGTTTGGTTCAGCTATGATGGGAACAATGCATGATGGACATTGTAATACAGAGACTCTATTATTGCAGGTGGGAAATAGACTACAATGCCCACAGTGCCACTGTGCTACCAAGGTACATTGTGCCATGCATAGCGTGCTGGGAGAGATTTAAGGCTAGGCAAGACCTTGTTCCGGTCTCTTGGGACACCATCTCTCAACAGGTAAGAGGCCTTGAGTAAGTGTGTTAGGCTAGGGAAGCCTGGGCAAAAAGTTGTGGAGACCGGATCGCCTGACTGAGGGATCCTTGCCACAGCTTTGATGATCAGACCAGGGAGAGGAAACGACGTTCAACTCCACAGCATCCGGAGTCACCTATCCACCGGCACCTTGTGAGTGGCTGCATGGAGGACCAGGGACCATGAGCTACGGAGAGAGACTGAGAACCAAGAGGGTCCAGACAGAGCATACCGGCGATGCCTCATCTGGTGAGAGGGCACCTTCCCACCAACATAACTCTGTTGCAGGAAGGTGACTTCATAGTTTCACTTACACTTTCTGGAAGTTGCCATGCCACAGATAGGGACACATTGCACCCGGGAGTGACATAGCACTTTGGAAGGAGCAGCTCCTCTTTTGCCATTACATATTTTAGGCGTTTGTTCCTTTCTTCATATACCTTGTTGGATTACAAATACTCAAGTGCACCAACAAAAGCTAGCAGAAGATTACTTTGAACTTGAAGGAACAATCATTAATTCAGTTTGTTGCTTAAGCTGACGCAACAAGACACGTGTCGGTGAAACTGCTCACTGGAGGGAGCCAAAGAGCTTACAAACTCATATGTGTGATTTAACTGCTTGTATTCACTTATATTGTCATTTTTCCATTTCAGTGAGCTGGGTGGGACTTGGTGGAGATGTACCCCATTGCTGGCCTGATTGCATTGGGGGATTCCTCCGCTGTGTACTTATTCAGGTCTGACCTCAGGTTGTGTTGACTAGGTTTTTTTGTACAGCCAAATTCTGAACCTGTTATATAACTATATACCATTGACTCTTACAGGGCCCTGTTTGAAGTCAAATGTTGCTTGTGTAAATTCTGTTCTATTTTCACCAAGTAAACATCTTACCCTTGGTTAAACTACATCGTGTGTGGGACTCTGTTGCTGTTGTGGTCAGGTGACCAGCACCAAGGTAACGGATTCAATTGCATATATATATACGTTCATTATGTGGCAGGGTAAAAACAACATTGGAGATGCAGGCTGGCTGGGGGGTCCATAGAAATGGGCATGCAAGGGCTCAGGGCCAAGTGCTGCTATTGCATTCACAAGAGGCGCCTTCTTGTATACCTAGCAGCGATGATGTACTGTTCAGGATGAAATTGATAAAAAGAAAGTACTTTAAGTCAGTCCTATATAGGTGTCTAAAAAGAAAAAGAGTACAAGAAGTGGACAAACTAAGTGGAGATAACTTTGCTGCTAGATATACAAGCAGGCACCTCTTGTGAATGCATTAGCAGCAATTGGCCCTGAGCCCTTGCATGCCCATTTCTGTGGAGCCCCCAGCCAGTATTGCTAATGTTGTTGTTTTTATCTTGCCGCAATGAATCTTTCTATGTGCGTATCTTTAACCTAAAAAATATTATTTAAAGTAATAAATGTATAGTGCTTCAATGTGATTATACAAAATATTGTTATACCACTATATTTACATTACAGACAAGAAGTATGTCACCCACAGCATAAAGCCCGCCCTGACGAAGGAATATTACACATTACTGTGAATGTCCGAAACATGTTGGGATGTTATGATGTAATTCTGTCCGCTTGACCCCACTTTTACTTTGGTCAGTGGATTGTAAGCTTTTGGGCTGATACTTTTATCTTGTATTCAATTGATTAATTTACCTTATTTTAAATTAATTTTGTATCTCCGTGTATTTTTATGTTTTTTTTCTACCTTTAATAAAGTTAGCACTCATGTGCGTTTTTTATATATTCCTACTCCCTTCAATTTTTTTTCTGCCTTAAAAGTCCTAAGGGGCAACTCCCTGTGCACCAGTTGCACATGTCTTCATTTTTCTAAAATTCTGTATTTTTCAAATTAGCATTTTTTCTTCATACATTTTGGTCAAAATTTATACGGCTACATATCTTCGGTTAAAAAAAGCTCAAATCTGTATATATTATTTGGTCTTTGTGAATGTTAGTGTCTCTACAAGCTATGGTGCCAATCACTGAAAATTGATCACACCTTATGTACTGACAGCCTATCACATTTTTTGAGACCCTAACAAGCCAGGACAGTGCAAATACCCCCCCCCCCCCCCCCAATGACCCCTTCTTGGAAAGTAGACATTCCAAGGTATTTAGTAAGACGCTTGGTGTGTTTTTTGAAGTTGTAATTTTTTTCCACAATTCTTTGTAAAATGAATATTTCCTATATAAATGTCGAGTCCAATAACACGAAACTGTAATTAATGATGAAACTGCAGCAATAATGAGCACGGGATGTATCACATCATTTTAAATACCGTTGGCCTTACTGGAATGTCTGAATATTACCTCCCACCCATACCCTCTAGCATACTTTTCTAGTTGATGCACTACCTCCTTTTATTCTGATCATGATAGAGGACTATAGTAGCATTAGCTCTCTCTTTCTGCAGCCTCCTCATAAGGTTCTCATCCCTATCCCAATCTGTCAACCATTCCTGTATCTTCCTTCCCATAGCCAGATTCAGGGCTCTCAGACTAACAGGGCATCCACTGACAGAATGGCAATATGCGGTACCGTATATACTCGAGTATAAGCCAACCCGAAAATAAGCCGAAGCACCCAATTTTACCATAAAAAAAATGGGAAAACGTATTGACTGGAGTATAAGCCTAGGGTGTCCATCTGCATGCCTCACTGTGGCCATGTGCATGCCTCACTGTGCCCATACCTCACTGTGCCCATGCCTCACTGTGCCCATGACTAGACTTGTGTTTAACATGGGAGTATATAGATGGGGTGCCTGGCTTTGAAAAAAAAAAAAAAAAAAAAAAAGCTGATCAAGTCCAAACAGGACATATATCAGAGTAAAATTGGATAAGTTAGCTATGTGCTGTGGCTGACCAATGAATGATGTTGTGACCTGAATATCACAGCTCAATAACACACAATTCAGTATGAGAGGGCTATCATGGTATAGCAATCATGAAGGTCAAGGACACTGTGCAGCCAAGTCATATAAGCAGAAAGCAGGTTGGTAAATAGCAGCATAAAGATCGTGTTCATCAGCATGGTAATTTGATGATCAGCTGAATGCAGCAACAGTCACAAAGCAATGTGGTTATGTGCAAGGTACCAACATAATCAAAGGAAGGAGACACAGATGGAAACAGGACTTTAAGTACGCTCACCAAACCAGGTTGTATGTGGAGATCATCTGATGTTGCAGTCTTCCTCTCCTTTTTTTTTTTTTTCTTTTTTCTTTTTTTTTTCCACTTCAGACTAACCCCAGCAAGAGACTTGCTCATGATTTTATTCATAATTCTGTCTCTACTTCCGGTTTTGCATCATTTGTGGTTTATATACATGTTTTTATGCATGTTGTTCTGCTTTTTATATCTTATTTCCTTTTTTTTTATTAATTATGCCTACCATTTCATTGTCCCTCTACTTGGGACTAAGGCGTTTAACACAAAGACCGAGTTACTACATGTATTTATCCTCAGTGGGCCAAAAAAAAAAAAAAAAACATATATATATATATATATATATATATAATCATCCCCTCTCCCCAACCCCCCCCCGACCATCTCACGACTCCACCTGAAGAAACTATTCCCTTTATTCCGACTGTTTCTCTAATCCTCTTTCAGGTTTTCTGCAAAACTCCAAGATTTTTTGAATTCTAACCAAGAAACCCAGCTGCCCTTGCACTCCTGCTTGTTTTTATCTGTACCAAATTTTAATTTCTCCCTCCTATATGTATCCTCGACCGAGTCGATCCACTCCCACATTTGTGGGGTATCCGACTCCCTCCATTTTAGCGGGATCAAGCGTTTCGCTGCGTTCAACAGGTGGGGGATCAGTGAGGCTTTATATTCTTTAACTGACACCTCCCCCCCATGAAAAAGAACTACCCATGGGTTATCTTCTACTTCTTTTTTTGTTATGGTTTTTATCAGGGACAGGATTTTTTTCCAATAAATTTTTATCTTTGGGCAATTCCACCACAAATGTGCCATTGTTCCCCTGTGCCCACATCCTCTCCAGCATTCCTCTGACTCTCCTTCTCTGAATTTACCCATTTTGTCTGGGGTGGCGTACCATCCCGTCAGGCATTTAAAGTTCATTTCCGCGGTTCTTACATCAACCGCCGAGGTGTGAGTTAAATTCAAGATTCTTCCTATAGTTATCTTTCCCCTTGGAACATTAAGGTCTCTTTCCCACTTTTGAATGTATTTTAACGTATCCGTCTCATCCATTTTTTGCAAATATTTATATATTTTAGAAATATTCCCTTTTGAGCTTTTGGTGCTACACATTTGTTCCAATATGGTGTATTCCTCCCGTGACCGTATAGGATGTGGAAGATGTTTGACAAATGATGACAACTGCAGGTACCTCCACTCGTCAAGCATCATAAAATCTATCATGTGTTTAATTTCGTGAAATGTCATTATTTTACCTTGTAGTGTTATATCTTTTAACTGAACTCTGTTTCCTATCCAATTACCACCTACTTCCCTTGTCCCTGGTGCAAAATATTTATTTTCTTTTAGATCTATAAAAGGCGAGTTGTATTTTGTTTTTAATTGTTTGTGTATTCTCTCCCAGATCCTCAAAGCGTTGTGTGTGATTGCATGTGCTGACGTGTGTATATATCTAAATTTTGGTGGGTTCCAAATCAATCTCCCTAACTGTGCTCTAGCTAGTGAACATTCAATACTTATCCATCTTTTATCCTGTGACTCTTTAGCCCATTCTATAACCCTTGAGAGAACCGAAGCGTTATAATACATTCTAATGTCTGGAACCGCTAGGCCCCCCTTATGTTTGGCCCGTTTTAAGGTTTGAGCCGAGATCCTATGTTTTTTGTTGTTCCAAATATAATTCATAATAAGGGAATTAAGTATTTTAACATATGGTGGAGGTAGATAAATTGGTAGCATTTGAAATTTGTATATGATTTTAGGAATTAAAATCATTTTCGCAACATTAATCCTTCCGAACCACGAAATAGGTCAATTATAAATATTTTTAATTTCCTTTTTTATTTCGTCGAGCAGAGGGATATAATTTATTCTATATTTTTTTTTTAGGGTATTTGCCAATTTAATGCCCAGATAATTTATCTCTTTCTGCCATGAGAAGCTATATTTTTTCCGCAGGTATTGTTCTTCCTCTTTGTGGATATTGACATTCAAAATTTCCGTTTTCGCTGTGTTCATTTTGAAGTTGGAGACCTCCCCGTATTGTCTTAAGGTAGCTATTAAATTTGGAAGGGTGACTCTTGGGCTACATATAAAAAACAAAACGTCATCGGCAAAAGCAGCCATTTTATGCTCCTCTTCTCCTACTTCTACTCCATATATTTCTGGGTTTTGTCTGACCATTGCCAATAAGGGTTCTAATGTTAACACAAAAAGGAGGGGGGACAAAGGGCATCCCTGCCTAGTCCCATTTCTCATCTCAAAAGGGGCTGATAGGGATCCGTTTATTTTTATCCTAGCACATGGGTGCTGGTAAAGAGTTTTGATCCACCCTATCATCCTTGGGCCTAGTCCTATAGTTTCTAGTGTTTGTATCAGGAACCCCCAGTCTACCCTGTCGAACGCTTTCTCAGCGTCTACTGACAGGAGCAGACCGGGGGTCCCGCTTTCCCTCAGCTGTTGGAGAAGGAGCAGAGCCCTGACCCCGTTATCTTTACCCTCCCTTCCCGGGATAAATCCAACCTGGTCTGGATGGACCATGTCTGTCATCACTACCTTCATTCGAACAGCCAGAATTTTCGCGTACAACTTAGTATCCGCGTTCAGGAGCGAGATAGGTCGGAAGCCTGAACAGGTCGTATTATCCTTCCCCTCCTTTTTTATCACTGTAATCGTTGCTGTTAATGCCTCTCTACTCATCTCGTAGTCTGATCCCAGTCCATTAAAGTATTGACAGAGTCTAGGCACTAAAATAGTGCTAAATCTCTGTAGATACGCAGACGAAAAGCCATCAGGCCCCGGACTTTTCCCCTTGGGAATAGTTTTTAGTACCTCACTTATTTCCTGCTCCGTTATAGATTCCTCCATTCCTACTATCTCATGCTCTTCTAGCTTCGGGAGATTGGCTTGCTGTAATACTTCCCTGGTCTTATCCCTTTTTTCACTTGGGTCCCTGATCTTTTGTTGGACACCATATAATTCTGCATAGTAGCTTCGAAAGGCTTCCGCGATTTTATTTGTAGCGTATACTAAATCCCCATTCCCAGTCCTGATTTTTTCAATAAAATTCCTAGTTTTCTTTTTTCTTACCATTCTAGCCAAATTTTTACTAGGTTTGTTTCCCCAGACATATCTTTCTCTCTCTGTCCTGTCTATATATTTCCTAGTTTCTTGTTCCGCCAAGGCTCTATATTTGTCTCTTGTTATAATTAGCTTATGGAGTATTTCCCTCTTTTGCCCCTGAGATTTATGTTCCTGTTCCAGTCTGAGAATCTCCTCCCTTAACGTTTTTAATTTATTCGTTCTTATTTTGTTTTTCCTTATCCCTTCTGCAATAAAAATCCCTCTAATATAGGCTTTATGAGCGTCCCACAGGGAAGCTCTTGAGATACCCTCCTTATCATTCTCCTGGAAGTAAAGTTCCAGCTCTTTCTGTATCCTCTCGACCACATCCTCGTCTCCCAACAGACTCTCATCCAGTCTCCATTCTGGTGGAGAAGCTTTTGGTATAGAGGTAACTATTTTCATGGTTATAGGAGCGTGGTCGGAAATCGTCATGATCTCGCACCTTACTTCAATCACACTCTCCAGAAGTCTATGGTCAACGAGGACATAATCGATCCTCGAGTACGTCCCGTGAACAGGTGAAAAATACGTGTAATCCCTAGCCTTGGGATTAAAGATTCGCCAAACATCCACCATTTGGTTTTGTGTCATTTGTCTTGTCAATATCTTTAGCTGCTCACGATTAGTCCCCTGCACACCGGACGTACTATCAAGGTTTGGGCACATGCAGAAATTGAAATCACCCATTAATACTACGTGGCCCTCTTCAAATTCTTTTAATTTTCTCAGAATTTTACTTATATATTTAACCGCATTCACGTTAGGAGCATAGACATTTGCCAAGGTATATACCTCCCCACCTAGTTTTATTTTTAAAAACAGGAATCTCCGCTCGGGATCTGTCTGTCTGTCTGTCCACCAATGTGAATCGAACTCTACTAGCAAACCCTATCGCAACCCCGCGGGATCGGGATGAAATTGTGTCTCCATAATACCACACTGGGTATTCTGGTGAATACAGCTTTATGTTGGACTCCAATGTAATATGGGTCTCTTGTAAATAAGCAATATCCGTTTTATATTGTGTTAATTCACTGAGAATTTTATGTCTCTTACTATGAGAGTTTAAACCTTTTACATTGTAAGAGAGGAACTTAAACTCTGTCATATAACTTCTTTTTTTTTTTTTTTCCCTTTTTTGCGCTTTAAGGAATTTTCTTGTGGAGTCGTTCAGATGGTCCCCCTCCCTCCCCCCTCCCTCTCCCCAGCCACCCTCCCCCCATTTTCCTCCCACTCCTCCCCCTGCCTACCCACCCCCCCCTCCCTCCCCCACCTTGGCCGGTCTTGGCCTGGGAGCCGCTGGTAGAAGACTCTTCGTCTTTATCCTTGGCTCCTCAATCGTGGTGGTGCTCAAGATACTCCCCTGACCCCCCCCCCGTCTCCCCCCCCCCAGATCCCCATCTAATCCACCCAATCTGGGAGTTCAGGTATTGTTATGTCCATTCTAGAGCAGAATTCGGTCAAATCCTCCGGGAACCTTAATCGTGCTGTTTTACCCCCTTTTATGCCTATGAGGCACGCCGGAAAGCCCCATTGATACTTTATATTATGTGCCCGCATGCGGTCTAAAAGGGGTTTCAAGTGTCTTCTTCTAGCCAACGTTTCTTTAGACAGATCTGAAAATATTTGTAGCTCAATATCTCTATGTCTCAGGGGAGGTTTTCCTCTGAGCCTTCCCCAGATTTCTGCTTTGTCGACATAGTTCCTAAAACGGACCACCACATCCCTTGGGCCGTATCTTTCTATCTGTTGGGGATTCCCCACTCGGTGTACTCTCTCAATCTTGAGGGACTTAGATTCACCTGCTCTCTCTAATAGAGGATTAAAGATTGTGTTCATGGTGTCTGAGGTCCTCATCCTTTTCTTCTACAATCCCTCTGATTCTAAGGTTCTGTCGCCTATTGCGATTTTCCTGATCCTCAATCCTATATACCGCCAGTCTCTGGTTTTCAGTCAGGGTCTTTACTTGTTTTTTCAAGAGGCTTATTTCCTGTTCCTGCTCCTCAATTCTCCTTTCCGTCTCTACCACTCTGTCGCTGAGCCCCCCCAAGTCTACTCTTATCTTATTGATTTCTGTCTTGATGATGTTTTCCATGGAATTTTCCATCCTCAATAGCATTGCATTCATCTCTGCCTTTGTCGGGGGGAGCGTATCTTGGGCTATCTCCTGTACATTATATTGCTCTTCTTCACTTTCAAGTGTCATTTCACCTCTAGAGCTCTCGGCGCTACCTGTTCCTACCCCCTTTTTTGTAACAGTCTTTTTTTCAGTTTTTTTTTTGCAGAGCCTGGGCTTTTGAGGGTCCCTTCTGGCGTCATGTATTGCTGTATGGAGCTATTCCCCAGTTTATTCTTAGTTGGTTTTGTAGTACCCCCTCTCGTTGATCTATTCATTTTGTTGGCGGGTCTAATTCTCTTCCCCAGTTTGGAAGTGAAGCTACTAGGAGGGGATAAAGGGCGGAGTGACGAGAGAGAGATAACCCCCCGCGACCAGTCCGATCCGTTTTTCCAGGCGACCTTGTCTATTCACCTTAGAATTACAGGATCCCTTACTGCTTTTGGGCTGCGTTTTCCTAAATTTAGTTATCTTCCTGTGTTACTTCAGCCCGTTTTTCCTATATGTTCCTGGGGCAGGGTAGTCGCCTATGTCAGGGATGTTCTTAATATTTCTTTTCACAGTCCCTCTTTCATCAGCCCTATGATTTTACTCACTTCTCTCAGTCACTTGTGGGTTTTGTATCTTTAGTGTACCTGTAATAATAACCCATTCACCGATAGGGGTTTTTCCTCCGGGTGCTGATGCTACATTGCCCTGGCCTGTTGGGATAATGATAATTCAACTATAAAGAAGACACCAGCGGGAAATCAAAATTTAGATCAACTCCCAAGTTGTCTCCCTGTTTATCTCCCAAGACAGGTATGCTTCACTCCGGGCTACTTCTTATAGTTCTATTCAATAGAAACAGAGGGCCAGACACTTAATATATCATAGGCAGTCAGCAGTATAGAGAAAACACAGAAAATAAAAAATAAATCGCATTAAGCGGATTGCTACATTAGTCCAGATATGTATCCAGTTCCTTTTCAATTTCGCTTCCAATACAGCTCTGACAGGTAATATCCCCTTTAGTAGTCCAGAAACTGGATGTAATTCTTTTTTTCTCTTCTTTTTTTTTTTCCCTTTCCCTTATACAGAGGTCCCTTTTGTGCTGAGGGAGCTCGCACCCCTGGGGGGGGAATACAATTACTGTACTTTCCTTTCGGCAAGGGGGGCCCTACCATAGGTACAAGTTCACCTCCTGTAGTCTGTTCGACCAGCCCCTATAAACACTTGTAAATTACAGTCCCATTTCATCACTAATCAAAAAAAAAAAAAAAAAAAAAAAAAAACAAGGAATCAGTGGGAATCAGTATGTACAGAGATCCAAATTTTCCTCAACATCATCTGCTCATTTATGTCCCTCTTTTATAGTCAACCATATTGTGAGAGAAAACATGATCTGTAGAGGCAAAAACTGAAAAACCCCTGTACCCCTGTGCATCTGGGTTTGTTCTCCTCCTTTTTTTTCCCTGTGATTTCGAGATTTCAAGATATTCCCGCTTTGTCAGGGTATATTTTTTTTTTTGGGGCTAAACAGTCAAGTCCCATCCCAGGTGCATCGGACCAGAGGAGAGGGAGTGGAGGGATCTCCGGGGGGAGGGGGGTGCGGCGGGACGGCGCCCGACCATGCTCGGCTCACTGAGCGTCTCACCTAGCCTTAGAACATTCTCTGGCGTCCCCTGCTCCAATGCTGGTCTATTCGGATCCCCGCGGCCACTCGCTACCACCAGCCATGGAGCACTCCTGCACCTCCCACCCTCACGTGCGTCACGTCCGCATGACGCTCCCAATGCACAAATCTTAATAGGAAATTACTGTTCATTCATTACATGCATCCTATGAGTACCGACAATAGTTTTAGCAGATAGGTATCTACATCATTTGCATTAAAGGTTTGCCTTTTTCATTTAAGGTATATGGTCTATACTCCAGGGACAATAAGAAGACAGGGGGGTCTGGGGGGGGGGGGGGGGAGACCCGACCTAACTCGGCTCTGCTGAGCGCCTCACCGGACCCATGGGTTTCCTCCAACCGCTGCTGCAGACCATGAGCGTCCGGGCAATCTCAATAGGGACCGCGCTGTGCTTATACAGCATGTCCCCCTTAGAATCTTCTGCTCAGCAATCTCCCAGCCGTGTAGGACTCCCTCTGACCGTGCAGCCGTTCAAATTTCCCGCACCGCGCCTCACGTGGGGACGCCGAGTCACTGGAATATGTCGGGTCCTGGGCAGGGATGGATCACCCGCTCGATCCTCGCAGGACCCGGCCTCTCACTCCGGTGTCTGCGGGGCCTCGGAAGACCGCGTTGGAGCCTCGTTGCGGCGGGTGTCTCCTGGAGCCATGGAGCCGTCCGGCACCTCCCACCTCACTCACGTCACGTCCTCCCCATCGGCGGGGAACACATACCATGTGTATGTTTATATTTCATGGAAAGAGTTTTCCTTCGTCTTCCTCTCTTCTAATGGAAAATCAAGAGACGGCTTGCTGCCATGTGCAGTGTAATGTAGCCAGGAAAGTCTTCACCCCCCGTCCCTGGGGATTTGAAGCTTTCGTTGGTATCTCTTGTGTGGAGGGATCCAGGTACTACACACAGGTGCTCCCAATCACTGTGTCTCAGAATGTTGGTCTGCTGCTAAAAACGTATTTTCCAGCTGCATTCCTTCGCTCATAACAAGCCATTTCCATACTGTAGACAGACTGTAACAGTATGTCATCACAGGAAGGACTGATTGCCCGACATGATAGCCGTTCTTCCCTGGGGAAGTGGGGAAAATTGATGTGGAGACTGGGAGATCGGCAAGGGGGGGCAATCAAGAATAAAGAAGCTCAGGTAACATACAGTGGTTATTCAGTCTGTGGCGGTGCGTTGAACATCATGGGAGGCTGCTTCTCCTGAGTATGAAGGTGGAGGGGACTTAAAATATGAGAAGGAGTAATGATCAAAGTTGGCGAAGTCCTCAGGAGATAAAGTTGAGCGCATAAAGGGTTCCCAGATGGAGAGAAAGCGAGCTTTGGAGGTTTTGCGTTTAAAATCCGTGTTGGCTTGTTCTTTGAAGAGAAGGAGAAGAAGCTCTCATTGGATTTGGGTGATAGGACAGTGAGAAGAGGTCCAATTTTTCAAAATAGCCCAGGGGTGGTTGAGCTAGCCTTTTGGGACCATTGCAGTAGTAGGGGGTCCCAGTATCCAAAGATGAGGATCAGTGGGTCCTTAGGCAGTTTCAGCAGAGTAATTCCAAAAATGTAGGCTAGTACCTGTTCTCAGAAGGAAGAGATGTAAGAGCACGCCCATAAGCGATGGGTTAAAGAAGGTCTCGGGTGGTGGCACAAGGGGCATTTAGCGCTGTTTCGATCTGTTGTGGAATGGAGGAAGGGTATGTGAGCTCGGTGGAGGATTTTCAGTTGTTTCTTTCCAAATTCCATTGGGGGTCAGTCGGACTTTGTTGAAGCCCTGAAGCATCTTGTCTATTAAGTCGTCATCCGGGAAGTCTCTCCCCCAGTTGGCTGCAGATGAGGATGCCAGAGGAGGGGGGGGGGGGGGAGTCCTTTGGAGTAACGGTTTGTAAATGTCCGAGATTTTATAGGATCCCTCTAAAAGTAGCTGGTCGGTGAAGTTAGGTGAAAAACGCTTACAGGCCTCATTGCAGTTAGCCTTCAAATAGTTAATGCATTGCCAGAAGTGGAAAACATGGGTTAGGGGGGTAATGAAAAAGTTGTAGCAACAGTCGCAAAAGATAAAAGGCGTCCAGTGGAGGTATCACATAGAGATACAAACTGTGTGAGACCCTTTTCCTGCCAGATTTTGAAAGGCCTATGGTCCAGACCCGGAGGGAAACTTGGGTTCCCCTGTATTGGTAGGTGTCTTGACATGAATGGGGGTAGCTTGAGGCTTTTTCTGATTTCTCTCTAGGCGATGACTGTGTCTCTGAGCAGCAGGTTGTGCTGGTATAAAGGCGGAACCGACTTCCATTTGCAGTGGAGAGGGGCCACTAGGGAGAAAGGGTGTGCCATAGCAGACTCCAAAGGGTCTGACGATTGTGATATCCAATCTAAGCTAGTTCTCAACAAACATGCTAAATTATAGGTTCTAACATTTGGGAGACCCCCTTCGGGTCTGGGAAGAAATAATTTCTTTAAAGCTATGCATGGTCTCCTGCCCTGCCATATAAATTTGGAAATAGCCGATTCAATGAGCTTAACGTCTTTGTGACGGAGGAGCAGAGGAATAGTTTGCATCTTTACAAAGTGACATCTTCCCAGAAGCAAAAGGGGCAGATCCAACCAGTTCACCAGTTCCCAAGGTAGGTGATATGGGATTTAGCGACAGAGAAGATGAAGAGATGGGTCCAGGGGGGAACAGGCAGAGTTCCTAAGGGGAGGATTTCACTTTTGCCATAATTTATCCGGACACCTGAGCAGGAACGGAATTTATCGAATACCTTTTTGATGGTGGACATGTCAGAGGAGGGATCCACCGAAAATATAAGGACGTCGTCCGCAAAGAGAGAGGAGCGCAGATCACGTGTACCAATTTGGATACTGTGGAGGGGATCTTCTTGAATAAGGTGTCTGGATAGGGGTTCTAAAGCAATTTCATCTGAGAGTAGGCCCGCAGCCACCAATTTAGCAGTAGGGGTTGTGTACATGGCGTTAATGAGGTGACAAAAGGGACCTGAGAAGCCCATTTTTGCCATAGATAAGGAGAGCCAGTCGAAGCGGACATTGTCGAAGGCTTTCTCCGCGTCTAGTGTAATGATGGCAAAGTCGCCATCTGGGTGTTAAG
Source organism: Rana temporaria (assembly GCF_905171775.1). Lineage (NCBI taxonomy): Eukaryota > Metazoa > Chordata > Amphibia > Anura > Ranidae > Rana > Rana temporaria. The sequence goes on from NC_053493.1 coordinate 186,344,207, forward strand.
CATGTTTCAAGGCCAGCATAACGTTGCGGATATTTAGAGTAGCTGTTCTGCCTTTCACAAAGCCAGATTGCGCTGGATGGATCAGGGAGGGGCTGATGTCAGAGAGTCTATTGGCCACGATTTTGGATATAATTTTGACATCCGGGTTCAGTAGGGAGATGGGTCTATATGATCCTGGCTCCAGGGTGTCCTTTCCCTTCTTTGAAAGTAATTTAATAATGGTCTGGTTTCCCGATGGTAGGTAAGGGCCGCCGGACCACACGCCGCTATAAACCTAGTGAAGGGTGGGTTTCACAATTTTTTGTAGGGTCTTGTAGAATTCACCCGTGAATCCGTCGGGGGCCCGGGGCCTTAAAGGGGGTAAGTTTACGAATGGTGTCTGAGACCTCGGAGAGAGAAATGGGAGCATTAAGTGCCTCTAATTGAGAGGGAGTAACTGTGGGAATGGCCAAGTTTTCTAGAAAGGTGTTTGCTGCCTGCTTATCAATGGGGTCCGGAGCATACAGGGCCGAATAGTATTGAAGCATTGCCCTATTTATTGTTTGTGGTGTGGTGTTAACGGTACTGTTGGAGTCTCTTAGGGACGTAATGTGAGTGGGTCGGAAAGATCCCTTGCAGAGTCTGGCAAGTAGTTTGCCCGATTTGTTTCCGAATTTGTGAAGGGTGGCGTCTAAATTTGCATTCTTAGTAAGTTCAAGAGCGTCTGCCCAAGTATCGAATGATCTCTTAGCTGCATGCCATTCGTCTCTGTTGCCAGGGGAGTCAGAGGAATATAAAGCTCTTTGTGCCTGGTGCAGTCGGGAAACTGGCTAGTTTCTATTTAGATAAGGTATTTCTTTTAAAGAGGTAGCATAGGATATGATTTGCCCCCTGAGAAATGCCTTGCCGGTGTCCCAGAAGAGGTTCGGGTCGTCAGAGTGGGGGGCATTTGCTGAGGAATATTCTAACCATGCTTTCTCCATGAATTGCTGGAAGTCAGCATGATTATGGAGGTACGAGGGGAAGCGCCAGATTTTGGGGTGGGGAGGTAGGTCGAGGTTGTCAAGTTGGACTGAAACCGGAGCGTGGTCAGAGAGGGCAATGTCAAGAATGTCAGCACCGGATAGCATAGGGATTAAGTCGTCAGAACCAAAAAGATAGTCAATTCTAGTAAAAACAGTATGCGGGTTGGAATAGAAGGTGAATTCCCTGTCTGCGGGGTGTTTTAAGCGCCAGAGGTCCTGGAGGTGGAGGGATTCAATAGTGGATGCAAAAAGTGAGGAGCTGTAAAAGTCAGGTCCTGGCCTATGGCGTTTAGGGGAGGATCTATCATCAATCTGATGAAGAGTGTCATTGAAATTACCCCCAACTAGATGGGTGGGTGTTTTGAAGTAGCCACGTAGAAAGTTGGCTGTAAAAGGTCCTACCGGGACTGTTAGGGGCGTAAACATTCGAAATAACCAATTCCTTGGATCCTATTTTGACATGAGCTGACAAAAGCTGTCCTTGGGTATCTGATTGTACCGCGAGGACTGTGCAAGGGAGATTCTTATGGATCAGCAGGAGAACTCCTGCCTTACGACCAATGGCTTCTGAGCCCAAGACCGTGCCTACCCAAAGTTTTTGCATGCGTTGGAAATCAGGGGTTCACAAATGGGTTTCTTGTAATAGTGCAATGTCAGTTTTAATTATTTTAAGATGGCGGAGGACCTTCATTCTCTTGTTAGGGGATCTAAGTCCTTTTACATTCCAAGAAATGACTTTCATGTTAAGGGGTTTAGAGAAGGGGGTTGGTTAAGAGGTTACAGAAATGTCACTGCGCTGTTTGGATCGTGGGGGAGTTACCGGATCGTGGGAAGTACACTAAACTCGGCACAGAGGGCTGGTGCCAGAGAAAGTGAGAGTATGGAGGTGCCAGAGGATAAGGAGGAAACAAAGGAGGGGGAGGGGAACATGGGGGAAACCTAAAACAAAAGCATAAAAAGTAACAAAATCAATCGCGAGAGCTTCGCTTTTTCCCGCATGGAGTCACTGTGTGAGCCGGGTCCCATGTCACGACCCTTGCAGCATGAGACCAGAGAGCCCGTGATTGGGTAAAGGGTACCATGCGGCTGGCATGAATCGTGAATGGGGGAAAAAAACAATATGGCTGCACACAGTGAGACCAGGGGGCAAATGTAAAACATCTTGACAGCAACTTAACCACTTCCAGACCTGCGCACGACGATGTACGTCCTATTTTTAAAGATTGATATCTCGGTAACGGCAGCAGCTGCTGCCACAACCGAGGTATCGATCTTTAGTGTGCGCGGTCTGGTACACAATAACGGCGGTCTCCGCGGCGGATTCGCCGCGAGATCGCTGTTATCGGTGGCGGGAGAGGGCCACCCCCCTCCCGCCGCTCTCCCGCGCCCTCCGCCGCTTACCGGAGCCTCCGTTAGCGGCGGAGGAGATCGGGACCGTTCGGCAGCCGAGCGGGGACGAGACTGAAGGAAAAATCTCCTTCGCCCGTCCCCATAGCTCTGCTGGGCGGAAGTGACGTCAAAACGTCAGTCCCGCCCAGCCTCTTAAAGAGACAATTTTTTTTTTTGTCATTTGAAAAAATGACAGTTTCAAATTTTTTTTTTTTTTTTTTTGCATTTTAGTCTAAATATGAGATCTGAGGTCTTTTTGACCCCAGATCTCATATTTAAGAGGACCTGTCATGCTTTTTTCTATTACAAGGGATGTTTACATTCCTTATAATAGGAATAAAAGTGATCAATTTTTTTTTTTTTCAGTGTAAAAAGTAATAAAATAAATAAAAATAAATAAGAAAACCCCCAAAAAAATTTTTTAAAGCGCCCCGTCCCGACGAGCTCGCGCGCAGAAGCGAACGCATATGCGAGTAGCGCCCGCATATGAAAACGGTGTTCAAATTACACAAGTGAGGTATCTCCGCGATCGTTAGAGCAAGAGCAATAATTCTAGCCCTAGGCCTACTCTGTAGCTCAAAAAATGCAATCTCTAGAATTTTTTAAACATCGCCTATCGAGATTTTTAAGGGTAAAAGTTTGACGCCATGCCACGAGCGGGCGCAATTTTTAAGCGTGACATGTTGGGTATCATTTTACTCGGCGTAACATTATCTTTCACAATATATAAAAAAATTGGGCCAAATTTATTGTTGTCTTATTTTTTAATTCAAAAAAGTGATTTTTTTCCAAAAAAAGTGCGCTTGTAAGTGCGCTGCGCAAATACGGTGTGACAAAAAGTATTTTATTTTCTAGGGTGTTAGAAAAAAAAATATATATAATGTTTGGGGGTTTTAAGTAATTTTCTAGCAGAAAAAACTGTTTTAGTCTTGCAAACACCAAATCTGAAAAACACCTAAGGTCTGGAAGTGGTTAAGGGAACATAAAGAGATTAATGGAAAATACAAACAATGCTAGCTGAGCAAGGTCATAGTAGAACAACATAACCAGTCAATCAAAGTATGCTGTAGAGCATAAAGGTACATTAGTGCAAAAGGCTACCTTGACCCAGTGGGCTCAGGAAATCGACACCGGTGCATGGGGGGTCAAGGAGCCAAGGAAAGTTGAGAAAACCAGGCACAGACAATATCCGGAGTACTACATCGTATGTGACCGTGGAAAAAATGGGCAAAAGGAACAGAAAAGATGCATCAGTTCATGTCTGGGTGGTCCGGGACCGAAGATCTGAAACGTTTAGGGGAGTCCTTCTGCGGGCTTCTTTGGTCCATGGGACGGTTGAGTGGAGGGGCTTTGGATGGGGTTTGGGAGTGCGGGCCTGCATGACAAGACCTTAAAAAGGCTTCTGCTTCAGAGGGGTCATGAAAAGACAGTTGATCGCCATTAGGAGCTTTGAGGCGGAGAGTGGCCGGGAAGGCTAAAGTAAATTTGATTTGCTGTTTAAAGAGTTCTGTGCAGACCTGCTGGAAAGCTTTCCTTTTCTTTGAGACCTCAATTGAGTAGTCAGCAAAAATCAAAACCCTTATTCCATCAATTTGAAGTTGGCGAGATTGCCTGAACTTTTGCAGTATAAGGGACTTGTCAGAGTAATTTAGGTATTTGGCGATTATTGGGCGAGGTGTTTTGCGGTCAGAGTTGAAAGCACCCATGCAGTGGGCCCTTTCTACCGTGCAGGGGCCCGGAAGGCCTAGGGCTTCTGGGATGCGCATTGCTCAGAAATCAGAGTGCAGATGATTGCAGCGATTCCGGGACACCTACGAATCGCAGGTTGCTCCTCCTGGACCTATTTTCTAAATCATTCAGCTTTTGTAAAATGTATTGGTTCGTCTTGTCTTGGGCTTGCTCAGTAGCCTGCGCCTGATAAAGCTCTTCTTCTACATTAGATAAGCAATGTTCTAACTCATTGAGTCTGGTGCCGTGTTCCCCTAACTGGGCCTTAATTTGCGCCATCCCAGCGTTCATGGCCTTCTCCACTGATGCAGCTATTATGGGGGTCAGAAGAGCTGCCACGGCCTGGGCTATGCGCTCTGTGGTGTTATCCCCCGGTTGTTGTGGCACAGAGGCGTGTGGAGAAGGAGGGGGAGAGGTGTTGCCGCTTACCTCCATCGCCGCCGGCAGCGCTGCTGCATGTGAAGCCGAGTAGGCTGAGACCGGGGCCTCGATTTGCGGGTGCGCCGCCATCTGGGCCGTTTGGGTGCGGGCGCCCGATTTTTCTACAAACCGGTCCATGATGCAGGGGGGTGGGCCCAGAGGTGGAGGAGAGTTCGTGGGGCGTCCTCAGGCCATTTTTTTAGGCCGATTTGGGGTCGTGCTGCGGGAGCTGAGAAGAGAAGCAACTACTCCATGTGGCGCCGGAACCGGAAGTTCACACCTCTGTTTGACCATATGCAAAAGGGAAAGGGAAAGTCACTACAGTGGGTGGGAGGGTGAAGGGGGCAGGGCAGAGGAAACTGTTTTGGAGGGGAGGGGGGGCAGACAACACTACAGTGGGGGGGGGGGTGATGTGAAGGGGGCAGGAGACACGGCAATAGGGGGGTACAGGACACTCCTGTGTGGGGTGATGTAAAGGGGGGAAAAGGACAATACTGTGGGGGTGATGTGAAGGGGGCAGAGGACATTACTGTGACACATTTTGTGTTCTTCGTGTCCTCTTTTTATTGGGAGCTTGTTCATTTTTATTTAAAGAGAACTGCTTAGTACCCCCCCAATCATTTTTATTTAAAGAGTAGAAGTAGATCTCAACCTCTGAAAGTTTGCCAACTCCTGCCTTAGACCATGAAGTATGAATGATTAATCACTACTCTGACTATGGTCTTTTAGCCAGTTTTCCTTTTTCTTTCCCAAATTCTTTAATTTACATAAAGGGTGGTAGAGAATACATGATTACATCACATTCCAACTATTACAAATACATTCTTTTTTATATGTACTTCATTGCATTTTATGTTGACTTAAAGTTCCTCCATCTTTACCTAGGCATTCACAATTTATACTACCACATGGTTTATTCCTAGATTCTCACTCCTTACCTAAATCGCCAATCCTCCCTTCAATCCTTTTTTTACTAAATACCCCAAACCCTACTAAACAAAAAAAAAAACACCCCCCTTTCGCAGCGAGATGTAGGGGTTATGTATTCCCTATGCAGGCAGACTTCCTTCCCCGTTCTATCTTCCATCTTTCTATTCCCTTCCTCTGAATATACAAATCGATCCCATACTGACCATGTTTGGACATATTGTTCCTTTCTGTTTTGAGCCAAATGTACCAAGTCTTCTATGGCTCCAGTCTCTCTAATCTTATTAAGCCACCTTGCCACAGAAGGTGGTCTAGAGTCTCTCCAGCACAATGTGACACAGGCCTTAGCAGCGTTTACCAAATGACACAGCACGGACCTTGCAAGAAGTGTGATGCTTGAAAGCATCCCTTCTCTTCCAGTTTGCTAAACGTTCCCTTTTCCATAGCTGGTTGGAAACTAGGATTTCCTAGTATGGGGTACAGAGGTGATAGTGTCGAGGAGTATCTAGAGTTACGACATATCTTCGCACCAATTTGTAAAGTAACCCCTATAATAGGATGTTTTTTTAAGGGAGGGCGGTAACCCGCGCGTAACACCAGGGTGCTCTACGCAAGGGTACCGGACTCTGCTGTTGTTCCATGTCTATGCATTGCTTAAATTCTGCATGTCTGCACCAGTCCACTACCCTCCCTAGGTGGGCTGCTTGATGATACCCAAGCACACCTGGAACAGCTACTACCCCATAGCATTTAGGTAGCGTCAAAAGTACTCTACTAATCCTAGGTCGTTTATTCGCCCATATAAATTTTGTAGAGGATGCTTGTCTGGCGAAAAAAAAAACTGCTGGAATATCAATGGGTAGAGCCTGGAAAAGATATAGAAATTTTGGTAGATTACACATTTTTATAATATTACATCGGCCAAACCACGAATGTAATCCATGTTGCCACTTTCTTTCTAATAAAGACCGAACTAAGTTGTACAATGGTAAAAAATGTGTTGAAAAAGTATTTCTTATATTAAATGGTGTATGTGTGCCCAAATAATTCAATGCAGTAGATACTCATTTAAAATTTAAATTTGGTTATATAGCCTTTTGCGTTGAGGGGGGAAAACTTGCGCACATCGCTTCAGATTTAGCATAGTTAATTTTAAAGTTTGACAAGGCTCCATAGTTCTCAATTTCCTTCATGAGGTTAGGCAGTGAAGTGTGCAAGCTAGACATGGAGAACAGCAGATGATCTGCATAGGCTGAAACTTTATAGTTCCTATCTCCCAGACACAACCCCTGGATATCTGGATTTTGGCAGCTCTTATTAAGTAAAGGCTCTAGCGTAAGGGTGAACTGTATTGGCGACAGGGGGCATCCTTGACGCATGCGGTTTGTGATCTTAAAGGGTTTTGAAAATACTCCGTTTACTTTCACTGATGCTTGTGGAATAGTATAAAACCTGGATATCCATTGAATCATACGGTATCCTAGGCCCATTTGCTTGAGAGTCTCAAACATAAAATGCCAGTTTATTCTGTCAAATGCTTTTTCTGCATCTGTGCTTAGAAAAATACATGGAGTATTTGTTTTATTGGCATGGTGGACTAAATTCAAAAATGAAATGGGCTGGTAACTGCCAGACTCCACCACGTCCTTCCCCTCCTTTGGTATTACTGATATATGCGCCATAAGCACCTCGGGGGGTAGTGTGGCAGTCCGGCCCAACGCACTGAATATCTTTATCATCTGCTTGCCCAGTAGTGTGATAACATTTTTATAATACTGTATAGAAAATCCATCGGGACCTGGTGCTTTCCTGGATTTGACTGTATTAAATGCAGTATTCTTCAGTTAAAATAGGTGTTTAAGTTATGCCTGGTTAAAGATGATAACCGGGGGAGCTGTGTTGAGGAAACATATTCCTCCAATATGTGAAGAGGTGATGGTGTTGGAGCCAGATTATATAGAGAGGAAAGGTACTCTCAAACCTCTGGACTATTTCCTTTGGCAGTGATATTAATTGTTTCCCCCTTTTATTTGAGGTGTCTATTTTGTTCCTGACGACGCAATATACCTTGCAAAGCGCATAGACACTGCTGACATCTACGGGACAACACACTGACCGTAAGACAGGCGTAGGGGGAATACGAGAGAGGAACGGCTTTTTCCTTCATTTGTTTGCATACACGGCTGGAGAAGCTTGGTGCCGGCATACAGGCACAACTAAATGTGAGTGCAATATATGCTTTGTTTTTAAATAATAAATTATTTTACCTACTACACTATGAGGGGCACTCTTTTTCTGTGAGCATTTGTAGAGAAAAAGAGACCACGTTAATATACCCAAGACACCTGACAGTTGTGGAGACGCAAAATAGGATTGGTTATCCTGGGAATGAACCAAAGGCAATTATTGAATGTGATCTGTTGAGTGGCCATTCTTAAGGGTGATGGGACTATCACGGAAGTGGTGAAATCACATTGCGTTTTAACACTCCACAGGAGGAGCATTGATCGCTTATGAGCACTTGGTTATCACATTGGGACTTTAACCAGTTCCCGACCCCCGCATGTAAATGTACGTCCACAATATGGCACGTACAGGCACATGGGCGTACATGTACGTCCGCGCCTTTCCCGGGTTTGGGGGTCCGATCGGGACCCCCCTCCGGTACATGCGACGGCCGGGAACGGTGTACGGGAGGTCCGGGAGGAGGGGGCGGCTATTGGTTTCCAGCCGTCCCCTCTCGATCTCCCTCGGCGAATCGGCTTCCACCTGAGCCCGCCCTGCCTGTGTAACTGTAAACACAGGCAGGGAGGAAGTGAAGTTTTCTCCCCTCTGGCGGTCTTTTCGTCCGGTTCCAGAGGAGAGAAGACGTCTGTACAGTGAGTTGCACCAACTGCACACTGACACAGCACACATAGGCACATAACCCCCCCCCGATCACCCCCAGATCACCCCCTGTCACAGTGTCAATGATTGCAGTGATCATTTATTTTCTGATCACTGCTTTTAGTGTCAGTGTGACAGAAAAAAGTGTCAGGGCAGTTAGGTTTAGGCCCCTTTAGGTCCAGGGTAGCCCCCTACCCCCCCCCCCAATAAAGGTTTAACCCCTGATTGCCCCTAGAGTTAACCCTTTCACCCCTATTGCCAGTGTCACTAAGCGATCGGTTTTTGATCGCTGTATTAGTGTCACTGTTGCCGCTAGGCAGTTAGTTTTTTTTGAGGTTCGCCGCCAGGTTTATATAGCGTTAGGTACCCCCATAAATAAAGGTTTTAACCCCTGATTGCCCTTAGAGTTAACCCTTTCACCACTGATCACTGTATAAGTGTCACTGGTGACGCGGTTAGCCAGTTAGTTATTTAGTTATTTTAGGTTCGCCGCCAGGTTTTTAGAAAGCGTCAGGTACCCCCATATATTACCGAATAAAGGTTTTAACCCCCTGATTGCCCCCTAGTTAACCCTTTCACCAGTGATCACCGTATAAGTGTTACGGTTGACGCTGGTTGGTTAGTTTGCTGTTTATAGCATCAGGGCACCCGCCGTATATAACCCAATAGGTTTAACCCCCTGATCACCCAGCGGGTGATATAAATTTAATTTTAGCGCCAGTCAGGGTCTGCGTCGCCCCAGGCAGCGTTAGGTTAGAGCCAGTACCGCTTACACCCACTCGCTAAGCATACACCCCCCTTAGTGGTATAGGATCTGAACGGATCGATACCTGATCTGATCAGATCTATACTAGCGTACCCAGCAGTTTAGGGTACCCAAAAACGCATTGTTAGCGGAATCAGCCCAGATACCCGCTAGCACCTGCGTTTTCCCCCTCTGTCCAGCCCAACCCACCCAAGTGCAGTATCGATCGATCACTGTCACTTACAAAACACAAGACACATAACTGCAGCGTTCGCAGAGACAGGCCTGATCCCTGCGATCGCTTACAGTTTTTTTTGAAGCATTTTCTACGTTTGCTTTCCTACAGATCAGGTGCTTTTTTTACCTGTGAATCCTTACCATTGTACCACTAAATTTAGAGCCCAAAATGGCAAAGCGGATGTACAATGATAAGCAGGCCTTGGAGTTCATGTGCATGTCAGATAGTGAAGAGGAGGAGGTCACGCATCTGACAGATTCTGGCTCAGAATACGAACCCGTTTACGACAGCGGCTCCATGTCAGATAGCTCGCACAACGAAGTTTAGGTCCCTGCTAAGGCCAGGCGTACCCGATCCCGTTCTGATGTTGTTGAGCAGCAAGAACCGCAGGACCCTCGTATGGAGCAGAGATCCAGTACTAGCGCCGCTATTCCTTCTGGTGGATTGGCAAGCACCAGCGGCCTAGTACACCCTGGTCGTTTATCCAGCACTGCAGTAACACTTGGTGACGTGGCGAGTCCCATAAGTGCAGTTCAAGCTGGCGAGGTGGCAAGCACAAGTAGTGTCCCGCTGCCAAGAAGAAGACAGAGACAGGCCCGTCGTGCCCATAGTGCCCTTCCTGTAGAATTTGCCTATCCTGATTGGGTCCCCACCACTTCTACAGCACCTGTACTTCCCCCATTCACTGGCCAACCCGGTATTCAGGTGGATACAGTGAATTTTATGGCACTTGATTTTTATTCGCTGTATTTCACGGAAGATCTCTATAGATCTATTGTGGACCAGACTAATTTATATGCTGGTACCTACATCACCGCTAACCCCCAGTCTCGCCTTGCCAAAGAATGGAAACCTCTCGAGGTTTCCGAATTTAAGACCTTTCTGGGCCTTACCCTCAACGTGGGCATACACAAATTTCCGGAGTTGCGGATGTATTGGTCCACACATCCCATCGACCATATGCCCATTTTCTCTGCTCACATGGCCAGGAAACAATACGAGGCGATCCTGCGGTTCCTGCATTTCAGTGACAATGCACTTTGTCGTCCACGTGGAGACCCTGAATTTGACCGGCTCTACAAAATTCGGCCCCTCGTAAACCATTTCAACGAACGTTATGCAGCCTTGTTTAATCCCCAGCAGGTTGTATGCGTTGATGAGTCCCTGGTTAAATTTGCTGGCCGCTTGTCTTTCAAACAGTACCTTCCCAGCAAGCGTGCCAGATACGGGGTCAAGCTCTATAAGCTCTGTGACAGGGCCACAGGCTACACATGGAGCTTTAGGGTTTACGAGGGAAAAGATAGTCAGGTAGAGCCGGAAGGATGCCCAGATTACATGGGGAGCGCTGGCAAGATTGTTTGGGACTTGAAGTCACCCTTATTCGGAAAGGGGTACCATTTGTATGTGGACAATTTTTACAGCAGCGTGCCACTTTTTAGCCACTTATTTGATCAACAGATTGGAGCATGTGGCACCGTGCGACCTAATCGCCGGGGCTTCCCCCAGCGGCTTGTAGATGCCCGTATTAGGCCGGGGGCGAGAGCCTGCTGCAGATGTAAAAATTTGCTCGCTGTGAAGTGGCGGGACAATAGGAATGTTTTCGTTCTTACCACCCTTCACGCAGACACGACAGTCCAAATTCGTACGGCGACTGGTGTTGTGGAGAAACCCCTCTGTGTCCACGAATATAACCTTAATATGGGAGGGGTGGACCTCAACGACCAGTTGATGGCGCCGTATCATATTGCCCATAAGACGAGACGCTGGTACAAAAAAGTGTCTCTACATTTATTTCAATTGACTCTACTGAATGCTCATGTCTTATACAGAGCTTCAGGACGGAATGAATCCTTCCTTCAATTCCAGAGGGATATCATCACAGAACTCCTGTATCCAGGCGGTACTGTACCTCACCAGCCCCTACCAAATGCAGTAATCCGACTGCATGAGAGGCATTTTTCGTATGCCCTCGAGAGTACCCCTACCCAACGAGCCCCCCAAAGAAAATGTCGTGTCTGTACCAAGCGCGGATTTAGGCGTGATACCCGTTTCTTTTGTCCCAAATGTCCTGCCGATCCTGGTCTTTGTGTTGGTGAATGTTTTGAACGCTTCCACACACACGTTAATTATTAGTGTAGGGTCAAACATTTCACAGGCTAGGCACACTTACACAGGGTCTCCCAAGATGCCATCGCATTTTGAGAGACCCAAACCTGGAACCGAAAAGTTGAAGTTACAGTTCACAGTTACAATAAAAAGTGTTTAAAAAAAAAAAAAAAAAAAGTAAAGTAAAAAATAAAAACACACAAAAATATATATATAAAAAAAAAAAAAAATAGTTGTCGTTTTATTGTTCTCTCCCTCTCTATTCTCTCTCTATTGTTCTGCTCTTTTTTACTGTATTCTATTCTGCAAAGTTTTATTGTTGTTATGTTTTTTCATGCTTGCTTTTCAGGTATGTAATTTATTTTACTGTTTTCAGGTACGCCATTCAGCTGTTGCGCGGACTTATTTATCTTGACAGCAACAGTGTTTGCTCCCACGATATATAAAGCCGCGACTCCAGTGCTGTAGGAGGTGATTTCACCACCACAGTTAAAAAAAAGAGCATATATGCCGAAGCATTGGGGCAGCAGGGGCGGAGGAGCGATTTTGCTCCTAATGCCGCGTACATAGGGTTGACATTCCTACGGAGGCTTTCCCGTGGAAAAGTCTGACCATGTGTACACGGCATAGAAAGTCCGACCGTACACGGCATAACTTTTTTGCGGGAGGATGCCCCCATGCTTCGGCATATATATATTTTAGGCACAGGTTGCGTTAAAAAATGTTTTATTTTTTACTATGTTTTTTTTATTGGTATTTGCTTTGCAGGTATGGTATGATCTTACTGTTATACTGAATGTTACTTTGTTTTAATGTTAACCATCATTTGCTTAGCAGGTACGCCATTCAGTTGCAGCGCGGATTTATTTAGCGTGACAGCAACAGCGTTTGCTCCCACGATATATAAAGCCGCGACTCCAATGCTGTAGGAGGTGATTTCACCACCACAGTTCAAAAAAGAGCATATATGCCGAAGCATGGGGGCATTAGGGGCGGAGGAGCGATTTTGCTCCTAATGCCGCGTACATACGGTTGACATTCCTACGAAGGCTTTCCTGTGGAAAAGTCTGACCATGTGTACACGGCATAGAAAAGTCCGACCGTGTGTACGCGGCATAGAAAAGTCCGACCGTACGCGGCATAACTTTTTTGCGGGAGGATGCCCCCATGCTTCGGCATATATAAATGGTGCATGTATGCCCATCATTAGAAGTGGGTGGATGAAGGGAGGTATTCTAATGGTGGGCATACCCACCGATCAATCTTTTTTTCGTTCAGCTGCATGAAAAAAAAAAACATTACAATACATGTCCAACAAGAACCATCAACGTACTGGTATGTTGCTGGACTTTGAATGGTTATACCAGAATGATGCCTGCGGGTTTAGGCATCATCTTGGTATCATTCTTTTCAGCCAGCGGTGGGCTTTCATGTAAAAGCAGTCCTAGCGGCTAATTAGCCTCTAGACTGCTTTTACATTCAGTGGGAGGGAATGTCCCCCCCCAGATATAAACGGCGCCATTAAGAATATGGGAAAGCATTTTATCACACCGATCTTGGTGTGGTCAGATGCTTTGAGGGCAGAGGAAAGATCTAGGGTCTAATAGACCCCATTTAAAAAAAAAAAAAAAAAAAAAAAAAAAGAGTACCTGTCACTAACTATTGCTATCATAAGGGATATTTACATTCCCTGAGATAACAATAAAAATGGTAAAAAAATAAATAAATGGAAGGAACAGTTAACAAATAAAATAAAAAAAGCGAAATAAATATATAAAAAAATAAAAAAAAGCATCCCTGTCCCCCCCTGCTCTTGCGCAAAGGCGAACGCAAGCGTCGGTCTGGAGTCATATGTAAACAGCAATTGCACCATGCATGTGAGGTATCACCGCGAAGGGCAGATCGAGGGCAGTCATTTTAGCAGTAGACCTACTCTGTAAATCTAATGTGGTAACCTGTAAAGGCTTTTAAAAATGTATGTAGTTTGTCGCCACTGCGCGTTTGTGCGCAATTTTAAAGTATGTCCTGTTTGGTATCCATGTACTCGGCCTAAGATCATAATTTTTATTTCATCAATAATTTGGGCAATACAGTGTGTTTTAGTGCTTTAAAATAAAAAAAAGTGTATTTTTTCCCCAAAAAATGCGTTTGAAAAAACGCTGCACAAATACTGTGTGGAAAAAAAAATTGCAACACCCACCATTTTAATCTGTAGGGCCTTTGCTTTAAAAAAATATATAATGTTTGGGGGTTCAACTTAACTTTCTTGCAAAAAAATAATATGTTTTTATGTAAACAAACAGTGTCAGAAAGGGCTTTTTCTTCAAGTGGTTAGAAGAGTGGGTGATGTGTGACATAAGCTTCTAATTGTTGTGCATAAAATGCCAGGACAATTCAAAACCCCCCCAAATGACCCCATTTTGGAAAGTAGACACCCCAAGCTATTTGCTGAGAGGCATCTTAAGTCCATGGAATATTTTAGATTTTGACCCAATATATATATATTTTTTTTTTTGCGCAAAGTTGTCACTAAATGATATATTGCTCAAACATGCCATGGGCATATGTGGAATTACACCCCAAAATACATTCTGCTGCTTCTCCTGAGTACGGGGATACCACATGTGTGAGACTTTTTGGGAGCCTAGCCGCGTACGGGACCCCAAAAACCAATCACCGCCTTCAGGCTTTCTAAGGGTGTAAATTTTTGATTTCACTCCTCACTACCTATCACAGTTTCGAAGGCCATAAAATGCCAAAATAGCACAAAAACCCCCCAAATGACCCCATTTTGGAAAGTAGACACCCCAAGCTATTTGCTGAGAGGCATGTTGAGTCCATGGAATATTTAATTTTTTTGCCCCAAGTCACTGAATAATGACAAAAAAAAAAAAAAGCATAAGGCAGCCACCTCAGCTGGTACGCTGCAATATATTCAGTGTTTGTTTCTAGATACATTTTAGGTTTCTATGGCCCGGATTCACAAAGCACTTACGCCGACGTATCTCAAGATACGCCAACGTAAGTACAAATGTGCGCCGTCGTATCTATGCGCCGACCCACATACTAAGATACGCCTAAAAATAGGCTTCCTACGACCGACGTAACTTGCCTACGCCGTCGTATCGTGGGCGCATATTTACGCTGGGTGCATTTGCTGCTCCCGTTGATTTTCTATGCACATATGCAAATGAGGGAGATACACCGATTCAGGAACGTACTTGTGCCCGGCGCATAATATACGTGGTTTGCGTAAGTCGTACGTCCGGCGTAAAGTTATTCCCCATATATGAGGCGCAACTAATGCCAAGGTATGGACCAGGGAACACAGCCGTCGTCGTTTACGTAGTACGTGAATAGGGCTGGGCGTAGGTTACGTTCACGTCGTAGGCAGTGATCCGTCGTATCTTAGGGAGTAGTTCCGACGTGATTCTGAGAATGCGCACTGGGATATGTCCACGGGACGGCGAATGCGCCGTCCGTTTTAAGTACTTGTATGGCACTCGGCCCATCATTTGCATGGGGTCATGCCTCATTAGCATTGCTCATGCCTACTTGCACCTACGACGGCTTCCCCCGACGGAACCCAGAGCAGTTTGGGAGGCAAGTGCTTTGTGAATTCGGTGCTTGCCTCCCTGCGCTACGTCGGCGTAGCGTATATTGTATACGCTACGCCTGCATAAATATGCGCCAATGTATGTGAATCCGGGCCATTATCTCTCATCTAAGGTTGAGGCCTAAGTAAATTGTACACTTTTCAAAAGAGAATTTATTTAAATGCACCATTACCTTATGATCTTATCATGTGTCCAAACCCATTTACGGTGACTGCAAAGCAAATCAACTGCAAAGACATATTCCCAAATGCTATCTGTTAAATCTTCTCCATACTGCTTACTCTGTTGAAACTTCCCATCAGGATAAAGCTGTACTGCCATTAAAATGCTGGACAGGAGTACAGTTACACTCATGGGTTGGACCTGCAAAAAAGGATACAAGTTACAAGAATCTTAAAACCGATGTACAAAAGTGATTAGGACATAACAAAAGTAGTGTTAATAGCAGAACTGATGTATTAATAAATCTACTAATTTTTGCTACTTCTGTAGATCACAAAAGGCAAGTAGATGAATAAGAGAAGATAAAGATAATTTTGAGATCTGGGAACACAGTAACAATCAAAATGCACAAAAGAAAAATGCAATAACCAAGATATAATAACTAACATAACTAAGTTAATAGGATTTAAAAGCAGAAAATATATGTATGTACTTACCGGTAACTGTATTTCTACGAGTCTTTCAGGACTGCACGTGGAGAGAGCGCAGCTCCACCCACTTTCCCAGGAAACACTGCAGTCATTGCTTTAAAAGCTGGACACCTCCACCATGGCCTCAGTTGTTATCAAGTACCTCCGGCCATGCTGAAATTATATAAGCAGAACATAGAAAACATACACATGTCATTAACATTTACAGATCAGGGAGGGTTATCGGTGCTGTCCTGAAAAACTGGTAGAAATACCGTTACCGGTAAGTCTAACTGAGGTTTTCTCACCTCGTCTTTCAGGACAGCACCTGGAGATGATAAACGAGTACTTACTCTTAGGGTGGGACCACCGCTTGCAGGACCTTCCTGACAAACGATTGGTCTGCAGCTGCGAGCAAATCTATCCTATAATGACGAGTAAAGGTGGAATAACTCGTCCATGTGGCCGCCTTGCAGATACGCTGTGGTGAAGCCCCAGCTCGTTCCGCCCAGGACGTTGCTATGGCCCGTGTTGAATGGGCCACTACCCCTGTGGGAGGTTCTATTCCTGCAGCTACATAGGCTTTGTGGATAGCCATCCGAAGCCACCTACCAATCGTGTTTTTTGAAGCTCCGTAACCCCTACGAGGCCCAGAAAATAAGATAAAAAGGGAGTTGGATTTTCTGAACTCCTTTGTTATTTCCAGATAGTGTAAGATGCATCTTTTTACGTCCAGACTATGAAAATCTCTTTCTTTAGGGCAAGTTGGAAACAGACAGAATGTTGGTAGGACTATTTCCCGTGCTCTGTGGAACATTGAAGCAACCTTCGGTAAGAACCCCGGGTCTGTTTTCATAACCACCCGATCCGGAAAAATTGTCAGGAATTGCTCAATGATGGATAATGCCTGAAGTTCACTGACCCTTCTAGCCGAGGTGACTGCTATCAACAGTGCTAGTTTTAAAGACCATAATTTAATTGTGGCTTCTTCTGGTGGTTCAAAAGGTCTTTTAGTCAGACCTTGTAAAACCACTGATAAATCCCAATTGGGAAATCATTTAAGTGGTATGGGCCTAGCTCTAGCTAGTGCCTTAAAAAATCTAATAATAAAAGGATCTAGAGATAACCTTCTCTCTAAAAAAAACTGACAGCGCAGCTACCTGAACCTTTAAGGTGCTTGCTGCTAAGCCCTTATCCATTCCGTCCTGTAAAAATTACAAGAACAGAAAGGTTCACCTGCGGGGAGCAATTTTTCGAAATACACCAGGAATTGAAAACCTTCCAGGTTTTAAAATAAATGGCTTGTGTAACTTTCTTTCTGCTATTTAGCAGAGTACAAATTAAATGGTCGGACAAACCCTTATCTTTCAGGAATTGCTCCTCAGTAACCAAACCGCTAGTCTGAGGTGACCTATGTTGCGATGCAGGAGGGGACCCTGAGTCAGTAGGTCCTTTCAAACTGGAAGCATCCAGTGTGGCTCTACTGCTGACTTCAGTAGGACTGAAAACCAAGGTCTCTTGGGCAAATATGGGGCCACTAGAATAAGGGGCGTCCTTTCTCCCTGCAATTTCTTGAGCACTAGGGGAATCGTTTGCACCGGGGGGAAACGCATAACACAAAAGTAAGGGCCAACGCTGAGTGCGTTTAGAGCCTTCCGCTTGATCCTGCCTGTTCAGGGAAAAGTAGAGTGGGACTTTTACATTTGCTTGTGCTGGAAAAAGGTCTACCTGGGGAGTTCCCCACCTTTCTACTGTCCTCTGAAACACCTCCGAGTTTAGGCTCCACTCGGACTCTAACACCCTTTTTCTGCTCAAAAAATCTGCTAGGTGATTTAGGGTGCCTTTCAGGTGCACTGCGGTCAAGGATGCCACATTGTCCTCTGCCCAGGTCAGAGTTTCTTGGGCCAAGTTCAGAAGACACCTGCTCCTTGTGCCCCCTGTCTTGAAATATAGGCCACTGCCGTGGCGTTGTCCGACAACACTTGGACGTGTTGTCCCCTGATTGTTTGTCTGAAGGCCCACAGCGCCAGAGTAATGGCCCTTAGCTCCCTTCAATTGGAGGACCTCCTGGATTCCTCTCTTGACCAGGACCCCTGGGCCATTTGGTCTTCGAGGTGTGCACCCCACCCCCAGGAGCTTGGATCTGTTGTCAAGATCCTTGCTGTTGGAAAAGTCCATAATAGATCTAGGCTTAGATTTTCTTGCCTTCTCCACCATAATTTTCTTTTTTCTGGGGATGGGATTTTGGTTTGTTTCTCCAGAGACTCTCCGTATGTCCAATTCTGCAGAATCACCTGTTGGAGGTCTCTCACATGTAGGCGGGCCCACTGAATTGCTGGAATTGAGGCTGTGAGCAGCCCCAGCGTGGACATGGCTACCTGAACAGTGATATACAGATTTGTCTAATTTTTTTCACTGCCTTCTGTACTTTTACTATCTTTTCCTCTGGAAGAATTTTTTTTTCTTGTACCGAGTCTATGACATAATTTTTACGATGGTTTTTTCACTACGAATACATGTGAATAACACCCTAGACCTTGATCCTCCTGTGGCACTGGGGTGATTACCTTCTGTTGGAGAAATTCATGTATTAATGATGTCATCGCCAAAGATCTTTCCTCATCTCTGGATAGCTGCGTCATGTAAAACCGAGATGGTGGGTTTTCTGAGAATTCCAGTGCGTAGCCCTCCGAGATGACTTTGAGAACGAACGCACTGGACGTCGCCCCCTCCCACTGTGGCAGAAACACCTGAAGCCTTCCTCCCACAGTCGGGAGAACGTCACTGGGTTTTTGCTGGTTGGCTGGGGGGACGAAACAGCACCCCAGACTTCCCTCTACATCTCTGGGGCCTCCAAGCTGGTTTCTTTTGTCCTGTCTCTTTTGAGTTCCGTGATTGGTAAAAAGGACAAAAATTATTTTTAGTTTGTGGTGTTGCCTTCTTTATTGGGAATGCTTTTTTCTTATCCGCTGTTCTGTCCAACTGCATCCAAATCAGGACCAAATACTAGGTACCCTTCAAAGGGTAGCCCACACAGTTTAGTTTTAGACGCTGAGTCGCCTGACCAAGTTTTCACCCATAGGGCCCTTCTAGCTGAAATAATTAAGGCTGAGGATCTAGCAGACATTTTTACTGACTCTGCGGAGGCATCTGCCATCTAACCTACTGCCCTTTTAAGGGTTGGAAAAGTTTCTAGCAAATCCTTGCGAGAGGGTCCTGCCTCAATGTGGTCTTTTAGTTGTTCCAACCAATGTTCTAGATTTCTGGCTACCACCGTAGATGCCATTGCTGGTTTAAGGTTAGCCAGTGTAGAATCCCAAACCTTTTTCTAACAAAGAGTCAGCCCTCTTGTCCATAATGTCTTAAGACCCCTGTGTCCTCAAAAGCCAAATCCGTATTCCTAGACACTTGTGAGACCGATGCGTCAAGTTTGGGTTTCTTGTTCCAGACTTGTGTGCGATCTTCATCAAAAGGTGAACCTCCTTTTGAGTCATTTGGAAAAAAGGGAGCCCTCTCAGGGTCCTTCCACTCTCTTTTAATGGATTCTGTTAACACTTTATGTACCGGGAATACCAGATGCTTGATCTCCTCCATACCCTGGTACATCTTGTCATAAAAGGGACAATTGGGATTTATCCTCCTTAATATTAAGGGTTGTATGAATGGTCTTTAAAAGGTTGTCTACTTCTTCTAAAGACAGTTTGTAAAGGGAGGAAGATGCATCTTTCTCTTCACCTTCCTCTTCCGACCCTGAGGGAATACTTCTCTCATCCTCCTCTGACTCACTAACCTCTTTCCGAGCTGCAGAGGAAGTGTGAGTACTGGGAGGAGAAGCAGCTGTTGACTGCGTGAAGGATGAAAAAGTGCTTTCTAACTCCTTCCAAAAAGAAGTGAGTGAGTATCTCACTAGACTGGGCAGGAGGTGCTTGAGTAGATGTCTCCTCCCTGACCAAGTCTGCTATGCAGGACCTACATAATAGTTTGCCTTAAAACTCCCTAAGGGAAGTTTTACATGAAGCACACCATTTCTTAGGGGCGGGAGAAACATGCTTAGTCTTTTTTCAACCTTCTGAAAAACACCAACGCCAGCAAACACTTTGTTAATTATGTATATACACACAATACTTTACCCCCAGCAGACCTTAAACAAACAGCCAGTGAAACAAATCATACCCAACCAAATCACTGCTGGCAAATAACACACACTACACAAATAAATCACCTGTGGAGAGTGAAGCAGGCTCCCCCCCGCCCCCCACTGCAGAGGAGGAGGAGAGGGACAGCAATATACATAGCCCAGGTAACTAAATTTAGAAAACACTGTCTCTTCCTACCTGGGCTGGGCTGGTGCTTGTGGCTCCTGCTCCCGCCACCGCCGCTGGTTCCTCTGGCTCCATTTCGCCAAAGTGCAGCAGCAGTTTTCAAACTTTTCCCAGTCCCTTACACCGCAGCGTAGACCGGGATTCGCACCGCCGAGGCCGCCTCCCCCTTATGCGTTTCAACGCCCAGAACCGGAAGTTGTCGTGCACCGCCGGAAGTCCCGCCTGGTCCTGCAGTGACATCACCCGCCACTCGGTACTGGCACTACACGGACCCGAGACTCCTCAGAGCTCCTAATCCACGTTGCCCAGCCTCTCAGCGTGGGGACTTCCGACAGCATCTGCCCTCGCCGGGCTCGAGAAGGGACAGACACCGATACCTCCCCCACCCGTCAGGGGGGATGTTGGGCTGGCCTGGAAAAAAGAAAAAAACTACCAACAGGTATGCTCTAAATCACCTCCACCTGGAGAAAGAGCAGCACTCCCTTGATTCCCTGCAGCGCTTCCACCATAGCCAGAGGAAACACTACAACTGAGGCCATGGTCGATGTGTCCAACTTTTAAAGCAATGACTGCGGTGTTTCCTGAGAAAGTGGGTGGAGCTGCGCTCTCTCAAGGTGCTGTCCTGAAAGACGAGGTGAGAAAAACATAGGGACCCCAGGAATAACCAACAATTTAAACAGATCAAGAATACATTGAGAATATAGGTTATGCGGGTTGTGAACAAACGTTTGCCTGTGGTTTTGCATTGGCTCCCTTTTGCTGTCATCTGCCACAGCTACACGTGAAGGTATTCCTCTGTGGGATTCCAAATACAGAGTGTGTCCAGAAGAACACAGCAACTGGGTGTACACCTTCCCAAAAGCAAATTATCCAGGTGAACGGGTGGGAGGAAGCACCAGAGTGCCATATACAGTGCATCCGGAAAGTATTCACAGTGCTTCACTTTTTCCACATTTTATGTTACAGCCTTCTTCAAAAACTGATTAAATTTATTATTTTGCTCTAAATTCTACAAAAAATACCCATAAAGACAACATGAAAGAAGTTTGTTTGAAATCTTTGCAAATTTAGAAAAAAAATAAAAATCACATGTACACAAGAATTAAAGCGGTAGTAAGCCTGCTGTCTTTTTTTTTTTAAACCTGAAAAGCAAAAGCCATAATGAGCTAGTATGCACCGCATACTAGCTCATTATGAAATATTTATGTCGGAACGAGGTGAGAGGAACTTACCTGGTCCACGCCGAGGGAGATGTCATCTTTCCTCGGCGTGTCTTCCGGGTATCTCCGCTCCAGCGCTGTGATTGGCTGGAGCGGCGATGTCGTCACTCCCCGGCAAGGTCCGGCGGCTGCCAGGCCTTTAGCCGAGGATCTCCGCTGCGCATGTGCCGCTGCAGTCAGAGGTGCATTGGGGGGGGGGGGATATCTCCTAAACCTTACAGGTTTAGGAGATATTCTTCATACTTACAGGTAAGCCTTATTATAGGCTTACCTGTAGGTTAAAGTGGTAGTACAGAGTATACTACCACTTTAACAGCCTTTGCTCAATACTTTGTTGAAGCACCTTTGGCACCATTACAGTCTCAAGTCTTTTTGAGTATGATGCTACAAGCTTGGCACACCTATGTTTGGTCAGTTTCTCACATTCTTCTTTGCAGGACCTCTCAAGCTCCATCAGGTTGGATGGGGAGCGTTGGTGTACAGCCCTTTGCAGATCTCTCCAGAGCTGTTCAATCAGGTTCAAGTCTGGGCTCTGGCTTGGTCACTTAAGGATATTCAGAGTTGTCCCGTAGCCACTACTTTGTTATCTTGGCTGTGTTCTTAGGGTTGTTGTCCTGTTGGAAGATGAACCTTGGCCCCAGTCTGAGGTCCAGAGCGCTCTGGAGTAGGTTTTCATCAAGGAGGTCTCTGTACATCGCTGCATTCATCTTTCTCTCAATCCTGACTGGTCTTCTAGTTACTGCCGCTGAAAAACATCCCCACAGCATGATGCTGCCACCACCATGCTTCACTGTAGAGATGGCATTGGTGAGGTGATGAGCGGTGCTTGGTTTCTTCCAAACATTATGCTTGCAATTCAGGCAAAAGAGTTCAATCTTTGTTTCATCAGACCAAAGAAATTTGTTTCTCATGGTCAGAGTCGTTCAGGTGCATTTTGGCAAACTCCAGGAGGATGTCATGTGCCTTTTACTGAGAAGTGGTTTCCGTCTACCATACAGGCCCGATTGTTGGAGTGCTGCAGAAGATGGTTGTTCTTCTGGAAGGTTCTCCTCTCGCCACAGAGAAACGCTGGAGCTCTGTCAGAGTGACCACCGGGTTCTACTCACACAGGATATTCTAATTATCTAACCTACTTTTTATAGCTTGTATTTCATATAGTTTTTGAAACGCCATACTATTTTTGTTTTGATTATTATCTGACTATTTCCTGTCACGTTTTGGAGGCCTGTTGCAATGTCTAGCTAGTTTGTTAGTCAGTTCCTTGTGGAACGTCAAGTTTTTAACATATGAACTGTATTTTCATGTTCAATTAAATTTAATTTTAGAGAATTCCTCTTTGTACGACTGTATTCTTACCAGCATACTGTGCCTGAAAAGTCCATAAAAAACTTGCCCCTAGTTTTTCCCCTCTTCTCATGTAAGAGTTCTAGGCGAAGCGGTGGGTGGTAAAATGTGCAAGACTAAGCTCTCAGTGGTTAAGTTCTAGGGCCAAATTTTAAAAGTTTGAACCAAATATTGCCCCAGTGATTAACCGTAATGGTCAGAAGCATACAGTTTACGCCTACCCCATAAGAGGTTTTTAGACACTGGGTTTGATAGGAATGGACCACAGTCTTGAATCCTATAGCACCCTGTGGCAGACTATGCATTGTACTAAATGCAAAGGTTGAGCGTCCATTCAGTATCCAGTGCCCAAAGCAACATTACAAGCAGTCCCCACCACATGGGGGCCAGGTTGTACTGATCCAGATTCACTGATTCTATTTGTGGTATTAGAAGGCAGCGATTTCTCCATGAAGAAGTAGTGATCCATCACCTTAGGACACTAGCAAAAAAAATTAAGTTTTGTGGGGTGAGGTCACATGGAAGGCGTACAGGGAGTGTGTCCGGTAAAGCTGTGCCAGTGTCCAATCAACTGAAAGCACAGGCAATATAACCCAAAGTCTATGAATACTTTACTTGGGTCCTGCAAACGATAAACCTTTTGCTTCTTTTAGTCAGTATGATTATTATTATTATTATTATTATTATCGGAGCTCTAGCAGATTAGCTGAACGGAAGAACAGATAAAATAAAAGGAATAATTCAGATCCAAATCATAATAATATAATAGCAAATATAATAACATGTCATTTGTAATTCAAACCTTCATGTACTGTAGTATCAAACATAAAAATCCAGCATGCTTCCTTTTTATTTAGAATAATTTTCCATCCAGAGGAATCTTCTGCGTCCTGACAGTGGTGTCCTTTTTCTGGGATGCGCAGGGTTGATTAAGCGCTGTGAGTGGTATGTGTTTTTATCTGCACCTTTTGATGTATTTATTGCCATTTTCCATTTTTGTAACACTTGTAACATATGTATTTTTTCTGTTTTTTAGAAAAGTGGTTCCTATATATGTTGACTACACACATTTCGGCCCCTGATGAAGGGTAATCCGAAACGCGTAGGGCCGTGTACGTCTTCATGGACGTTGCTTTTCAATGACACCCATCCATGTACTGTTTTTAAACAATTTATATGTATAATTGGTGAAAAATTCAGTGCGCTACTGTGAGTAAACGAATGTGATAATATAGTGGTGATGATAAGATGTGTGAAATAAATCTGAGGCCGCTGTATCTAGGAGTGTTCACATAACACAGAATAAGGATAGATAAATAAATAAATGATAAGCGCTTCAAATACGTGATCTAATTCACCGTAGAGGGTAATACCAGTGATGAGTGCACAAACACAATAGGAGGTTAAATGTGATAAGTAACCGATACAATATTTTCAAAATAATCACAAATAATGTGAACCTGAGAAGGTGCAAATGTGCAATGAAATGTCCTTCAATATTAGATGCAAACAACGATTGGTGCAATAAGTGGTTCAAAAAAATGAAAATAAAATATACAAGAAAAAATAAATGGATGATAATGAGATCAGAGTATGATCGACAGTCTATATAGGATGGATCAGATGAAATCAATGCCTAAATCTCTGCTCTCCTTCCTTGAGTGGTAAGTATATATCCTCATAGGTAATGTAGTTCCCTTACCTGCAGGGTGCTATATATAAGCATATAGTATGGACTCCACGACGTGATGGTCCTGCTCCTACGAGTATGGATGACTCCTCCTGCTCCAGCTGATGGGTCTCTCCAAGCTGCAGGGTGCTATATGTAAGTGTATAGTGTGAACTCCACGGCGTGATGGTCCTGCTCCTTCAAGTGTGGATGACTCCTCCTGCTCCAGCTGATGGATCTCTCCAAGCTCCGTGGTCCGGAGTGAGCAGTGAGATGAGGGAGAAAAGAAAAAAGTGCCTCCAATAGTGCAGTAGATTTGGACTCGATCCGGTTTATTAGGTAAAAGTTAACTATGCAAGTACATTTTGCAGGGATGGACACATGCAGATGACAAAGTTTTTAAAATTCCCGGGGACGCGGCGTTCTAGGTACCGCCTGACGTCTGGTGGCCTCCGGCTTGTGCGGGTATGTTAGTATTGGTCTGACTCCCTACGGCGTTACGTCACGCACCTCGTGACTTCATCAGGGGAACCTTATTGGCTGTCAGGCCGTCAATTAAATAGTAGCAAAACCGGAAGTAAACAGGCTTCCATTTTCTTGAAGTCCATGTCCGTGGACATGGTAGTAATGGAAGTGAGTGTTGTTAGACGTCGATGGGACATTGATTGGTTCTGTGAATGCAGGGAATTCCAAACTTGGACGCAACAGAACTAATGTCCCCAAGACAATAAAATTATGTGAATATAGAGTTAAAATAACGAGAGAATTTCTCATTATATATAAAATATACTGGCCATAAATGTATAAAGATAGCAATGCTCAGATGCGTACAGTATAACAAAAAAAAAAAATTATATATAGATGAATAAAAATTATAATAAAAACTTTTAAAACATTGCCAGGATACTGGACGTGGGTAAAAAGACACTTAGTGAGTCTACTATTGGTACTACTATACAGACCAATATTAGTGTCTTCTGGTATAACCACTTTTATATGTTTTTATCTATATATTGCTTATATCATTCAAACGAACGGAGATGGATGTACAATATGGATACATCTTAAAGGGTGAAACTATATATCAGTGTATGTATATATAGGATGTATATATAAAAATGACACTGGAATTGACCATTGTGGTACAGTGTGACCTCCTGCCAATAGTGTTGAAGTATATTTCAATGGCGGTATGTACATGTCCAATTATTAATAGGTGTGGTGTGTTATTTTGTATGAGTGCTAAAGATACTAGTATAAACTTCACCCCCAATGAAGGAGGGTCAGGGTGTCTCGGAAGTAAAATGGTCAGTATCATGGATGGATTAAAAACCACCCTCACAAACCTAAGGCCACCACACATATTGTGACATAGCATGTCAATGGACACTTAACATTGGAAAATGCATATATAATACATATGTGAATATTAATTCTACATAATGTATAGAAGACATAATTAAAATATTAAAATAATTTTAAAAAACATATTTAAAAATTATTTAAAAAGCAATTAAGATCAAAATCCACATTCATACCCCCTGGTGTAAGTGTGTTAAGAGTGTGGATCCAGCGGGATTCTTTCTGACTGATAACCCGTATCTTATGGCTACCTCTCCATGATGCCTTGTATTTTTCTATGCCCCAGAATTGTAGTGAGGTAGGGTCTTGGTTGTGTTCTTTCGCAAAGTGTCGTGATACACTATGTTTGGGGTTGCCCTTACTAATATTTCGTATATGTTCCTCTATTCTCACTTTGAGTTTCCTTTTGGTTCTGCCTACGTATTGCAAATTGCAATTGCATTGGAGCACATATATGACACCCTCCGTATGGCATCCAATAAAATCTCTTATTTTGTGTGTATGTCCCGTGTTGGTACCAATGAATTCTTGTCGTTTGCCTTGAAATAGTTTGGCATGTCTGCAGGCAAAGCAGTTCCTGCATGGATAGAATCCCTTTCCGTTGAAGAAGGAGAACATTGGTTTCGGGGGTGAAGCAATCACAGATTTAACCAACAGATCTTTTAAGGTAGGAGCTCGTTTGTATATAATTTTAGGCTTAGTGGGGAGTATTGTGTTGAGATCTTTATCGTTAAGCAACACATGCCAATGTCGTTGGATGAGTTTGTTTATATCTCTATGTTGTACATTATAGTCTAGTATCAGACTAGGGGCCGTGTCTCCTTGGAGTGATTTCTTGGTAGCCTTATTTTCCAGCATCGGTTTTCTATCTAGTTCCTGTACATTACGTATTTGTTCATTTATCCAGGATTTGTCATAACCCTTTTCTTCAAACCTTTTTCCAATAAATTGGGCCTGTTCCTTAAAGTCATCTTCCCTTGTGCAGTTTCTTTTAAGCCTGACCAGTTGTCCTTTCGGAATGTTAAAGAGCCATGGCTTATGATGGCAACTTTCAACTGACAGGTAACTGTTTGTGTCGACTGCTTTGAAATAGGTTTTGGTTATGATTTTGTTACCTTCTAGTGTTATGCTTAAATCTAGAAAGTCAACCGTCTTTTGATCAATTTTCCAAACAAGTTCGATGTTTTGCTTGTTTTTATTTAGATTTTCCATATATTTCTCCAAACTTTCTTTGCTGCCATTCCATAGAATGATGACATCATCTATGTACCTCTTGTATAAAAGAAGCTCTCTCGGTGTTTGGTCATAGATGGCTAATTCTTCCCATTGAGCCATGAAGGCATTCGCTATACTTGGGGCAAATTTAGCGCCCATAGCTATGCCTATAGCTTGTTTATAGTAGGTCTGGTTGTGCCAAAAATAATTAAATTTTAGGCAAAACTCGAGGCATTTAATTAAATATTTGCGTTGTTTGCATACCATGTTGCTGTGTTCACGTAATAGCCACTTGGCTGCGTGGCATGCTTTCATAGAGAACAGAAATGTTAATTTAGAAGAGGTTTTCAATACACGCACTATTACACACAACACGGATGTAGACAGTCTTATTAGAAAACTGGGACATGTTATGGAAAAAAAGGTATCCCTTTGGTGGGACATACACACCTTTGACCAATATGTTAAAGATAACATAGCACCCAGACGAGTCAGATGGGATATGCCACCGAATGATGGACTAGACGATAAAGAATCGTTAGACGAATGGTTCGAGTTCTTTAACAACAAAAGCGTAGAAGGAGTCAAATTCCTTCTGAAGAGAAAACAAAAGAAACTAAGAGCAGTACAACAACAAATTGAAGACATAAAATCCAAACTGGAGCCGTTTAAAGAGTCCAGTGACTTCCAAAAACTGTCCACACTACTAAACAAAGATTTAGTGGCCAAAGATCAGGAAGTACAACAACGAAAAACTAAAAAATTCCAACGAGACGTGGCGGACTACAAAACTGACCGTGTATTTAAATGGCAACATAAGTTAGAACTGGCCCAACCAAGTTCCACGCAATCGACTCCGATTAAAGAAGTGAGAATTCAAGATCCCACAACATCTCAGATGCGACCCCCACCCAGATGGGAGGAACAAACAGGATACAGGGAAAATAGTAGACCACAATATGACCACCATCATAATGGTCAATATGCACCACATACACCAAAAAAACAGTGGAAGAAACCATATAAAAAACCAAACAATAAGAAACCTTATAACAATGGACAACACAACAATGGACAATACAATGAAAGAAATCCAAGAGACAATAGAGGCCCTCCTCCTCCACCACAGGAACCATATGGAGGGTATTATAGAGGACCGCCTCCACCCCCACAGGCCTATGATTATTATGGCAATTACAATAGGGGACCCCCACAGATACAGGACCAGTATGGAGGATACTATAGAACACCCATTATGACCCACAACAGATATGAACCCCTTAGAGGACAGCAGGAACAGTACTATGAGGACTCACGTTCAAGCCATGACCAACATCAATATACAGCACCTCGGTCAACTTTTTTAGACAGAGAAAGGAGGGAACATTCCCCACGAAGATCAATACCAGATCCCCACTGCTCACCAAGGAGAAGAACACAAGAAACAACAACAAAACCAAGCCCAGAAACAAGAGGGGAAACAGAGCAGGAAAGGGACAACAAAAGAAAAAGAAAAGACGAGGAGAGAACGTGGTAAATCTAACCTCAATTCAACTGACAACAGAAGAACTAGCCGTCCTAGATAGGGGATTAAAACATGCACCAGTCAAAAATCTAAGCAAATTCGATACATATATTGGGATTCGGAAGTACATCCGAAAACTTAATATGAAGAAATATTTCCTTAATGACAAATTCTCACATATTGTACAGCAACCACTCAACAACCATTCAACGCACAGTACGCTACGTAATAATTCCATCTTCAATCCACAAGTGTCGGACAATCAACACATAGAGGTCTTCAAGAAACTAGTTCTTGCAGACCTTGACACATTGGAAGTGAAGAAAAAATATGATCCGATACATATGAAAAATGGAATTAAGTCGCTTACGGAAAGAAACGACGTAGTTATCCGCCCGGCGGACAAAGGGGGAGCCATTGTTATACAAACCAAAACTCAATATCTGGGAGAACTAGACCGCCAACTGTCAGATGAAGAGACGTACATTAAACTGCCAGGGAATCCCACCAACACATATAAGAAAGAACTCAAATTGGTGGTTAACCTAGGATTAAAAAGAGATATACTAAATAAAAAAGAGGCCAAATACCTGGTGCCGGAATGCTGTAGGATTCCAGTAATATATACAGTTCCTAAAATTCATAAGTCCAAGGATAACCCGCCTGGAAGGCCGATAGTCAACGGCATCGAGTCACTCACTTCCAGAATGGGACAATATATCGACTTTTTTATTCAACCGGCTGTACAAAACACGAGATCATATTTAAAAGATACCAAACACATTCTCCAACTTCTCGATAAAGTCCCTGTGGCAGAAGGAAGCACGATCCTCGCCACAGCGGATGTTTCGTCGTTATACACTATAGTTGGTCACCATGATGCATGCCACGCAGCCAAGTGGCTATTACGTGAACACAGCAACATGGTATGCAAACAACGCAAATATTTAATTAAATGCCTCGAGTTTTGCCTAAAATTTAATTATTTTTGGCACAACCAGACCTACTATAAACAAGCTATAGGCATAGCTATGGGCGCTAAATTTGCCCCAAGTATAGCGAATGCCTTCATGGCTCAATGGGAAGAATTAGCCATCTATGACCAAACACCGAGAGAGCTTCTTTTATACAAGAGGTACATAGATGATGTCATCATTCTATGGAATGGCAGCAAAGAAAGTTTGGAGAAATATATGGAAAATCTAAATAAAAACAAGCAAAACATCGAACTTGTTTGGAAAATTGATCAAAAGACGGTTGACTTTCTAGATTTAAGCATAACACTAGAAGGTAACAAAATCATAACCAAAACCTATTTCAAAGCAGTCGACACAAACAGTTACCTGTCAGTTGAAAGTTGCCATCATAAGCCATGGCTCTTTAACATTCCGAAAGGACAACTGGTCAGGCTTAAAAGAAACTGCACAAGGGAAGATGACTTTAAGGAACAGGCCCAATTTATTGGAAAAAGGTTTGAAGAAAAGGGTTATGACAAATCCTGGATAAATGAACAAATACGTAATGTACAGGAACTAGATAGAAAACCGATGCTGGAAAATAAGGCTACCAAGAAATCACTCCAAGGAGACACGGCCCCTAGTCTGATACTAGACTATAATGTACAACATAGAGATATAAACAAACTCATCCAACGACATTGGCATGTGTTGCTTAACGATAAAGATCTCAACACAATACTCCCCACTAAGCCTAAAATTATATACAAACGAGCTCCTACCTTAAAAGATCTGTTGGTTAAATCTGTGATTGCTTCACCCCCGAAACCAATGTTCTCCTTCTTCAACGGAAAGGGATTCTATCCATGCAGGAACTGCTTTGCCTGCAGACATGCCAAACTATTTCAAGGCAAACGACAAGAATTCATTGGTACCAACACGGGACATACACACAAAATAAGAGATTTTATTGGATGCCATACGGAGGGTGTCATATATGTGCTCCAATGCAATTGCAATTTGCAATACGTAGGCAGAACCAAAAGGAAACTCAAAGTGAGAATAGAGGAACATATACGAAATATTAGTAAGGGCAACCCCAAACATAGTGTATCACGACACTTTGCGAAAGAACACAACCAAGACCCTACCTCACTACAATTCTGGGGCATAGAAAAATACAAGGCATCATGGAGAGGTAGCCATAAGATACGGGTTATCAGTCAGAAAGAATCCCGCTGGATCCACACTCTTAACACACTTACACCAGGGGGTATGAATGTGGATTTTGATCTTAATTGCTTTTTAAATAATTTTTAAATATGTTTTTTAAAATTATTTTAATATTTTAATTATGTCTTCTATACATTATGTAGAATTAATATTCACATATGTATTATATATGCATTTTCCAATGTTAAGTGTCCATTGACATGCTATGTCACAATATGTGTGGTGGCCTTAGGTTTGTGAGGGTGGTTTTTAATCCATCCATGATACTGACCATTTTACTTCCGAGACACCCTGACCCTCCTTCATTGGGGGTGAAGTTTATACTAGTATCTTTAGCACTCATACAAAATAACACACCACACCTATTAATAATTGGACATGTACATACCGCCATTGAAATATACTTCAACACTATTGGCAGGAGGTCACACTGTACCACAATGGTCAATTCCAGTGTCATTTTTATATATACATCCTATATATACATACACTGATATATAGTTTCACCCTTTAAGATGTATCCATATTGTACATCCATCTCCGTTCGTTTGAATGATATAAGCAATATATAGATAAAAACATATAAAAGTGGTTATACCAGAAGACACTAATATTGGTCTGTATAGTAGTACCAATAGTAGACTCACTAAGTGTCTTTTTACCCACGTCCAGTATCCTGGCAATGTTTTAAAAGTTTTTATTATAATTTTTATTCATCTATATATAATTTTTTTTTTTTGTTATACTGTACGCATCTGAGCATTGCTATCTTTATACATTTATGGCCAGTATATTTTATATATAATGAGAAATTCTCTCGTTATTTTAACTCTATATTCACATAATTTTATTGTCTTGGGGACATTAGTTCTGTTGCGTCCAAGTTTGGAATTCCCTGCATTCACAGAACCAATCAATGTCCCATCGACGTCTAACAACACTCACTTCCATTACTACCATGTCCACGGACATGGACTTCAAGAAAATGGAAGCCTGTTTACTTCCGGTTTTGCTACTATTTAATTGACGGCCTGACAGCCAATAAGGTTCCCCTGATGAAGTCACGAGGTGCGTGACGTAACGCCGTAGGGAGTCAGACCAATACTAACATACCCGCACAAGCCGGAGGCCACCAGACGTCAGGCGGTACCTAGAACGCCGCGTCCCCGGGAATTTTAAAAACTTTGTCATCTGCATGTGTCCATCCCTGCAAAATGTACTTGCATAGTTAACTTTTACCTAATAAACCGGATCGAGTCCAAATCTACTGCACTATTGGAGGCACTTTTTTCTTTTCTCCCTCATCTCACTGCTCACTCCGGACCACGGAGCTTGGAGAGATCCATCAGCTGGAGCAGGAGGAGTCATCCACACTTGAAGGAGCAGGACCATCACGCCGTGGAGTTCACACTATACACTTACATATAGCACCCTGCAGCTTGGAGAGACCCATCAGCTGGAGCAGGAGGAGTCATCCATACTCGTAGGAGCAGGACCATCACGTCGTGGAGTCCATACTATATGCTTATATATAGCACCCTGCAGGTAAGGGAACTACATTACCTATGAGGATATATACTTACCACTCAAGGAAGGAGAGCAGAGATTTAGGCATTGATTTCATCTGATCCATCCTATATAGACTGTCGATCATACTCTGATCTCATTATCATCCATTTATTTTTTCTTGTATATTTTATTTTCATTTTTTTGAACCACTTATTGCACCAATCGTTGTTTGCATCTAATATTGAAGGACATTTCATTGCACATTTGCACCTTCTCAGGTTCACATTATTTGTGATTATTTTGAAAATATTGTATCGGTTACTTATCACATTTAACCTCCTATTGTGTTTGTGCACTCATCACTGGTATTACCCTCTACGGTGAATTAGATCACGTATTTGAAGCGCTTATCATTTATTTATTTATCTAATTTATATGTATAATTTTCATTTTGTATAATTTTCATTTTGTATATTAAAATACTTCACTTTTTGACTACTATGACTACTATATATTTTTGTTGCCTTTAAAGCCCCATTTAGGGGGTCTCTCCACATTTTCCTGCTTACCAGGGGTGTTGGCAACTTCTGGAAATCACACTGAGATGTTCCATTTATGCCTTTTTATTTAGAATGGTTACTCTATATCAGTGGTTCTTAACCTGGGTTCGATCGAACCCCAGGGGTTCGATGAGTGAGTCTCTGGGGGTTCGGCGGAAGTTACACTGGGCCGCCGGTACAAGGCAGGGGCGGATGGGTGCCCTGGGCGATACCATTTCGCATAGGAGGGGGGGCGCAGCCGCAGGTGAAGCTCTGCCACGGCCGCGGCCGCCAGCGACACTGTACAAATTGTGTGCCGAGTGCACTCCTGCATCCGGGACCATCACCTCCCGGCTCCCTTTCCTGTCTGCTGCAGCCTGTTTACTCCCCCTATGAAGGAGTCTCTTGGTCCCTTCCAGCGGCGTGATGTCACTCCACTCACGGCCGGAAGGGGGGGACTCGGAGCGCTGCACAGAGAGCTGTGTGTCGGCGCTGCCTGTGACAAGCTAGAGAGGCAAGGACTAGTCTCGAGGAGCATGCCTGACTAGTGGAATTTTAACCTAGCAGACAGTGTGCTAAAAAAAGACTACTGAACTTGTTTAAAAGTAAGTAGAACCTGTTAAGAGCATATAATTAAATGGCTGGATTGGGGGGGGGGGGAGGCTAACTGAGGTGAGGTGACCAGTAGTGATGTACAGAACTGTTCGCCGGCGAATAGTTCGTGGCGATTTTCGCTTGTTCGCGTTCGCCGCCGCGGGCGAACATATGCGATGTTTGATCCGCCTCCTATTAATTAACATTGAGCAAACTTTGACCCTATACCTCACAGTCAGCAGACACATTCCAGCCAATCAGCAGCATACCCTCCCTCCCTGACCCTCCCACCTCCTGGACAGCAACCATTTTTAGAATCATTCGGAACCTGCAGTCTTAGTGAGAGGAGGGATAGTGTAGCTGCTGCTGTTTGAATATTGAAATCTATAGCTAGGCTAGTGTTTTCAGTGTCCACTCCAGTCCTGAAAGACGCATCTGATCTCTGCTGTAAGGACAGCACCCCAAAAGTGCCCAGTGCCGCACCCACCACTCATCTATCTGGTGGCACAGTAGATAAAAAAAAAAATAATTGACTGCAATAGAATAGTAGTCAGTTGCCTGGCTGCCAGCGTGTGTCAGGCTCATAGCGTATACTGTGCCCACTTGCCCAGTGCCACCACTCATATCTGGTGGCATAGTAGATAAAAAAAAAACACAATTTTGACTGCAATAGAATAGCAGTTCGTTATCTGCAGGCGTGTGTCAGGCCTACAGCGTCTACTCTGCCAACTTCTGCCAGTGCCACTCATATCTGGTGTCACAGTAGCTTGCACGCATAGTACAACTAAACAAATTAAAAAAAAATGACAGGCAGAGACAGGCCACCCCGCAGAGGCCGTCGTGGTCGCAGTCGCTGTGATTCCCTTTGGCCCTAGAATAATGCCCAGTGTTCAGAGGCCACGTACCCTGAACTCGAAAAGTTCTGAGGACATATTTGACTGGCTAACACAGGACACCAAATCTTCTACAGCTTCCGCTCAAAATCTTGACGCACCATCCTCTTCCCACTCAGCTTCGGGCACCTCTCAAGTTACCACTCGCCCGCCTGCCGCCACCACCACCAACACTAGCATCACAGCTGCTTCACTTGATCTGTCAGAGGAGTTATTTACACATGAGTTTGAAGAAATGAGTGATGCGCAACCATTATTGCCAGAGGATGTAGATACAAGGGATATGATTCAGTCAGGCGGCATTACACACGTATGGTGTGATGATGATGTACCCGCTGCTGCTTCCTTTGCTGACTTGTCAGATACAAGTGAAGCAGTTGATGATGACGATGTGTCTCGGGATGTCACGTGGGTGCCCGCTCGAAAAGAAGAAGAACAGGGGGAGAGTTCAGATGGGGAGACAGAGTGTAGGAGGAGACGAGTTGGAAGCAGGGGGAGGTCATCGCAAGGCGCTAGTGGCACAGCCAGACAGCATGTATCGGCACCCGGGGTCAGCCAGACAGCACGCCAATCAACGCATGCTGTTGCCACCACCAGAATGCCGTCATTGCAAAGCTCAGCAGTGTGGCATTTTTTTTTGTGTGTCTGCCTCTGATAACAGTGATGCCATTTGCAACCTGTGCCAAAAGAAACTGAGTCGTGGGAAATTCAAAACCCACCTAGGTACAACTGCTTTGCGAAGGCACATGATCGCACATCACAAACACCTATGGGATCAACACATGACGAGTACAAGCAGCACACAAGCTCAAAGCCACCATTCTCCTCCTGGTGCAGCATCTTCAGTCACGTCAACCACTGTTGTCCTCCTTGCCCCCTCTCAACCATCCGCCACTCCGTCTCTCACCTTGAGCAGTTCCTGCTCATCTGCCCACAGTCAGGTGTCTGTCAAGGACATGTTTGAGCATAAGAAGCCAATGTCACAGAGTCACCCCCTTGCCCGGCGTCTGACAGCTGGCTTGTCGGAACTCTTAGCCCGCCAGCTTTTACCATACAAGCTGGTGGAGTCTGAGGCCTTCAAAAAATTTGTAGCTATTGGGACACTGCAGTGGAAGGTACCCGGCCGAAATTTCTTTTCACAAAAGGCAATCCCCAACCTGTACTCTATTGTGCAAAAGGAAGTCATGGCATCCCTGTCACACAGTGTTGGGGCAAGGGTCCATCTGACCACTGATACCTGGCCTGCAAAGCACAGTCAGGGCAGATATATCACCTACACTGCGCATTGGGTAAACCTGCTGATGGCTGCCAAGCATGTAATGCGTGGCTCTGCAGAAGAGTTGGCGACACCGCCACGACTTGCAGGCAGGTCTGCTGCCACCTCCTCTACTCCTCCTACTCCATCCTCTTCGATAACCTCCTTGGCTGAGTCCTCTTCTGCTGCTGCGTCTTGCTCCACATCAACTGCACCCCCCAGCTCCCCAGGGGCTATTCCACATCACGGATACGACAGTGTCACGCCGTCTTGGGGTTGACTTGCCTGAAAGCAGAGAGTCACACCGGACCAGCACTCCTGTCCGCCCTGAACGCACAGGTGGATCAGTGGCTGACTCCGCACCAACTGGAGATCGGCAAAGTGGTGTGTGACAACGGAAGCAATTTGTTGGCGGGAATTGAATTTGGGCAAGTTGACACATGTCCCGTGCATGGCACATGTGATGAATCTGATTGTACAACGCTTTGTGCATAAGTACCCAGACTTACAGGACGTCCTCAAGCAGGCCAGGAAGGTGTGTGGCAATTTCAGACGTTCCTACACGGCCATGGCGCACTTTTCAGATATCCAGCGGCGAAACAACATGCCAGTGAGGCGCTTGATTTGCGACAGCCCGACACGTTGGAATTCAACACTCCTAATGTTCGACCGCCTGCTCCAACAAGAAAAAGCCGTCAACGAGTATTTGTATGACCGGGGTGCTAGGACAGCCTCTGCGCAGCTGGGAATTTTTTTGCCACGTTACTGGATGCTCATGCGCAATGCCTATAGGCTCATGCGTCCTTTTGAGGAGGTGACAAACCTAGTCAGTCGCACTGAAGGCAGCATCAGCGACATCATCCCATTTGTTTTCTTCCTGGAACGTGCCCTTCTTCCTGGAAGAGTGCTGGATCAGGCCGTAGATGAGCATGAAGAGGAAGAGGAAGAGTTGTGGTCACCATCACCACCAAAAACAGCCTTATCAGCATTACGTGCTGGACCTGCAGAAACGCTGGAAGAGGAGTCAGAGGAGGAATGTGGATTTTAGGAGGAAGACCAACCACAGCAGGCATCCCAGGGTGCTCGTTGTCACCTATCTGGTACCCGTGGTGTTGTACGTGGCTGGGAGGAAGAACAGACCTTCAGTGAGATCAGTGAGGATGAGGAATGGGACATGAGTAGCTCGGCATCCAACCTTGTGTAAATGGGGTCTTTCATGCTGTCGTGCCTGTTGAGGGACCCTCGTATAAAAAGGCTGAAGGAGAACGACTTGTACTGGGTGGCCACGCTACTAGACCCCCGGTATAAGCAGAAAGTGCCTGAAATGTTACCAAATTACCGGAAGTTGGAAAGGATGCAGCAGTTCCAAAATAAATTAAAAAGTATGCTTTACACAGCATACAAGGGTGATGTCACAGCACAACGGGAATCTAACAGTGGAAGAGGTGAAAGTAATCCTCCTCCTACCATGACCACACCGGCAAGGACAGGACGCTTTACAGATGTGTTGTTGATGGAGGACATGCAGAGCTTTTTCAGTCCTATGCATCGCCACAGCCCTTCGGGGTCCACCCTCGGAGAACGACTCGACCGACAGTTAGCAGACTACCTCGCCTTAACTGCAGAAATCGATACTCTGAGGAGCGATGAACCCCTTGACTACTGGGTGTGCAGGCTTGACCTGTGGCCTGAGCTATCCCAATTTGCGATAGAACTTCTGGCCTGCCCCGCTTCAAGTGTCCTTTCAGAAAGGACCTTCAGTGCAGCAGGAGGTATTGTCACTGAGAAGAGAAGTCGCCTAGGTCAAAAAAGTCTAGATTGCCTCACCTTTATTAAGATGAATGAGGCATGGATCCCGAAGGGACTGACAGTGGGAAATACATTTGACTAAAGGCCTGATAAGATGAGCTTCCTTGGGCTACAAATGGTCCACACGCTGCTGTATTTTATCTCTGCATGCCGGATGACTTGCGTGACTTATCCGCCACCAAATAGGGTTCAAGCCGCAATGTTTTAGTGCACTTTCTGCCTGGAAAACATAAATTTTTCTGGCCGCTGCTACAGCAGCAGCTGCAACAATACCTAATTTTTCTGGCCTCTGGTGCTGCACTGTGGCTGCAAAAACAAAACCAAAAAAAAAAAAAAAAAAAGGCACATACATGTGTCAATTCCCCTTCGTGATCGTTACCTTGTTGTGGTGAAGGGGCTTGCGTATCACAATGAAGCAACCACCTCTATGAGTGTGTTGGCAGTGTGATGATAAGGTCATTGCTTCATTGTAAACAGACCAAAAGCGATCGGCTGGATAATTTTGCATAGAAAAAACATTAATTTTCTTTGTGATCATCTAAGGTGATCATTAAAGCCTACTAGGCCAACAATGGGCCAACACTGCAGAATCATTG
This sequence comes from Rana temporaria, assembly GCF_905171775.1. Taxonomy (NCBI): domain Eukaryota; kingdom Metazoa; phylum Chordata; class Amphibia; order Anura; family Ranidae; genus Rana; species Rana temporaria. Next base: position 186,381,940 of record NC_053493.1, read on the forward strand.
TTTTCTGGGTCACTTAACTGTCACTGAACTACCTCAGCACGATCATAGGCTTTGAAAAACCCCCATCGCCTGCAATCGCCAAAACGTTCATTGACGTCAGTGAGGACAAGGAACGGGACATGGCTAGCTTGGTATCCAACCTTGTGTAAATGGGGAGTTTGCGGTTGTGCAAATGGACTGTTTGCAGGTGTTTGTGGTGCGTTAAACGGGGAGTTTGGTCTGTCACTGTGAACCCTAACCCTATTACAGACAGGGTTAGGGTTACAGACAGGGTTAGGGTTACAGACTGTAAACCTAACCCTAACCCCATCTGTAACCCTAACCATGTCTGTAACCCTAAACCTAACCCTATCTGTAACCCTAACCCTATCTGTTACCCTAACCCTGTCTGTAACCCTAACCTAACCCTGTCTGTAACCCTAACCCTGTCTGTAACCCTAACCCTGTCTTGACCACGTCGCAGCTTTGCAAATCTGCTTCACCGAAGCTCCGGCCTTTTCTGCCCAGGAGGTTGCCAGGGACCGTGTGGAGTGTGCTTTAAATCTCGGGGCTGTTTTACCAGCCTACTCGTAGGCTAGATAAATCGTCTGCCTTATCCACCTAGAAATGGAGGCCCTGGAAATGGAGGCCCTCTTTTCTGCCCGGAAAAATTAATTAACAGATGGGTGGATTTTCTAAAATCGCTAAACCTAAAATCTAAATAAACTAACAGACAACGTCTGACATCCAGACAATGAAAGGAGGCCTCTTTTTCATTCTGGGGATTCGAACAAAAAGAAGGGAGAACTATCTCCTGTGACCTGTGAAATTTGGACACCACCTTAGGGAGTTACAAGGGATCTTGACTGAGAATAACCCTGTCATCAAACAAACGAAAAAACGGCTCCTTAATTGAGAGAGCCTGCATATCACCTATTCTCTTGGCTGTAGTGTTTGCCAGAAGAAAGGAAAACTTAAAAGTGAGAAACTTAACTGAGAAACTTAACTGAGATACCTGTCTAATGGCTCAAACGGAGCCTTAGTTAGTTGTTCCAAAACTAAAGAAAGATTCCAGGGCGGGACTCTAGAAACCTGCACTGGGGACATTCTATCTCTGGCTGTCAGAAACCTCCTAATCAGGGGGTCCAGAGATAACCTCCTGTCCAAAAAATAAGACAAGGCCGCCACTTGGACTTTCAAGGTCCTGGTGGCGAGCCCTAAATCAACCCCATCCTGGAGAAAATCCAGGATAACCGGGATTTCCTGTTGGGATACTTCCTTCGCTGCGCACCAGTGTGATTAGACTCCCCAGATTTTGGCGTAAATACGCCTGGTCACCACCTCCTTCCTACTAGCAAGGAGTGTGTTGATTACTTTTTCAGAGCAGCCCTTCTCCCGCAGGTTCTGCCTTTCAAGCACCAGGCCGTCAGCTTGAAGAAGCTGGGCTCTGGATGAAAAACCGGACCCTGCCGAAGAAGGTCCGCCCAAACTGGGAGAAAGAAGGGAGGGGCTACCGACCAGTTCTCTAGAACGGGGAACCAGGTCCTCTTGGGCCACCAAGGCGTGACCAAAATCATTCTGCCCCTTGCTAGACAGTCTCTGCAGGACCCTTGGAATTAGGTTCAGAGGAGGAAAGGCATAGGCCAGGTGAAAATTCCATACCTGGGCCAGTGCGTCTACTCCCGCCGAACCCTGCTCCCGGGAGAGGGAAAAAAACCTTTCCACTTTCCTGTTTCCTTTGCGTTCGAAGAGATCTACCTCTGGTTGACCAAACTGTTGACACACCAGGTTGAACACCTCTGGATTCAACTCCCATTCTCCTTGGAGAATAGGTTAACGACTCAGTAGTCTGCTTCCAGATTGAGGCTTCCCTTTATGTGGACCGCCGGAAGAGAGGAGATCCGCAGTTCTGCCCAGCCCAGGATCTCTAGAGACAACGTCAGAAGGGCGCGAGATCTGGTGCCTCCCTGATGATTCAGGAAGGCTACCGTGGTAGCATTGTCGGACAGAATCTGGACCTCCTGGCCCTGAATTATCTCCTCGTATGCCCTTAGGGCATCTCCGACCGCCAATAACTTGCGGAAGTTCGAAGAAGCGCCCCTCTGACGTGGGTTCCAGATACCCTGGGCTCGAAGCTCGGCTAAGTGAGCCCCCAACCCCCAGGAACTTGCATCCGTGGTAATCCTGATGGGGTCGGTTTGACTCCACAAATGACCCACCTGCAAGTTCTGAGGAAGAAGCCACCACCTCAGAGTGTCTCTTACTGAAAATGGGATGGTGACCCTCTCGTCTAAAGTCTCTCCTTTTCCATTCCAAGAGGAAAGGAAGAAGTGTTGGAGAGGCCCATGGAACGGCTGGTATACACAAGGTCATTAGACCCAGCAGCCTCATGATGTCCCTGAAAGAGGACTCCTTCTCCAACGCAGATCTGACCGCTGTCACAAGACCCTGGACCTTGTCCAAGGCCAAAATAAGTTCTCTCCAGAGAATCTACCAGGAATCCTAGGTAAACCTTCCTTTGTTCTGGTACCAGAGAGGACTTTTCCCTGTTGATGATCTAGCCCAGGGATTCCAAAGTCTTTATGACCGTGGCCAGGTCTGCTAGTAGGAGATCTCGACTCTGATTGTAAAGCATCAGATCGTCCAGATATGGGACTAACGCTATCCCCTGTAGGTGCAGGAAGGCGACCACCTCCGCCAGGACCTTTGTGAAAACCCTCGGATTGGAAGCCAGACCTAAGGGGAGGAATCCCCTGGGCAGAGGCGATCGCAAACCTGAGAAACTTCTGGTGCCCTGGGAAAATCGGGACGTGGAGATAAGCGTCCTTCAATTCAATCGTAATTAGGAACACTTCTCTCAGAAGAAGCTTCCTGAGGGTGTAAACACTCTCCATGTGAAACTTCTTGTAGCGGAGAAAAGTATTCAGGGGCTTTAGGGTTGATTATAAGCCTGAATTTCCCTAATGGCTTTGGAACCACAAAGATATGGGAGTAAACTCCCAGACCCTGTTGGTGCTCGGGTACCGTAACTACAGTATGACACCCTGCTGAGCAAGCTCTGTGACGTTCCGTAAAAGACCTGTAGTTTTGAGGGGATCTCTGGGCAAATGCGTCACAAGAAAACTTGGGGGAGGAAAATGAAGAAACTCCAGCTTGTAGCCCTCCCTTATGATCCGGAGGATATGGGGGCTCTGAGTTATACTTTCCCATCTGGAGAGAAAATGGGAAAGTCTTCCCCCAACCCTTCTGTCACTTGGAATCTTTATTGTTGGGGGGGCGTGTCCGGACGTGCAACAGGGAGGACGTGTGGATACTGAGCTCCACACAGGCGGATTGAATCTACTGCCATCCTCGCCTTATTCCACGTCCAAACTAATTACTGTGGCACCTACCTTTAAGAAGCCTTCTGCTACCGATCCAGCGGCTTTCTGGTCATTATTGCCGACAGTTCCTTGTTACAGCCTGGGAAGAGGTCCGCTCCACGCCGCCGCCATCTTGCGGCCTGTAACTCCTCCGGAGCTCTCCGTGCCTGCATCCTGAGCATCGGGCGAGAAGCACTGTCTACATCGCCGGCCGGTGCATCCCCGGAGGACACGGCCTGCCCGCTCTGCTGTGGGAAACCCCTGAATATCTGGCAGTGAATTGCGGAGTTGTGCGGCACCGTTTTGCGGCCTACAGTCCGGGTCTCATCCGTCATCGGGGGACAGTGAGTACCTGACCTCAGGCCCCTATCCTGTCTGAGTGCCTTCCCGAACTGTTACCGACTAGTGGCCAGGTGTGGGGATCAGATCGCTGCTTGAGAGAGAGATACTGGGCCTACACGAACTCGGAGCTTACTTGGCCGGCCCCTTCTCTCAGGAAAATCCGCTGCTTCGGCCTACCCCTGAAGCTCAGTGGCCATCTTACTGCTCCAGGTACTCCCAGCCTTTTCAATCAACCCCATTACCCCACATCCTGCATCAGTACCTTGCTGGACTCATCTATGCACTGCTGTCTGGCCTAGTTGCAGAGAGACCGACACCTAAATCAACTTATGTAGTCCGCCATCTCAGAGAGCTCAGGGGAAGCGTGACTGCCACGCAACTGAATGGCTGTGTGAACCTGCTTCCCCGCTCCAGACACGGGAACAGCTGATAACTGTAGCGACATCGCTGCTTAAAAAGTGATCCTTTCCTCTTGGGTGTGCTTGTGAGCTATTGGAAAATGACCCGCAAACGAAAAGAGACGCCGAACCCAAGAAAATTGGACAACTTCTACCCGCCGAAGAACAGAGGGCTACTCCAAAATGTTGCCGGCTCCAAGGTGCCCTCACCTACCTCCTCGGATGGCTCCCGGTCCAGCTCATCGAGCCCTGCAACTCCGACTGGCCCTGCTCAGGGTTCACCTGGGATGTCCACGGCGACAACCCGCAGCCCAGCCAAATCCAAACCTCGTCTGGAGGCAGATGTTGAGCGGACATGTGCGGGCCGCGAATCTCTGGAAGACAGGGGGAGCTGGTAGATCCCTTTACCGCGTTTCCTACCACGGGTAAGGCTGTCTCTGACACAACTCTTAAAGACATGCTTGTATCTCTCCGTAGCTCCATGCACACAGACTTAATGCAATGCATGCAGAACTTCAAGTCAGATATCGGGGAGCTGGGAGGCTGGGTAGCCCACATTGAGGAGAAAATGGGGGACTTTGCAACATCTCACAATACTCTGATAGACGCTCATGTTGACCACTCTGAAGAGATAGCCTGGCTGAGGGCAAAAGTCGCGGATTTAGAGGACAGGTCGAGGAGAAACAATGTAAAAATAAGGGGAGTTCCTGAAACTGTGCTCCCCGCACAACTCCAGCAGTATGCCAGAGACCTTTTGCAACAAATCCTCCTGTCTATCTCAGAGTCTGAGCTTTAGATTGATCGTATACATAGGCTGCCCAAACCATCCCATCTCCCACATAAAATCCCTCGGGATGTACCGATGATGGTACACTTTTACCTGGTGAAAGAGAACCTCATGCTTACTTTCAGAAGAACCCAACAACTTCCGGAGAAATTTACACGTATCCAGCTTTTTGCTGACCTGTCGCAATTTACCATGCAGAAGCGCAAATCGTTGGTTCCAGTGACGAAGGCCCTTCGCAACCACAACATCCCATACCGCTGGGGCTATCCGGTGAAGATCACGGTCACTCACGATGGTAAAAATACAATCATCACCGACCTGGAAGCTGGGCTTAAGCTACTTCGCTCTCTAGACATCCTCCTGGACAAATCCACCGAGAATTCATCCCCTCCTGCGAAGATTGACCAGCAGCACGAGTAGCAGACGGTGAAGAGCAAGAAGGGTTCCAAGAAGCGATCGTCATGATCAATCCCACAACTCTGCAAGTTTTGTTTCAAGTTCCCTGTGTTCTGGAGCAATTGCTCTGAAGTTTGATTCCCCCCCTAAGAATGGGCAAAGATTCTGCCCTCTGGTCCTTGTTTGAACAAGCTTATTACATTTTCTGTTTCTCCCCCTGTTTTTTTCGTTTTCTGAATCCCTAACTCCACTTTCATTACCCATCCCTCCATTCCCTTGTGCATGCTGCTTTGACCGCCCTTTGGGGTCTCGTACCTCCTCCATTGTGACGAGGGGTCACCCTGCCCTGTGCGCCCAACGCCATGAAGATGGATGGACTGCGCGCCTGGTCATCTCCGCAAGGTACTTTAATCTTGTTTGCTTCCTGATTGTGTTATGGCTCTGAAAATAGTGTCATTTAACGTTAATGGTCTAAACCACCATGCTAAACGGGCTTCGGTCTGGAGAGAGGCTAAGACTCTCCAGGCAGACATCCTCTATACTCAGGAGACATATTTTTTGGTGGACAGCCCACCCAGGTTCCAGAACAAACATTTCCCCCACATCTTTGTGGCCTCTGCCCCTATTAAGCGCAAGGGAGTTCTGATTGAATCTTTATTGTTGGATTTTTGGTTGGAAAAAAGGATACTTCCTTTTGTTTGTCTTTTCCAAATCCCCAACGCCTGTTACCGACTGGCTTTCTTTCTGAAAAGCATTTTTTACCATGGGGGCCTAGAAAAAATTTCCTTTTATTCTGTTTGGGTTTGATGGGGAATTTTTTTCCCTTTTCAGTAGACCTAGTCAGGGCCTGGTCAAGACCCGTGAGAAAAAAAGAGAACCCTCAAATTGAAGACCACAAAGGCGAGACTTGGAAGCATTGTTACCGTCCCAAGTCTTAACCCATACTGCTCTCTTGGCAGAGTTCACAAGAGCTCCCGTCTTTTCGGTAAATCGCACGGTCTCCAAAGCGGCGTAGGCTAAGAAAGCCACTGCACTACCTATGACCTGTAGAGAATTTAGTATCTCTTTGGACTTAGGGACGCGGGAAACATGGTCCATCAACCTGGAAATCCAAGCATCCGCATTTCTAGCTATGCATGCTGAGGACGGCAAACAAGTATCCTTAAGTAGTAGTGCAAACCGCTCACCTGGACAAATGGACCTGTGGGTGAGCAGCAGGTCAAATGCGCTGTCCCTCTAATGAGGGGGGTATAGGTAAAACGGTGCCTCCTCGGATGGTGCCCTTCTCCAAGCGACTCCTAGGGATGGATGTTCATCCGATATACTCCCACGTGGGATGGTGTCATAAAAGGATATAAAGCAGACACATAATGCTCTCTGTATGTTCAAAATCACAATAAAATGTATTAAAAAGGTAAGGTACTCACAAATAAAGCACTATGTCCTAGTGCATGGAATATAAACGTACATCATTCAAAGGACCAGGTAGGTGGCTGTCCTGACATAAAAACGAAAGCCCCCCGCACGCGTATCGTCCCAAGGCACAGGACTTCTTCAGCGGATAAAGGTCTAGTATGTCAGCTCATTACTTCGATTGATCATCATTTGGACTCATTATTTTACTTGTTTTTAGCGCTGCACTGCTTTTTTTTATGTATTTAGCCTAAGGATTTATTGACCTTCAGTGTTCAGCTGCTTTGTTTTTTGTGTATTCCTTTGCGCAGTCTGCTTCCCTTTATTTACCATGCATGCTGAGGCCAATGCGGGGCTCAATGCTGCCGCATTGGCCTCCCAAGCCCTACGCAAGGAAGTCTCAGTGCGCCGATCCATCAAATCCTTAAGGTTACCTGTGTCCTCAAATAGAGGTCAGACTGCTTGGACACCTGCGCTAGAGAGGCGTCCAATCTAGGTACCTTAACCACTTGCTTACTGGGCACATATACCCCCCTCCTGCCCAGGTGAAATTTCAGCTTTCGGCACTGCGTCGCTTTAACTAACAATTGCGCGGTCGTGTGACGTGGCTCCCAAACAAAATTGACGTCCTTTTTTCCCCACAAGTAGAGCTTTCTTTTGGTGGTATTTGATCGCCTGTGCGGTTTTTATTTTTTGCGCTATAAACAAAAAAGAGCAAATTTTTTTTAAAAAATACAATATTTTTTACTTGTTGCTAAAATAAATATCTAAAAAAAAATTCTCAGTTTAGGCCGATACGTATTTGTCTACATATTTTTGTTAAAAAAAAAAAAAAATCGCAATAATCGACTGGTTTGCGCAAAAGTTATAGCGCCTACAAAATAGGGGACAGAATTATTATTTTTTATTATTTATTTTTTTTACTAGAAATCTGCAATTTTTATTTGGACTGCGACGTTATGGCGGACACATCGGACACTTTTGACACATTTTTGGCGCCATTCACATTTATACTGCGATCAGTGCTATAAATATGAAGGGGTTAACACTAGGGGGTGAGGAAGGGGTTAAATGTATTCCCTGCATTGTGTTCTAACTGTAGGTGGAGGGGGGTGACTGGGGGAGGTGACCGATCTATGTCCCTATGTACAAGGGACACAGATCGGTCTCCTCTCCAGACACAGGACGCTGTCTCTGTGTAAAACGGCAATGAGAGATGATCTCATATGTTTACATATGAGATCATCTCTCATTGGCCTCACAGATCGCATCGCAAACGGCCACTCTGATTGGTCGTTCACGGCAAATTGTAATTGGCTGTGTCCACGGGACACGGCCAACACAGAGTTTCCCTGCTGCGCGCTCTGGAGCGCGCGCAGGGAACGCCATAAGGGGCGGACGTCAATTGACGTCCAGTTGGATTTTCAGGTCCGCGCTGTAGCCGTCATTCGGCTATAGCGCGGGTCTGAAGAAGTTAAAGAATTTATCCTCGACCTCCTCAAAGGGACACCGACGCTTCCAGGTCTTCTACCTTAGAAGCCTCCTCTCGGGATCTCCTTGAGAGACTGATGTACCGGAATGGTTTTCGGCTGGTGCTTCACTAAACCCCGGTACATCCTATCCTGAGCGGATACCTGTTCAGCCGGCATAAACTGCACCGAGGAGAGCTTCCATGTCATCGGCTGAAAAGATGTACTGCCCTGCCCTGGAATACTCCTCCTTCTCTGCCTGACTATCCACTAGACCCTCTTCAGAAAGGGCCCTGATCGGGGGCCTCTGAATCCTCTGAGTCTGATAACAGGGATCCCAGGGACTCCTGGCGGACTCTACCAAGCCGAGAGGAAGAAGAACTCTCCTGAGAGGAGGGCCCCGCAGTGTGGGATTCAGGCTCTCTGGGCTTAAGAGAGGCTTGAAACTGAGAGTGGCAAGCATCTGGGTCTGGACAGAGAGGAAGTCCTTCATAACCTGAGAAGTTTCTTTCCCTGCTAACTTCTGAATACACTTAAAACAGAAGGGCTTGGAGTAATCTGAGGGCAATTTCCCATTACAATAGCCACATTTTTTAACACAGGCAGGATCTTTGGAAGAACGGCTAGCCCCCCCCCCCCCCCCCCCCTGGGCAGTGACGTCTTCTCCTGTAAAGAAAAAATATACACAGGAATGCACAGATGAACACTGTATGAAAGCAAGGGGAAGAGTCAGGGTCCCACCCCCATCCTAGCCCCCGCTGAATGGGTAGACTCTCCCCCAGTGGTCTCATCTCCTCTGCAGCCATGGCCGTAGAAGGCCAGTCCTCGCGCTCCATGTGATCCCGGATGGGGACGCTGGCGCCGTGTGAGGACAGTTCGGGCGCCTCTCTCCCAGGCTGCGGTGCGTCTCCGGTGCTGTCTGTGAGGCCTCTCCTCGGCTGGAGCAAAAAACGCTGATGGTCGCTGCCATCTTGCCGTAGTCGGAAGCGGAAGTGACGCCATCACCCCGCGCCCGAGAGCCTTGCAGACGCCGGGAAGATGGCGCTGGAAGCCAGCAGAGAGGAATCTCCGCATTGGCCTCCGACCAGCCTCAACTGAGACGCGCAAAAGACGCCGGGAAGCCCCGGAGGGGCGCCCATCCCCAGAGCTCACAGGTAGGGGGAAGGGCACGGAGAGAGGAAAATTGGCCCCTGGAGTTCTAGGGTAGCCTCTAGCCTAGGGACCTCCAGTACTCAGGGGCGTTCTTCCAGCTCACTCCAGTGATGCCCCCCTGAGCAGATAGGGATACCCAACAAGAAGGAAGCTTATTCCTACTGGGCCCAGAGGCTTCCCAGGCATGCGGCCCAGCTCCCAGGCCTTAGGTCAGAAAAAATAAACGGTTTTGCTGCGGAGTATTTTAACCTCTTTTTTGATTGTGTTTCCTGTCAGGTGGAGCCAGTGGTCTCTCATTGTGCCGTCCTGGAAGACGACTTGAGAAAAAAATGTTTTTGTGTTATTTTAAATGAGCCTTCTCTGACTAGCAAAAAAAAAAAAATATATAAATATAAATTGCAGCCTCACTATGCCATCACATGCAGCCTCTGTGCCATCAATTTTCGCCACTGTGTCCATCACACGAAGCCACTGTGCCCATCACACGCAGCCACTGTGCCCATCACACGCAGCCACTGTGCCCATCACACTTTAATCATGGTTTTGTTCTTTGTTCTTAATGGTTTTGTTCTTTAATGGTTTTGTTCATTTTGCACACCTACTGTATGTATAAATATATACCTAAATATATACCTATGTTTTGAATTTGAAAAAATAGGATTTTTGTACTCACCGTAAAATCCATTTCTCTGAGTTCATGGATGGACACAGCAGCCTTTGACCTTGGGGTATTATATCCTTCCTTCAAAGAGAGATTAGGCAGAAAACAGCACTTTAAGTGTTAAAACACTTTCCTCAGTACAGCTCCTCCCAGGGGGCGTGGTCCCCTGGGTATAACCCACACTCTGTCTAAGCAGCTCCAGTTCGTAACAAGCAGTACAAACAAAAGGAGGGGTGGGTGCTGTGTCCGTATATGAACTCAGAGAAATGGCTTTTACGGTGATTACAAAAATCCTATTTTCTCTTCCATTCAAGGACGGACACAGCAGCCATTGACCTAAGGGACGTCCCCAAGCAGTGTCAAAAAATTTGAGGGGTGGGAAAACAACACAGCAAACCAAGCTACACCCAAACAAAAACCGGAGTTTCTCAACGGAGGAACTCCAACCTTAAACTGCCGCCTGTAACACCTTGCGGCCGAAGGAGGCATCCGAAAATGCACTCACATCCTGGTCGAATGCGCCGTAACCTGAAAGGGAGGTGCCCGCCCCTTCAGGGCATAGGCCTGAAGCACAACCTGTCTGATCCACCTAGAAATGGTGGCCGACGAGACCGCCAGACCTTTTTTAGGACCATTCACCGACACAAACAGTGAGTCCGACCTCCGGAACGGAGCCGTAGCAGATAAGTACACCCGTAGGGCCCGAACCACATCCAGGGAATACAAGTGGTCTCCTTCGGGTTTTTCGGCCGAGGACACGAGGATGGTAACACAATGTCCTCAATGTGAAAAGCCGAAACGACCTTTGGGAGAAAAGACGACTGCGGCCGCAGCACCACCTTATCCTCATGAATGACCAAGTAGGGAGTCTTGCAGTACAAGGCCGCCAGTTCAGACACCCTTCTGACAGAGGTAATTGCTACCACAAAAACCACCTTCTGAGTCAACAAAGGGAACTTCTTGAAGCACCGAGAGGACTAAACTCAGGTCCCATGGCGGCAGTTGAGGGTGTACAGGAGGGGCCACATGCCGGACCCCCTGCACAAACGTACGCACCAAGGAGTGCGTCGTCAAGGGTCGCTGAAAGTAAACAGCTAGAGCCGGAATCTGACTCTTAACCGTACTCAAGGGGAGAGCCTGATTCATTCCACGCTGTAAGAACAGCAGGATCCGGGACACCACGTATGTACGGGGGTGCCAATTCATCTCTTCACACAGAGATGTAGGCCTTCCACGTACTATGGTAAATCTTTCGTGAAGTAGACTTCCTTGCACGCAGCATGGTAGAGACCACCGAGCCTGACAGGCCCCGGTCCTTCAGTACTTGGCTCTCAACAGCCACGCCGTTAAAGCCAGCGACTGTAAAGCAGGGTGAAAGATCGGACCCTGCGACAGAAGATCTTCTCTCAGGGGTAGATGCCAAGGGACGTCTGCCACCAGACGCACCAGGTCCGCGTACCAGGAGCGGCGCAGCCAATCTGGGGCGATTAGGATTGTTGGAATCCCTTTGGCTTCCACTCTGCGCAGCAGGCGAGGAAGAAGCATCAGAGGAGGGAAGGCGTAAATTAGGCGATCGTGACCCCAAGGTGCCACCAACGCGTCTGACACATCCGCCCACGGGTCCTTCGACCTGGCCACGAACCGTGGCACCTTCCGATTGTGACGGGACGCTAGAAGGTCCACGTCTGGAGTGCCCCACTTTTGGCACAGACTCTGAAACACCTCCAGGTGGAGTGACCACTCTCCTTGGTCTAGTGTTTGGTGACTTAGGTAGTCGGCTTGCCAATTCTGTACTCCAGGAATGTACATGGCCGACAGAGCCGGAACGGACCTTTTAGCCCACCGAAGGATGTGCGCGACCTCCATCGCTGCAGCTGAGCTCCGTGTGCCTCCCTGATGATTGACGTACGCCACGGCTGTGGCGTTGTCGGACTGGATCCTGACCGGTCAGTCCTGCAGCTCCAGGGACCACCTGGCAAGGCACAACTTGATTGCTCGGAGCTCCAGTACATTGATTGGAAGGCGGGACTCCTCCTGAGTCCAGCGCTCCTGGGCCGACTGAGTGCCCTAAACGCCCCCCCAACCGGAGAGGCTGGCATCCATCGTGACCACTGTCCAATGGCACGGCAGAAACTACTTCCCGGTCCGAAGCACCGGAGACATCAGCCACCACACCAGGGAGGACTTGACCAGTTGACTCATCTGAATCTGGTAATCCAGGGATGAAGGGAGCTTGTCCCAACGTGACAGAATTTCCTTCTGCAGCACCCGGGTGTGGAATTGGGCATACGGAATTGCCTTCGAAAGAGGCCACCATCAGACCCAGAACCCTCATGCAGAATCGAAGAGATGACCACTTCTGGGTCGACAACTGCTGCACCGCAGAGCGCAGTGTCTGAAGTATCTCTGTTGGGAGAAAAACTCTCGCCTCCGTGGAATCCAGGACTAACCCCAGGTATTCCAGTCGCTGAGACGGAACCAACACTGACTTCTGGATATTCAGAAGCCAGCCGAACTCTCGGAGAGTCTGACACGTGATAGACACGTCCTCTTCTAATTCTGAGCTTGAGGAAGCTCTCAGGAGAAGGTCGTCCAGATATCCTACGATATCGATCCCGCGCTGCCTCAGCAGGGCTAGGATCGGGACGTGCACCTTGGTGAAAACCTGTGGTGCCGAGGCCAGGCCGAACAGGAGGGCCACAAATTGAAAATGGTCCTCCCCAATCGCAAAGCGCAGAAACCTCTGGTGCTTTGTGCATATGGGAACATGTAGGTATGCGTCCATGATATCCAAGGATGCCATAAAGTCCCCCTGTTGGAGCGCTGCCACTACCCAGCAAATCGACTCCATCCTGAATTTTTGCACTTTGACAAAACAATTGAGGGCCTTGAGGTCCAGGATTGGACAGACCCCTTCCTTCTTGGGAACTACAAACAGATTGGAGTAAAACCCCTGAAACCGTTCCATCAAGGGAACTGGCACAATCACTCCCCTGACCAGAAGATCCTGGACAGCCCCTGACAGATCCTTCCGGCGATCCAGAAAAAGCTGGAGGATGGAAGGAAAAAAATCTGTTTGGTGGACAAGAGAGAAATTCTATCTTGTACCCCGAGGAAACTACTTCGCAAACCCAACGGTCGGAAAGAAGACACCTCCATCGATCCGCGAATTTGCGAAGCCGCCCCCCCCCCACCCGAGACACGGGCAGACCTTCATGCGGAAGCAGGTTTGTCCGCAGGCTTGTTAGGCTTGCGGTACCAGGTGCACTTCTGCCCTGCAGCGGGGGTCTTAGCACCTTAAAAACTTTTTCCTGCCGCACTGGGCGGGCGAAAAAAATGCTTGGGGGTAGCAAAGGAGGGCCCTTGCTTACGGCGAGGCTCCTTGCCCTTCCCAGACTGTGGGAGCAGTGTGCTCTTACCACCTGTGGCATCTTTAATGTCATCCAGGGACGCCCCAAAAAGCCGTTCATCCTTAAAGGGTAAATCCACCAAGGCCTTCTTAGAGGACTGGTCCGCAGACCAACACTTCAGCCACACAAGGCGATGTAGTACCACCGCGGAGGCCCTGGAGAGCAAAGGGAGTGTATCCAGGGCCAACTCACAGATGAACTTCAGACCCTGAACCAACTGTTCAGCCAGATCCACACAGGTCTCGGAAGCACTCTGCGCCTCCAGCTCCTGTAGCAAGAACTTTGCCCGTTCGGTATAGCGAGCGTGCTGACGCAGGACGTGTTGTGTAGAGTGGACGGGCGTTTGTTCCGAGCCGGCCGGCTTCTCTCTGTTTTTATTCCCATTTACTCTGTAAGTGCAACCTTTTTATTATTAAACGCAATATTTGAACTTACTTCACTATGTGGGCTCTATCACTCCCTTTATGTACTCACTGAATACGGAGAACACGTAGGACTATCATCACAGCCCAGGAATCAAAGGCCCAGGCTAGGGTTTTAGCCACTTGCTGTTGTTCTTATTCGTTCTGGTAAGCCTCCTATATATAGGGTGCTGGTGATGGTGGTACTAAAAGTCACTTTTTTTCTACATGTGTGCTGATCAAACGTACTTCACCATTGCAATATTTTTCCTATGATATGGCTCATTAATCCGGCTTCCGGTGGAGACTTCAAGAATCCTCTCCCTTTTCCATCTTCCCCTGTGAGGACTACTTTAAAGGCCCTGACTGGGGTTTGCAGTCGCAAGCACATACTGCTTGCCATCTGGTAAGCCTCCCAATTTTTTACTGGTTCCAGGTGTTTTTTTCTATACTTGTTTTTCAACACTGCCACTCCTATATGAACTTTATTTCGGTGGATGTATTGGGACTGCAACCATTTTCTTTTTTAATATCACATCAAATCTAGATATTGGCTTCAGAACTGTATATTTTTCAATTATTGTTTAGATTTATTATTTTTAGCGCAACAACCTTTTTTCCTCTGTTCTATGCTGTTGTGTTTTGTATTGACACTTCGCTGTTGCAGCTCTATTAGCAATTTATTGTTAGTGTTTTTTTAATATTTCTTAGCGCGGTTTTTTTCTTTCTTCGTTCGGTATAGTGTCTGCGACACCAGAGTCCCGGCCAAAACCGGTCTTACTGCCGAACCCACAACTGTGAACATGGAGCGGACCACAGCCTCCACTCTCCTGTCTGTGGGGTCCTTAAAGGCAGGAGCCCCTTCCACAGGCAACGTGGTGGATTTGCTCAATCTGGACACGGGAGGGTCCACTGACGGAGGAGAGACCCACTTTTTTAAAAAGTCCTCCTCAAAGGGATAACGGGTCGCAAAGTATTTAGGAACAGCAAAAACTTTCTGCGGCGTATCCCATTTCTTGTATAACAATTTGTCCAAATATGGAACACAAGGAAACACTCTTGCGGTGCGGGGTGGCTTGCGGAACCCAAAAGGGACCGGCACATCCGATGCCTCCGCCAAATCCTCAAGTTTCTGAGTATCCCACACCGCAGAGATAAGAGCTCCAACAAATTCCTTATCATGCACTGACCCTGAAGCAGAGTCATCCTCACTGTCCGCGTCGGTTAAGCCCGCATCACATGACATGACAGAACCAGAGCCAGACGCAATAGCAGGGCCTGATTCTGTGTCAGAGACATCCCCAGAAGCAGGCTCAGGGAGAGGGCGCTTTTTATCCCCCTTCTGGTCGCTTCAATCCTGGCGAGAAACGCCTCAAGGACTGCCGTCATAGCCTCTACAGAGGTGGCAGGGGCAGGGGCATTAAGGGTTAACTCAGGCATTGCTGGGGTAGAAGCTCCTGGTTCAGGCTCCATGTTGCCCCCACCGCTATGCCTCCCTAGCACTGCAAGGCAGAAAAACACACCGGTCACCTCCCGGCTGCAAAACAGAAGGCAGGGGACCCCCAGGGAAATACCCCCAGGGAAATCACCACCCCACCCGGTTGCAGTGTGAGCTGAAGCGCTGAGAAGTGCTGGCTGCGCTGCGCTGTCCCTTCAGGCACTAGAGGCCAAGACTTTTCCAAGATGGCTGCCGTCTGAGGTAAAAAACACAATGCGGGCTACAAGAAAATGGCCGCCGAACTATGCAAACCGCATCCGCGGCAAAATGGCAGCCATACGCAGTTTAAAAACACAGTGACACGGCAAAAACACACGGCCAGCACACACAGCAACTCCCCAAACACAAAAAAAACACAGCACCCCACAGCACATGGTCCCCGGTAGCGATAGAACCCCAGGAGGGCCCCCCTTCCAGCCGCCACCCAGTATGGGGAAGGAGAGGAAGGGAGAGAGGAAAGCAGGGCAGACCCTCATTCGACCTCCCCAGGGAAGCACCAGCCATACCACCTTGCCAGGGCAAGGGGCCTATTTACCCGTCCTGCGACCACCGGCTGGAGGCATTCCAGACAGAACCAACGTCCGCTAAACGGCATGGCTGTCGGCCAGACACACTGTGACAAGGCCATAGAGACCGGTCATATGTGTGCCCTGGAACACGTAGTTCCCCGGCCACCCCTGGAGCAATGGAGAATGTCGTGGACGACCCAGAGCTGAGCTGAGGGCCGGCATACGCTCGATGGCCGAACATGGGGGGACTACAAGAGTCAAGACCCAGCCTGTCACCCAGTCAGCAGTTGATAGTAGAATCTCAGGATTCAAAAATGCAGGAACAAAACAAAATAAAAGCGAAAAAAATCGCAAAAGAAATCCAGAGTACAGGGACTCCAGAAGGCCATGTCTCTCCTGACGTTAGGCAGAAAAAAAAACTGGAGCTGCTGAGGCAGAGTGTGGGTTATACCTAGGGGACCACGCCCCCTGGGAGTAGCAGTACTGAGGAAAGTGTTTTAACACTTAAAGTGCTGTTTTCTGCCTAATCTCTCCTGGAAGGAAGGATTTAATACCCTAAGGTCAAAGGCTGCTGTGTCCGTCCATGAACGGAAGAGAAAATCATATTTTATTTTTCCAATTAAGAAGGGTTCGGTGAATGCGCATATGAAACTGGTGGGGTTCAGTACCTCCAACAAGGTTAAGAACCACTGCTCTATATCTTTAACCTGTGGCTGAAGTCCTTTTACAGGGGTGGACCGATTAGGTCCACCTGTCCGTTTTCCTAGGAGGACCCGATCAGAACATCCATTGCCCTCTATGGAGCGGCGAGTGTCAACGGATATGTGTCCGTTGACACCCATCGACATCCAATCCAATCCTATCTACTAAAAACAGGCGGATGGGGATACATTCCCATCTATCTGGTAGATCGCATAGGATGAGTCAGGTGAAAATAGACAGGCGGTCCGTTTAAATATGACCACCTATAGAGGAGAGCGGGCTGAGTCTGTGTCTATAAGCAGAGCAGACACGGACCAGCCATCCGCCTGGGACCTTACGCTGGCCATACATTATACAATGTTCTTATTCAATTTCCTTCAGATTACCCTTAAACTATATAGTCCAAGAGCCTGCCTGATTGCATACAAATTGAATTTTTTTTAGGTTTGACCTCATATTATATAGTTTTGGTACAAGGAAAATTGTACAATAATATTTTAATATTTTATGATGTATGGCCAGCTTTAGTCTCTGAAGTAGTTTAACCACTTCAGCCCCAGAAGGATTTACCCACTTCCAGACCAGGCCACTTTCTGCGATTTGGCACTGCGTCGCTTCAACTAACAATTGCGCGGTTGTGCGATATACCCCAAACAAAATTGATGTCATTTTTTTCCCACAAATAGAGCTTTCTTTTGGTGGTATTTGATCATCTCTGCAAAAAAAAAAAGAACATTTTGAAAAAAAAACAAAAAACACAATTTTTTACTTTTTGCTATAATAAATATCCCCTCCTCCCAAAAAAAAAAATTCTTCCTCAGTTTAGGTCAATATGTATTCTGTTATGGTGTCTACAAAATGGGGGACAGATTTATGGCATTTGACAGTGCTATAAAAATGCACTTATTACTGTATAAATTAAAACTGGCAGGGAAGGGGTTAACACCAGGGGCGATCAAATGTTTAAATGTTCCCTAGGGAGGTGCTTTCTAACTGTGGAGGGAGTGGACTGACGGAGTACAGAGAGATCACTGTTCCTAATCACTAGGAACAGGCTGAACTCCCCTGACAGAACGGGGATCTGCCTGTTTACACTGGCAGATCCCCGTTCTGCCTCTGTGGAGCGATCACAGGTGGCCGGCTGACAGAGTCCCCGGGACCCGATGATTTGTTTCCCCCGCTAGAGAATGGCGTGTGCCCACAGATCGCCATGTACATGCCCGTCGTACACCTATGGCTATTCGCGCAGCCGCGCCAACCTGCCACAGTATGACTGCGGCAGCTAATCGTCAAAAAATATTTTGATATACTGTACATGGAAAAATATACAGTGCGTTTGCCTCATACTAACACTATATATCCATCTAAGTATGATGTAAGCAAGTATTTGACATTTTGCACAGTAGAGAAGAAAAGCGGGGGATCACTGATGCAGTTGGCCAGCTTGAACACACAGTGCAGTATATGTGAAACAAGAATCTGTTTTTAAGGAAAAGCATGAACAACTGACTTGCCTTTCCCCAGTTAAGGTAGGCACTCAGACAAGAGCCAACATCATCCTCTGCCAAGTTATTCAATACAGCCTGTATTGCTTTACTGACAACTCCATATGTAGAAAAGATATCATTCCATGAGCTCACAATGAACAGTAGCAATCTGTCAGGGTCTGGAAAATCTAAACAAGGAAACAAATAGAAAATTAATCAATTATTTAAACATGTTCATCTTTCACAACAGCCACATATGACTAAGAATACAGTTTAAGGGTCTAATGACACCTCTGCACTTTAGCAGTGTTCTTAAAGCGGAGGTCCACACTCTGGTGTCACGAGTCGCGCATGCGCAGTAGGGAACCAGGTTGTGAAGCCGCAAGCCTTCATTTCCCGATTCCCTTACCAAAGATGGCGGTGGCGCCCTGGACAGGCAAGTGTCCTTATTTTAAAAGTCAGCAGCTGCAGTATTTGTAGCTGCTGACTTAAAAAAAAAAAAAAAAAAAAAAATTGGGCGGACCTCCGCTTTAACCTCACCTTGCAAAAAGAGAAATAGCAACTTCAATAGCAAGGAACTACTACAATGAACAAAATACATATATTAACCACTTTGTCTCCAGCACCCATACGCACCTTATGGATCAGATACATTTTTTACATTTCTTACAAGGGCCCGCTGATTCAGTAAATTTGTCATTACTCACCATATTAAAGCGGGGGTTCACCCTATTAAAAAAAAAAAAAAAAAAAAATGTTTTTATTCTACCATTACATTCGGCATCGTAGCGCGAGCTACAGTATGCCGGTCTTACATTTTTTATCCCCGTACTCACTGTGCTATGGCTCATTGAAGATTCCGGGGAATGGGCGTTCCTATGGTGAGAGAAGGTGATTGACGGCCGGCCCTGGCACGTCACGCTTCTCCGGAAATAGCCGAAATAGGCTTGGCTCTTCACGGCGCCTGTGCGCAGGCGCCGTGAAGAGCCGAGACCTACTCCGGCTGTCTTCGGGGAGCGTGACGTGCCAGAGCCGGCCGTCAATCATCCTCCCTCTCCATAGGCACGCCCATTCCCCGCGGGAGTCGGATTCTTCAATGATCGATAGCACAGTGAGTACGGGGATTAAAAATTTAAGACCAGCATACCGTAGCTCGCGCTACGATGCCGAATGTAATGGTATAATGATGTGAAGGAGGGTGAACCACCGCTTTAAAATAACACATATCTTTATTTTGGGACAGGAAGACTTTTTTGACATGGTACTTCTAATCAGACCAGCATTCATTCTAGGTGTTATTTTACATTTAAAAAGGGTAATCATTTGTTTCTCATAAAACGAAAAAAAAAAAATATATATATATATTTTAATATCAGCAAAATGTAATACCTAAAGCAGCTGTTCTGAAACTGTTCTGGCTCTTTAGGAAGTTCCTAGAGGTTATTTTAGTGGTGACTATCTATTTGACAGTGCCTTAATAGTTTCGGTGCCAGTACCACACGGTAGAGCCAGTTGAAGGGCACCAATGATTATTTAGTATTCTGCCCACCAGTATAAGGGAGACCTTCTTTCCACAGGTCACCAATGTAAGTGGCATTTTCCCACTGACCCCTCTCCCCACACAACCAATGAATTGGTTTTAGCAGGGGTTACCCCAGTAGTATTTCAAAATTTTATCTGGGGTAAAAAGGTTGAGAACAGCTGACCTAAAGGAGGAAGGGCAAGGAGGAGTTAATTAGGGCTGATTAGTACTGTCACTGCAATCAGATGCTGTTAGTTTTCAGAGCTGAATGACAGTCAGCAGCACTCAACTCATTTGCTCTGTGCCAAGGCTGTGATGGACCCACACAAACACTGTAAATGGTAACCATTTATATTACAAAAATGACCCAGGGTCAGGAATAACATCCATTATTGCATTCGAGAAGAGGATGAACCTGTGATGTCATTTTCCAAAAGACCTTGAATTAAATATGCACGCACGCACAATGTATAAATAGGAATTACCAGTAATTGATAAAAAAACAAAAACAAAAAAAACACCTTATTGAGGAAGAACATTTGTTGATACACTCTGCAATCTAACATACATGGTTAACCACTTGGTAACCGCCCCATAGACAATATACGTCTACAGGGCGGGTGGTTAACTCTAGGAGGGCGTCAATGTACGTCCTCCCAGAGTCCGTCTCCCGCGCGTCCCCTGGGGCGCGCACACGGGAACATTCGTGACCGCCGGGTCCAGAGGACCCGGCCGATCACGAATCGCGGTAAACGGCCGCTGATAGCGGCCGTTTACCACGTGATCGCTCCGTCCAATGGCGGAGCGATCACATGTAAACAAACCGGCGTCTTTTGATGACGCCGGTTCCTCCCTCCTCTCTCTGTACCGAGCGGTACAGTGTGAGAGGGGGGAGCGCGGGTGTCAGCAGCGCTGTGGATGGATCTGTGACTATTGCAGTCACAGATCCATCCATCCCTGCTCAGCCATCCCTGAAACCCCCTGCAATACTGTGCAATACCCCCCCTACAATACTCTGCATACCCCCTACAATACTCTGCAATACCCCCCCTGCGCAATACTCTGCATACCCCCGGCAATACTCTGCATACCCCCCTGCGCAATACTCTGCATACCCCCCTGCGCAATACTCTGCATACCCCCCTGCGCAATACTCTGCATACCCCCCTGCGCAATACTCTGCATACCCCCCTGCGCAATACTCTGCATACCCCCCTGCGCAATACTCTGCATACCCCCTGCGCAATACTCTGCATACCCCCCTGCGCAATACTCTGCATACCCCCCTGCGCAATACTGTGCATACCCCCCTGCGCAATACTCTGCATACCCCCCCCCCTGCGAAATACTCTGCATACCCCCCCCCCTGCGAAATACTCTGCATACCCCCCCCTGCGAAATACTCTGCATACTCCCCCCTGCGAAATACTCTGCATACCCCCCCCTGCGAAATACTCTGCATACCCCCCCCTGCGCAATACTCTGCATACCCCCCCCTGCGCAATACTCTGCATACCCCCCTGCGCAATACTCTGCATACCCCCCTGCGCAATACTCTGCATACCCCCCTGCGCAATACTCTGCATACCCCCCTGCGCAATACTCTGCATACCCCCCTGCGCAATACTCTGCATACCCCCCTGCGCAATACTCTGCATACCCCCCTGCGCAATACTCTGCATACCACCCCCTGCGCAATACTCTGCATACCCCCCCTGCGCAATACTCTGCATACCCCCCTGCGCAATACTCTGCATTACTCCCCGGCAATACTTTGCATTACTCCCCGGCAATACTCTGCATTACTCCCCTGCACAATTACTCTGCAATACCCCCCGCACCAATACTCTGCAATACCCCCCGCACCAATACTCTGCAATACCCCCGCACCAATACTCTGCAATACCCCCGCACCAATACTCTGCAATACCCCCGCACCAATACTCTGCAATACCCCCGCACCAATACTCTGCAATACCCCGGCTAATACTCTGCAATACCCCGGCTAATACTCTGCAGTACCCAGAAAATACTCTGGGGAAAAAATGCGTTTTAACCACTTCCCGCCCGCCGGCCGTCATGACGTCCTTGACTTTGTGCGGGGATATCTGAATGATGCCTGCAGCTACAGGCATCATTCAGATATCATTTTTTTCAGCCGGCGATTCCCTACACCATAAGAACGATCATGGCCGCTGTTCCGCCTCTTGATTGTTCTTACGGGAGGCGAAAGGGGACGTCTCCCCTCCCTTCTCCCTCCGGTGCCTCTTCTGACTCACCGCTACGATCGAAACCAGGATCGTTTTATTTTTTTTAATTTTTTTTCAGGCTTCCCAGCCTAGAGGTGAGATGTGGGGTCTTATTGACCCCACATCTCACTGTAAAGAGGACCTGTCATGCTATATTCCTATTACAAGGGATGTTTACATTCCTTGTAATAGGAATAAAAGTGATCAAAACATTTATTTTTGGGGAAAAACGTATCAAACTAAAATAAATAAAGTGAAATGAACAATAAAAATATATTTTTTTTTAAAGCGCCCCTGTTCCTGCGTGCTCGTATACAGAAGCGACCGCACACGCAAGTCCCGCCCACATATGAAAACGGTGTTCAAACCACACATGTGAGGTATCGCTGCGAACGTTGGAGCAATACTTTTGGCCCTAGAGCTCTTCTCCAACTAAAAAGATGTAACCAGTAAAAATATTTAAAGCGTCGCCTATGGGGATTTTTAAGTAGCGAAGTTTGCCGCCATTCCACAAGCGTGTGCAATTTTGAAGGGTGACATGTTGGGTATCTATTGACTCGGCGTAACTTCATCTTTCATATTATGCAAAAACATTGGGCTAACTTTAATGTTTTTTTTTTTTTAAAAGCACAAAACCGTTTTATTTCCAAAAAAACACATTCGAACAATTGCTGCGAAAATAACGTGCGCGATAAAAAGTTGCAACGACCGCCATTGTATTCTCTAGGGTTTTTGCTAAAAAAGCATATATAATGTTTTGGGGTTCTATGTAATTTTCTAGCAAATAAATGATGATTTTTACATGTAGGAGAGGAATGTCAGAATTGGTCTGGGTGTTCCAGAACGCCTGATGGTGCTCCCTGCATGTCGGGCCTCTGTATGTGGCCACGCTGTGTAAAAGTCTCACACATTTGGTATCGGCATACTCGGGAGGAATAGCAGAATGTGTTTTGGGGTGTAATTAGTGTTATGCATATGCTGTGTGTGAGAAATAACCGGCGAATATGAACATTTTGTTAAAAAAAAAAAAAAAAAAAAAAAAAAAAAATCTTGATTTTGCAAAGAATTGTGGGAAAAAATTACTACTTCTAAAAACTCACCATGCCTCTTTCTAAATACCTTGGAATGTCTTCTTTCCAAAAAGGGGTCATTTGGGGGGTATTTGTACTTTTCTGGCTTGTTAGGGTCTCAAGAAATGAGAGAGGCTGTCAGTACATCAGATGTGATCAAATTGATCAATTTTCAGTAATTGGTACCATAGCTTGTAGACCCTATAACTTTCACCCAGACTAAATAATAACCCAATTTTTTTTTTTTTTTTTACCAAAGATATGTAGCAGTATACATTTTAGGCCAAATTTATGAAAAAAAAATACTTTTTTGCAAAATGTTATAATAGAAATGAAGAAAAATTCTTTTTTTTTACAAAATTTTCTTTCTTTTTTCATTTATAGCGGAAAAAATAAAAACCGCAGAGGTGATCAAATACCACCAAAAGAAAGCTCTATTTGTGGGAAAAAAAGGACAAAAATTTCATTTGGTTACAGTGTTGTATGACTGAGTTATTGTCATTCAAAATGTGAGAGCACCAAAAGCTGAAAATTGGTCTGGTTATTAAGGGTGTTTAAGTGCCCAGTTGTCAAGTGGTTAAACCCCCCCCCCCCTTATCTTCTTCTGTAGTACAATACATTTCTGATGAGGTTGCTAGCTGTTCCTATTGCACATGTCTCTAGACATGGCCTAAAGTACGGTGCTTTAGAAGCTGCCAGCAGGTTCACTGGCATCAGCATAGATAAGAACATATGTCAACAGTACACCCTGGATACATAATCAATATTTTAAATGCTTATTTAAAAATACTCACATCACAAAAAGTGCAGATGCAATGTTTTAATGCCACACAGGATCTTACATTCCCAATGAAGAGGTCCTGTGTGCCCTTGAAATCTTGCACCTACACTTTTTGTGATGTTATCACTTTAACCAGTTTCCGCCCAGCCTACAGTCAAATGATGGCTTTGTCGTTCCATGTGAAAGTCATATGACATACCACTGGAATGGGCCATGCTGCAGTGCGAACTGTCAACGGTTGCGTCTGCCATTTACGGGTGGACGTTCCTTTAGAGCGCATGTGCCCATGACGTCATTGGTTGCATACATAGTAAATATCTTCTAAATGTTGCACATTTAGGAGATATTTACAGTACATATTAGGTAAGCCTTTTTATAGGCTTACTTAAAAGTACAAGTCAGGGATGGAAGTATACTTCCACTTTAAAGCGGGGGTTCACCCTAAAAAAAAAATATTTTTTTTCTAGCATGCCATCAAGCATACTAGCGCGAGCTACAGTATGCCTTTATTTTATTTTTTAGCGCTGTACTCACAGTTTAATGCCGTAGTGAAGTTTCAGACTCCCCGTGGGTAATGGGCGTTCCTATGCAGAGGGAAGATGATTGACGGCCGGCTATGGCGGGTCACGCTTCCCGAAAATAGCCGAAATAGGACTTGGCTCTTCACGGCGCCTGCGTAGTCAGCTCCTAGTCTGTGCGCAGGCGCCGTGAAGAGCCGAGACCTACACCAGCTATTTTCGGGAAGCGTGATGAGCCATAGCCGGCCATCAATCATCTTCCCTCTGCATAGGAACGCCCATTCCCCGCGGGGAGTCTGAAACTTCACTACGGCATTAAACTGAGTACAGCGCCAAAAAATAAAATAAAGGCATACTGTAGCTCATGCTAGTATGCTGGATTTAATGGTAGAAACTGGTTTCTTAGGGTGAACCACCGCTTTAAGATTCAATCTGCAAAACAACAGCCAGTTATTCCTTCAGAGCAAAAACAGGTAAGAATTGGCAACAAAATATGTTAAAATCCATGCAATGTACATTGATCACCCCAGACAGAATTGTTACTCTTTAAATAAAAAAAAACATACAACTGTACCTTCTTTAAGTATGCTATAACAGAGAATCCGTGCTCTTTCAATATTTCCGAGCTGACGACACAATCCCACATAAACCCTGCAAAGGGCCTGAAGATATGTTGGGGCTATTGATCTCTTTCCAGTTCTGATTTTATTTAAAACAACTTGAAGAAAACGATCTGCTAAACTCTACATGCACAGAGGGATGAAAAAAAGAAAGAAAATTTACAATGTAGAAAATTAAAATATCCAAGCCACCTAACCTCAGCTAACCAGTCTCTTTTTGGGTCTCACAACAAATGTCTCCTAAGGACACTATAAAGGAGAAGTATGGCCAAAACTTTTTTAGCTGCACTTCTCTTATGGATCATAGGGGTGCAGTTCGTTCTGCACTCCTGTGACCCGTTTTCAGCAGACAGTGGTCTTTAGCTTTGACGTCACAGAGAGCTGATCCTGAATAGAACCGGATCATACGGTCGGGATCCATCCAGATGCCTGGACAATCAGCTAGCTCAGACTCTCAGCTAACCAATTTTAAGGATATTTTCAAACTAATGTTGACGGTTTGGTTAAGGTATTTCCCATTTGATGTGCTCATGAGGACATTATTCAAGTTATATTATTTCAGATGGCAACGTGAAAAAAAAAAAAAAAAAAAAAAAAAAAAGGAGGATGCAAAGTGCCTCGTCCCTACTGGCCAATTTAGTAAAGTGGAATTTACTCCCTTTAATTTCATGGCTGAGCAACTCAGAACATGCAGAGAGGACCTCAGAAAATCACTCTAGATGGAACATAAAAATATCTCGCCCTTCAGTTACATCAATGCCAAACTAAAATTAAATTGGCCAGCTTTTTCCACCATACTACTAACAAGCCTGTTGCTCTTTTTGTACGACTTATACTGCAGATTATTTTCTCTGTGAGTTATCTTCATCCATAGGGAGCAACCTCCATTTCCCCAACAACTTCAGGCAGTCATCCAGTGTATGGATCCTGTAGGAAACAACATTACGATCAACGATCAATTTGGTGGGGAAACCCCATCTATACTTGAGATTATGATTATGGAGTATCTTAGTAATGGAATTCAGGTTTTTCTGTGCCAATAAAAGTTGCTTGTGAAAGTAGAAAAAAAATACCTGCATATGGATCAGGTAGTGGGACACGTTGTCGTGCGCTCTGCATCAGGAGATCTTTAATATGATAGAAATGAATTCTCGCAAAAACATCTCTCTGGAGTTTTTCTGGTATATGCAAAGGTTTTGGCAATTGATGAGCCCTGTCAATTGTCAGCTCCTGATGCAGGATTTTGGGGAGTAGGTCAGACATTTTTTTTCAAAAAACCCTGTAATTCAGTATTTTTGACAGTTTTTGGGATCCCTCTGAATTTGATATTATTGCATCTGGATCTGTCCTCAATAACTGACACTTTCAACTTAAGTTGCCTCAGTTCTTCCATTAGCTCAAAATGGGAGTCTACCAATTCATTATGCTCGTCAGTGACATCCTACATTTTATTTTCCATGTCATCACTTATTACTCCTAGACCTTCTATTGCCACATTAGTTTTGTGAATATATAACTGCACATCTTGTTGAATCGCTCTCTCAAGGACAGAAGCATTTCTTTGATATCTGTATCATGTATAGGCTGTCCAAATGTGGGCAAGGCAAGCAGTTTATCAGCACAGGGATTATTAACAGGCGGCTGGTCATAATCAGGCAGCAAACTACTGGCATGTTCACCTGAGGGGGAAATCCTTCTTCTTTGTCTCTGAGGTCCAATAATTTCCTCCCCCTTGTCAGGGTCAGTCACATATCTGCTGTTTTCAGTGTTACCAAGCTCACTGTCTCTGTCACTGAGGCATGCTGGCTGCTGTCCAGCGCCAGAGTGCTGAGGTAAAGCTGTGCCATTTTTCCCCACACAGGATCACTATAATGATTCTTAAATGATCCCCATTTCCTGGGTCCTCCACGGTCTTTCCTTTTCCCCATTGTGACATGCTATTACTCCAGCTAATAGGATTTTTGTACTCGCCGTAAAATCCTTTTCTCTGAGTTCATGGACGGACACAGCAGCAATCTTGACAAAGTGTGTATTATCCTTCGATTAGGAGTGACTAGGCAGAAAACTTGTTAGAAAGTGTTAATCACATCACACACTGAACAGTACCACCCAGGGGGCGGTCCCCCAGGGGAAAACCCCTCTCCCTGCATCTCCCAGCTCAGTTCGTCAAAAAACAGTACAAACATATAAAAGGAGGGATGGGTGCGGTGTCCGTCTATGAACTCAGAAAAAAAGATTTTATGGTGAGTACAAAATTCCTATTTTCTCTTTCATTCATGGGCAGACACAGCAGCAATCTTGACAAAGTGGGACGTCCCAAAGCAGTGTCAAAACAAGGGTTGGGAACAGCATTAAACAAACTTCACTCAGATTTCAACAGCCTTCAGCCTTCTACAGCCCTCAGATGGAGGGAGGAGTCTAGCAATGGCGTGGTCGGCGTGGAGGAACAGCTAGATGGGAGCCTCCGCTCTCCAGCCCAGCGCTGACCTAGAAGAAGTGTAGCGGCCGGCATGGTCCCTCTACCCCGCCAGACCATCCCCCCTGCTTGGAGACGCTGACACTGTGCTGAACCTCCCCCTCTCTCCTCGGTCAGGCTAGGTCTGTACAGGGACCAAAACACTAGCAGCGCGAGCACCCGCAATCAGGAGGCGGTTCTCCTGGACGGGTGGTGGCGGTGTGGAATGTCACCAGGACAGCTCACGGAGGGCTGCTCGGCGTGTGGTGAGGGAGGTGTAACGGTCCCGGGAGTTGGGTCGGGAGTCCTTCGCAGTACCAGAGCGTTCCTGGCTTGCTCGCTCTGTAAGAGTGAGCGGGCAGCGGTATGGAGGAGAGACATGAGCCTTAGCACAGCACGCGGATCCCGGTCCTAGCCCCGCACGCAGAGCGTTGGCTGGCGAGAGGGAGACCCAGCAAACCGAGTAAAACCAATCAAAATGAGAAAATCCTGTAATTAATTCTGGTTGTCTGACTATGTTCATTTGAATGGTAAGACCAGAACCACCGCAGCAGTTCATACCCTATTTTTTTTGAGAGACATCAGAGTGGTGAGTACAATGTTTCAAATTAATTAAGAAGAAAAAAAAATGTATTAATGAGACACTGGACATTTGCATTAAATGAGTCAGCAATTGGACTATTCTGGTATGAATACAAGTAATATGGGATATCTGTATATCAATATCACTGCCCATACTCGTATCTATACTGTTTGCCGTGGCTTTTTCTTTTTCTAT
Source organism: Rana temporaria (assembly GCF_905171775.1). NCBI lineage: Eukaryota > Metazoa > Chordata > Amphibia > Anura > Ranidae > Rana > Rana temporaria. Next base: position 186,409,899 of record NC_053493.1, read on the forward strand.
TGGGACAGATCAGATACTTTGAGAATTTGATAATATGCTTGGACGTCGCTTGGAATTCTATTGGCCCCCTGTGATGTTTCATAGTCTACATCATACCCTATTGTCTGCTCTATATATGTGACCAGGTAGTGAACAATACTAAATCTTGAGAATATTCCGGTAAAAATACAGCTTAATTCAGCATATTATAGAGCAGGGGTGGGCAATTATTTTTTCGATGGGGCCACATGAGAAACTAAAAATATTTTGGAGGGCCGGGCCAAAAGGCTAAACTCAATACTGCATAAAATCAATTGTATTTTTTTATAAAAAGCAGTAAATATCATTGTTGGACAACTGGTACGAGTACTTGTTATAGTTAAACAATGAAAAAGTGAGGTTGCCTTACAAGAAATTTTTTTTTATTAAACAAAATTTCCCAAAACAATGAACATTTTTCACTATTTGTGACTCATATTAGTGAAAATTATGGTTTATGTATGTCTTATTGTCTTAGTGATTGATTCACATCACAACTTCATTGATAGCTTTTTTTTGTATGATTTTTTGTTTTGCTCATTACTGCCACACACGTGCAATGCATGGCTGCATGTGTGTGGCAGTGATGAGCAAAAGCAAAAATCATACAAAAAATAAGGGTATCAATTTCAAATCAATGAAGTTGTGATGTTAATCAATCACTAAGACATACATAAACCAGTGTGCCATCAATTGCTGCCAGTGTGCCATCAATTGCTGCCAGTGTGCCATCAATTGCTGCCAGTGTGCCACCAATTGCTGCCAGTGTGCCACCAATTGCTGCCAGTGTGCCATCAATTGCTGCCAGTGTGCCATCAATTGCTGCCATTGTGCCATCAATTGCTGCCAGTGTGCCATCAATTGCTGCCAGTGTGCCACCAGTGTGCCATCAATTGCTGCCAGTGTGCCATCAATTGCTGCCAGTGTGCCATCAATTGCTGCCAGTGTGCCACCAGTTTTTTTTAAAGTTTATTTTCATACATTTTTCTCAGTTGTACCTTATCCTCTTAATTTGTCTCCTTTTCCCACTCATTTCTTCCTTTTTTCCTATTCTCATTTCGCTATCATCTTTTTATTTTTCACTCGTATTTTTTCTCTTATTTTCCTCTGCTTTTCTGTTTTCCTTATTTTTCTCTTTATATAGTCCCCTTTTTTTTCTATCTGTTCTTCCCTCTTCTTCCCCCTTTCTTATCTCCTTTTTGCCAGTGCCACCATTCATCTTTATCGATTTACACTTTCCTGTCTCCTCCTCCATTACCCCCTTTCTCGTTTACCTGTTTTGCATCTTCTGTGTCTCCTTTACTTGTCTCCCGATCTGATGGCTTCACTTCACACGTGTCTTCCTCCCTCCTGTTGTTTTTTTGAATGGACGTAATCTGTCTGGGTGGGCGGGGTCTCCAGACGTCATCAGCGGCCCCAGCCCTGGCAGTGTCAGCGTTGCCTAGCTACTGCAGGCAGCAGAGCGTGTGCGGGGACAGCAATAGCTGTTTTGATTGGATCCGACCTGCTTCCTAGCAACCACGGATCCCTGCACAGCACTCATGCTGTTCAGTGTCTCTGGCTTCTCCCAGCCCTGCTCTGATGATAGATGACATTGGGCAGGAGAGCCTGGAGACTAGAGGAGACACAGGCACAGCCGGGGGCCGCATTAAAAGGTCCGCCGGGCCGTATACGCGGGCCGTAGTTTGCCCACCTCTGTTATAGAGTATTAAAATCCTGCATTGGGAGGTCACGGGGACAGACTGATACTAGAGATGGACACAATATATGAATGAACAGCATAGATCTCTCAAAAAGTAATATACAGCACCCATGCATATTAATGGTTATATTGCTCATATTGCCTATATGTGTTCCCAATATGGAAATCTGAAATGGTGAGAACAAGGAATGGGAAAACCGCGAAAAATGATATGATTCTGGTTACTACTATAAACAATGGTGTTTAAGACGAAGTCAAAAATTTGATATATTTGGATAAGAAAAGGAGAGGAGGTACTAGCACAGAAAAAAAATAAAGAGGGGGGCTAAATAAGGGGTAGGATAGCTGTGGGATTGAACTGGACCCACGGCTGTACGCACTGCGGGCAAGTGGCTCACTGAGCAATTATCCCGTCAAGATCAGTCTGGTTTTCACCCCCAGATCCTTCATCTCCAGCCTGCAGTCCTATACAATAGAGAAGCCACTCGGGCACTTTTTTACCTACTTTCCCCTTCCCCTTTCCGATTTTTTTCTTCAGCACTGCGATAAATAAAAGTGTACACAGAGTGCCTAGGTTGCTACACTTCTAAAACGGATTTTTCATAAATACATACAGTCACCCCCCAGGCACAGTAAGAAGCACGGGAAAACAAATTAGACTATCGCAAGATCAAGAGGGGTAAAGGATGAGCACAAGGGGAAAGGGAGTGAAAGGAGGGGCAATTCCAAAAGGTCCCCCGGTTAAGCCAAAGTCCGGGCCCGATGAGTAAATTTGTGACACACGGGGGAAATGGAGACAACCAGCCCACCGAAAAACCATCAAGTGGTAGAGGTGGCCAGATAGAAAAAGATAAGAAAAAGGATAAGAAAAAAGGAGCTACTAATACACAGGTGGATCAAGAAACACTCTCAGAGTCTAGAATAGACCAGGAGGGAGAAATGGACCCTGAACAGAGAAACAAAGAAGAAACGCTAGATGTGACACTTTTGCCAACGAAGATTGAAATAGAAGGAATGTTCGCTTCCGTAGAAAAATCACTCAAATTGCAAATGGAAAGAATGGAGAGAAATATGGGGCATATATTGGAAAGAGTGGAAGAAGTAGAGAAGAAAGTTGATTCCAATGCAATCTCAGTCAAAAAACTAGAAGAGGAAATAAAAGCATTAAAATTTAACCAACGAGAACAAGCGTATAAATTTAGAAGATCAGGAAAACAGACAGAAGGAAGAATATTAGAATACGTGGAGTTCCAGATTCAACACAGGCCGAGGACCTCCCAGAAATAAGAAAATTTTGTAATCCAATGTTAGAGAGAGAAACAACCTCCCTATTAAGAATAGAACGAGCACACAGGAGAAGACGACCAAGAGAAATACCACAGGAAAACCCAAGGGATATTATTGTGCGATTTGAAAGTTGGGAAGAGAAAAATCAACTATGGAGAAAACTAAGAGGGAAGCCGCCAATAGAATATGAACAACATAATATTCAAATTTATCAAGATCTGTCTCAAGAGACGTTAAAACAGAAGGAGTCTAAAACCATTGTTAGGAGTTCTGCAGGAACATGAAATCCAGTACAACTGGGGATTCCCAGCGTGCCTGGAAAAGGCAGGAAAAATGGGGTTTCGGCAAGACTGAGGTTTACTGATGAAATACCAGAATTTTGTCAAAGATTAGATATTCCAGTACCAAAAAATTATTAATGAAGCTGCCGGACCGGAGAAGGGGGTGGAGGGGCGGGGGGTGGGGTGGTGGTGAGGGGGACAAGGGGGGCCAATATAGTAAACAAAGAGGGTGGGATAAGGGAGAGGGGGGACCCTGAGAGTATTCCTTCACTAGTTCCCCAGTAGTAGGGGGAAGGAGGCCACGCTAAAATAGAACTCCGCCTCAGCCTAAGGAGCAAAAGAGTGCCAAATAGAAAAAGCTCCAAATGAAGACCATAGGGTCAAGGCTAGATCAGGGGGGAGGGGGTCAGTAGGGGGAGGGACAGGCTTGGGGTGGGAGGGGGGGGTGGAGAAGATGGGGACTCAGATCTGTGCGCCTTAAAACAAAAAATATATTCGTACCGGAAACGGGAAAAAAAAAATATGACTAATAGAAACTTAATAACATACAATGTAAGAGGCCTTAGCTCCCCTGAAAAAAGAAATATGGTGTTAAGAGAGGTGGACAGGTATTCCGCAGAAATAGTTTTTTTACAGGAGACACATATAACATTGGACTCCAATGTAGGACTTTATTCTCGGGCAGTCCCAACCTGGTATTATGGTGACTCTCCAAAGAAGAGAGCTAAAGGGGTGGCTATAGGGATAGGGAAAAATATTGATTTTAAGGTAGATGATAGGAAAGTCGACCCAGGGGGTCGCTATCTGTTTCTGAAAGGGGTCCCTTAGGGAAAAAAAATATACGCTCGCAAATATATACTGCCCTAATAGACACCCGCAACAATTCCTAAGTGGGATTCTGAACGCCTGAATGGATTTCAAACAGGGATATGTAATTCTAGCAGGAGATTTCAATCTCTCAATGGAACGCCACCTCGAGTACGTCCGGTGCACAGACGCGAGATACTAAACAACTCCGAAAACTAAGAAAAAAAATGCATAATCAGCAATTAATAGATCCATGGAGGATCACACATCCAAACAAAAAAGATTACACATATCACTCGTCTGTGCACGGTACATACTCAAGATTGGATTATATGATGGTAGATCATGAGTTATTGGAAGATATAGTTAAAACTTCAATAGGTGTAATAATCTCAGATCACGCACCGGTAATAGTGAAATTAAGATTCAAAGAGTTAGAGCAAAGAAAAGGAATGTGGAACTTAAATGAAGAACTTAGAGAACATAGAGATAAGCAAGATGGTGAAAAATGATTTGGAACAATATTTTATGATAAACACGGCGAATGTAAGCACAGCTACAGTTTGGGAAGCCCATAAGGCATATATCAGAGGGAAACTCATTTCTGTAGGAGCAGGTATAAAAAAGGCAAGAGAATTAAACATGAAAACATTAACAACGCAGCTTCACGAATTGGAGCAAGCACACAAAGAACGAGGAGTAAGTGAAGTACAACAGAAAATAGTGATAAAGAGGGCCCAGCTTAGAGACTTGATGAAACTCGAAACCATAAAAATATTTAAAAAAGTTGCTAAAGAAAGATATAAGTGGGGGAATAAACCAGGGAAATATTTAGCCAGAATATCCAAGGAAAAAAAAAATACAAATTACATTGAAAAAATAAAAAATCATGAAGGCCAGATGAAATATAAGACTTCTGAAATTGCAGAGGCGTTTCAGACTTTTTATAGCTCTCTATACTCTATTCGAACCAAGGAGACTCAAGAGCAAGAAGACATTAGAAAAAGAAAAATCAAAGAGTACCTAGAAGAAGTTAATTTGCCAAAGATATCACAAAATGATATTGAATCCCTAGAGGATCCAATTACTCAGGAGATTTATAAGGCTTTCCAGGAGACACCAGGGGGTAAGAGCCCAGGTCCTGACGGTTTACCGATTAAGTACTATAAAACATTCAAAGAACTCCTGGTCCCAGAGATGTGCAATTATTTTAATAAGATAGGAGATGAAGAAGAAATTAGAAAAGAATCACTCCTTGCTAATATTACTATTATCCCTAGATTAGGAAAAGATGGAACCTTGTGCTCCAATTGTCGACCAATAGCATTGTTGAATGCTGATTTGAAGGTCTATGCAAAAGTATTGGCAACAATGATAAAAAGCTTAATGCCTGAACTGATAAATACTGATCAGGCAGGGTTTGTAAAAGGTAGGGAAGGGAGAGAAGAGTACAAGGACAATTCTCCTATTACAGCAAGAAAAAAAAAAAAGAAACCCCCCTGTCAATAGATGCTGAAAAAGCATTTGACCGAGTCGACTGGGGGTTTATGATGGAGACCCTACAAAGCATAGGTCTGGGACCAAAATTTATAAAGTGGGTAAGTAATCTATATTTAAACCCAACGGCCAGGCTGAAGGTCAATGGGAATGTGTCGTCTGTGTTTGAAATGGAAAATGGAACCAGACAGGGTTGCCCGCTCTCGCCCCTCCTGTATGTAATAACACTGGAACCACTATTAACAAAAATCTGGATATAGGGGGGGTGAGAGTGGGCGACGATGAACACAAGGTGGCGGCGTATGCAGACGACATACTCCTATATTTGACCAAACCCAAAAGTGCACTACCCAATGTCATAAAGGAAATAAAAAAGATACGGGGAACTTTCTAATTTTAAAATAAACCCGATAAAAACGGTAATCCTGAATTTGGGTATAGGCAAAAAAGAAGCGGAAGAGCTGCAGAAAGAATTTTCATTTACGTGGGAAAAAGAATCTATAACATACTTAGGAATTAAGATCACACCTGCAGTTGAAAAACTTTATTTGGCCAATTATGTCCCTTTAATAAATGAAATTAAGCAAGATTTAAAAGGACTGGCAAGGAAACCTATCTCCTGGATCGGTAGGATCAATGCTTTTAAAATGATACTACCGAAAATAATCTATACATTTCAAATGTTTCCTATAAGAATTCCACAAAGTTTCTTTAAAATAATTAAAACGCTAATCCTGAAATATATTTGGGCAGGTAAAAAGGCCAGAGTAAGCTATATAATGTTGAGTATGAAAAAAAAAAGTGGTGGGTTGGCGCTCCCTGACTTAAAAAGATATTACTATACTGTAATACAAGCAAGGTTAGTAGAATGGACAAATACACACACCAAAAAGAAGTGGGTACAGATGGAAGACACACTAATAAGTAGGACACAATTAAATAGGTATGTGTGAATACCACCGAAAATTAGGAAGTTGGGCACGGATACACACTGCATAACAAAGAATGTATTTAAAATATGGGACACAGTATTTAGACGGGAAAAATTGATCCCATTATCAGGCACAGAGCTTTTTACACCAGGCAAAGCACACGATTGGGAAAGCAATTAGGGGGGAAAAAAATTTAAGATATTGCTACACACGGAAAAATAAAAACAAGACAGGACATAAAAATAGGAGAAGGGGATCAACATTTGAGTGATTGGTAGTATTTTCAGTTGAAACACTTTGTGAGCACTTTACCACAGCCGATACGGGACAATAAAACATTAAATCAATAGAAAAGATATGCAGCATAGATAAGCCTTTGACACATGGTATATCATTGGTATATGGAATACTAACAGATTTGGAGACCCAGGAGACATTGCCATTCGTAGAAAAGTGGGGAAATGACATGGGTAAACAGATCGACAACTCACAAATGATAGGAGCAGTGTATAACTATGCTTCTGACATAACCACCATTGAAGCCAATTACAAGTGTATGGTTCGTTGGCACTTGACCTCAGCAAGAATGGGTGAAATACATCCAAATAACTCTGATCTCTGCTGGAGGAATTGTAAGCAAAAGGGAACAACAATGCATATCTGGTGGGACTGCCCGAGAATAAAAGAATATTGGGAAGAAATTTTAGAATATATTGAAGAAATCACAGGGGAGAAGATCTTATGTAACCCTATGACTTGTTTATTTCATGGAACAAACAAAGCTAAAAAACAATATGGAATAACTTTAGTCCCGGTATTACTAAACGCAGCCAAGGGTCTAATCCCAAAAAATTGGCTTCACCCAAAAAGGCCATCAATAAAAGAGTGGATAGAGTGGGTTGATTATACAGCAGAAATGGAGTACCTCGCCCGAGGGGAGATAGGAGGAGAGGACAGATCCAGAGAGGTGTGGGAGAAATGGAAAGTCTTTAAATCATCGGAAAAATTTGCACAAGGTATGATAGATATTGATAGGTGAGAGAATAAATACGAAAACAACAATAAGGCACACAGATCTGGGAGGGAGGGGGAAGAGAAGGGGGGAAAGGAAAGTAAAAAGTAAAAGTAAACGTTGTATTTGTACTAGAAAAGAATATAAATATATCAGAAAGAGGAAAAATATAATAACATAAAAAAATAAATAAATCACATATGATGCAAAGCCATAATTGAGACGATATGGGTGGTCGTACCGTGAGCAAGTCTCCCCGTCCTCTAACGGGGAAGTCCTTTATTGGCTAAGTCTGAAGTGGAATAAAAAAAAAAAAAAAACTTCACTCCAAAACAAAACAGAGCTCTTCAACTGAGGAGTTGCAAAACCTTGCGGCCGAAGGAAGCATCTGTAGATGCACTTACATCAACCTTGTAAAATTTTGTAAAAGTGTGAACGGATGACCAGGTTGCTGCCTTACACACCTGGGAGACAGACGATTGATGTCGGGAAGCCCAAGAGGCACCTATGGCCCTGGTCGAATGCGCCTTAACAGGAAAGGGAGGTGCCCGACCCTCTATGACATAAGCCTGAATCACGATCTGTTGGATCCACCTATTGATGGAGACCGCCAGGCCTTTCTTAGGACCAGCCACCGAAACAGTGAGTCGGACCCCTGGAACGGAGCAGTAGCAGACAAGTAAACTCTCAGAGCTCGGACAACTCCAAGAAATGAAACGCCGCCTCCTTAGGATGCGACACAAGGATGGAAGTACAATGTCCTCATCGAGATGAAAAGCCGAAACAACCTTAGGAAGAAAGGAAGGCTGCGGACGCCTTGTGGAAGACCAGATAGGGAGCCTTGCACAACAAGACTGCCAGCTCAGGAACTCGTCTAACTGACGTGACAGCCTTCAAAAAGACCACTTTCTGAGAAAGTGTCAACAAGGGAATTTCCCTGTTTTTAAACGGTGGGTTCTGAAGCACCGATAGGACCAGATTCAAAGTCCCACGGAGGTAGTGGAGGCCGGACCGGAGGGGCCACATGCTGGACCCCCTGCATAAACGTGCTCACCAGAGTGTGAGCCGCCAGCAAGATTCTGGAGACCAAATAAGTACATGGATGCCACCCCATTTCCTCACACATGGATATGTAGGCCTTCCAAGTGCGATGGTAAATCTTCCTAGGAGGATAACTTCTGAGCCCTCCTCATGGTAGAAATCACTGAATCCGTCAGGCATCAGTCTCTTAGTACCTGGCTTTCAATAGCCATGCCGTTAAAGCCCGCGACTGTAAAGTAGGATGAAGTATGGGAACTTGCGACAGCAGGTCCTCTCATAGCGGTAGATGCCAAGGGACATCTGCTACTAGACGCACTAGGTCGGCGTACCAAGGACGCCAAGGCCAATCCGGAGCAATTAGAATCATTGGAATCCCCTCTGCCTCTACTCTGCGAAGCAGATGAGGCAGGAGCTTCAGGGGAGGGAAGGCATATATTAGCCGATACTGACTCCACGGTGCCACCAACACATCTGTCGCGTCTGGGTCTCTTGACCTGGCCAGAAACCTCAATACCTTCCAATTGAGTCGAGAAGCCAGGAGATCTACGTCCGGCTCGCCCCACTTTTGGCAAAGGAGCTGAAACACATCCGGGTGTAGAGACCATTCTCCTTGGTCCAGCATCTGGCGACTTAGGTAGTCCGCCTGCCAGTTTTCCATGCCCGGAATGTACACGGCCGACAGGGCCGGTACGCTCCTTTCTGCCTACCTCAGGATGCGAGCGGCCTCCGACGCTGCAGCCGAGCTTCTTGTTCCTCCTTGATGGTTGACATATGCCACCGCCGTGGCGTTGTCCGACTGGACCCTGACTGGGCGCCCCCGTAGCCTCTGAGACAACGTGGACAGGCAAGCCAGATTGCCCGAAGTTCCAGGACATTGATCGTCAGGCAGGATTTCCTCCGTAGCCCAGTGACTCTGGGCCAGCTGAACACCCCAGACCCCCCCTCAACTGGTAAGGCTGGCATCCATCGTGATCACCGTCCAGTGAACAGGAAGGAACGATTTCACGGACAGAAGTGTCGTGATGTCAGCCACCAAACCAGGGAGTTCCTGACTAGGTGGCTCACCCTCATCTGACAATCCAGGGACGATGGCCACTTGTCCCATCTGGACAGAATTTCCTTCTGCAACACTTGAGTGTTAAATTGAGCATACATGGTAGCCTCGAAGGAGGCTACCATAAAGCCCAGGACTCGCATTCAGAAGCGGAGTGACGACCATCTTTGGCATGTCAACTGGTGCACCACAGCCAGAAGGGTCTGCAACCTTTCCACAGGGAGAAAAACTCCTGCCAGAACCAACCCCAGATATACTAGGCGTTGAGTCAGCACCAAGATTGACTTCTGAGTGTTCAGCAGCCAACCAAAGTCTCGAAAGGTTTGGCAGGTTATAGACACGCTCTCCTCTAATTCTGAGTTAGCAGAGCCAGAATCGGGGCAAGCACCTTGGTGAACACCCTCGGTGCTGATGCCAGACCAAAAAGGAGAGCCACAAATTGATAGTGGTCCTCCCCGACCGCAAAGCGCAGAAATCTCTGATGCCTGGTGCATATGGGGACATGCAAGTTTGCGTCCTTGATGTCCAAGGACGCCAGATAATCCCAAAGATGAAGAGCAGCGACGACAGAGTGAACCTCCATCCGGAATCTTTGTACTTTCACAAAGCAATTAAGAGCCTTTGAGGTCCAGGATTGGACGAACCCCATTCTTCTTGGGTACTATGAACAGATTTGTGTAAAACCCCTGAAACCGTTGCTGTACTGGAACAGGAATGTTTACCCAGCGTACCAAAAGATCCAGAACCGCCCCTAACAGGGCTATCTGACGAGCTGGATGAAGCTGGAGTGAAACAATCTGCTTGGTGGGCAAGAGAGAAACTATCTTGTACCCTGCATAAATTACTTTGCAAACCTACCGGTCAGAGATCAGCGACGTCCACCGAGCCATGAATTTGCGAAGCGGTCCCACCACCCGCAAGACGGCCGGGGGCAGACCTTCATGCGGACGCAGATTTGTCAGCAGGCTTGCGAAACCAGGGGTGCTTTCTGTCCCTCAGCAGGCGCTTTATCGGCCTGGAATCGTTTACCTGCAGCCCTGGGCGGATGAAAAAAAAAACACTTGTGCGCGGTGAAGGAGGGCCCTTGCCCTTGCAGAGTGCTTCCTGTGGCATACTTAATAATTTCATCAAGAGATGTTCCAAACAGTCCGTCGCCTTTAAAGGGCAAATCCATCAAGGCTTTCTTGGAAGATTGGTCTGCAGACCAACCCTTTAGCCAGATCAGACAGCTCAACACCACCACCACATAGGCTGAGGCTCTGGACAGCAAGGGAATCGTATCCAAAGCTTACACTCAGACATACTTAAGGCCCTGTATCAACTGGTCGGCCAGAGCCAACTCGTCCGAGGGAGCCTGTCTTTCCTTTAATCCATGGTGCAACTATTTAGCCCATTCAGTGAGTCAGACACCAGGGCCCCAACCACAGTTGGACGCATTGCCAAGTCCACTACCGTGTATAGGTGACTGCCTTAGCCTTTTTGTCCGCAGGGTCCTTAAAAGCAGGAGCCCCTTCCACAGGAATCGTGGTTACCTTGTTTAACCTTGACACATGGGGGTCCACTATCTGGGGAGAGGTTTATTTCTTTAGGAAACTCTCCTCAAAGGGGTACCGAACCGGCAAACTTTTAGGGACCGAAAAAACTTCTGTGGTTAGCAATGCAGGTCGGCTTACGGAACCCGAAAGGGACCGACATCTCTGCCGCTTCAAGACTCCTCCATCTTTAGAGTATCTTGCACGGCGGTGATAAGATCACCTGCCAGAGCCCTCTCGTGCGCTGACCCGGAGACATCCTTCACTGTCCGACCGGTTTCGGTACGCATCCTCAGACACATCAGAACCAGGGCCATGAGCCGCAGCAGGGCTCGGCTCCGCATCAGAGTTGTCCACAAAGGATGGCGGGGGGAGGGTGTGCTTTTTACCCCCCACGCGCCTCTTTTATCTTGGCAACAAAGGCCTCCAGGATCGCCGACATAGCGCCTACCGATGCAGCGGGTACAGGGGCACCGGTTGCAAACTCAGGTGTTTCAGGGGGAGATGCGTCCGCTTCTGATGCCATGCTGACCCACATGCCTGACACACAGGGACTCCAGGCAAGGTAACAACACCCAACCTTCCTAGCTGCCGCAGAGACGAGGGGCCCCCCCAGAGGACTCGCCACCCTAGAACGGTCACCGAACAGCTGCTGTCCGCCTCCCGTCTGAGGTGCTTTCTCTACACCCGCCTGTATCAATCTAAGCCTCTGCAGCGCGTGTTGTTAATTTGCGCCGGTTAAACGAGCACTAGAGGCCGAGAACCCTTGCAAAATGGCCGCCGCGTGGCCGTACTGTAAACTGTGCGGACCACAAGAAAATAGCATCCGAGCGGCAGATAGAGGCCAAATGAGTGCCAGGCACAGCCAAAATGGCCATGAGCGGCAGATAGAGGCCAAAACAGGCGCCGGGCACAGCCAAAGTGTCCTCCGAGCACAGATTGAGGCCAAACGGGCCAAAATGGCAGCCGACCACATGGAGGGAGAAACACACGATAATGGCAGTACATCTAGCACCCCAGCAAGCGGACCCACAGCGCAGTTCCCTGCCCCAGATGGAGCCCCCCTAGGCGAACCCCCGGCCCTCCGCAGCTAGCCTAGCTCTTAGAGCCCAGGGAGGAGGAAAGGAAGGTTGAAATCCCTTACTCAACCTCCCAGGGAATGCCCAGCTATGTTCTCCAGCCGGAGCAGGGGTCTGCTACTTATCCGTTCTGAGTGGATTACGCAGAAAGCATCCCAGACAGACCATCTTCCGTGCGGTGACAGAGATGACTGTCGGCCCGGGCCTGCTGTGACTCGACCATATGCGTGCCCCAGAGCGTGTAGCTCACCGGCCACCCGTAGAGTGACGGGCATGTCGTGGACGACCCAGTGCGTAAGCCAAGGTCGGCACACGCTTGATGGCCGAAACTGGGGAGACTACAAGGATCTGGGATCCAGCCTGTCACCCAGTTGGCAGTTGATAGAAAAAAAAAATATCCAGGCCATGGGCTCGAAGGGAGCCATGTCCTTCTGCTATGCTAGGCAGGAAAAAATAACTTAGCTGCAGAGAGAGGGGTTGTACCCAGGGGGACCGCCCCCTGGGCGGTACTGTTCAGTGTGTGATCTGATTAACATTTTCTAATAAGTTTTCTGCCTAGTCACTCCTAATCGAAGGCCAATACCCACTTTGTCAAGATTGCTGCTGTGTTCGTCTATGAACGAAAGAGAAATTCCAGTATCTTTTTGTACCCTCAATACCTCTTTTAGTTGCCGTGTGCGCTTCAGGGAAAGTCAGTGCTGAAGAGCTCAGCTAGATAGCAGCCATCTTCCTCTACTGCCGGCCATGCCCCCATGTGGAGGTTTTTAAACAGATGGTTTTAAAGGATGTTGATAATATATCATTAAAGAAGAATATAAATCCTAAATACATTGAGGAAGGTATAACATCATTAGAAAATAGAAAATATGTTATAATTAGACCAGCAGATAAGGGAGGAGGGGTGGCGATTTTAGAAAACTGTTTTTATCATTCCCTGTTCCATCTTCCTCTACTGCCGGCCATGCCCCCATGTGGAGATTTTTAAACAGATGGTTTTAAAGGATGTTGATAATATATCATTAAAGAAGAATATAAATCCTAAATACATTGAGGAAGGTATAACATCATTAGAAAATAGAAAATATGTTATAATTAGACCAGCAGACAAGGGAGGAGGGGTGGCGATTTTAGAAAACTGTTTTTATCATTCCCTGTTAAGATATGTTGGCAGATGTTGATACCCATGTGAAATTAGACCGTGATCCCACTATAAGTTATAGGTAGGGTTGTCCCGATACCACTTTTTTAGGACTGAGTACAAGTACCGATACCTTTTTTCAAGTACTCGCCGATACCAAATACCGATACTTTTTTTTAAATGTGTCCCCAAATGCAGCCATGTCCCCCCACAGATGCAGCCATGTCCCCCCCATATCCAGCCATGTCCCCCCCATATCCAGCCATGTCTCCCCCCATGCAGCCATGTCTCCCCCCCCATGCAGCCATGTCTCCCCCCCATCCAGGCATGTCTCCCCCCCATCCAGGCATGTCTCCCCCCCATCCAGTCATGTCCCCCCCCCCATCCAGCTATGTCTCCCCCCCATCCAGCCATGTCTCCCCCCCATCCAGCCATGGCCCCCTTACCTGCATCCCCGCTGCCGCCGACTGGTTAATACGCGCGGGGAACATTACAGCTTTGAATAGCTGTAATGATTCGCGCCGCCCTGCGTATAGACACTCCCCCTCGCTCGGGATTGGACAGTTCACCCGAGCAAGGGGGAGTGTCTATACGCGGCGCGAATCATTACAGCTATTCAAAGCTGTAATGTTCCCCGCCCGTATTACCCAGTCGGCGGTAGCAGGGATGCGGCGTAACGGCGGCGGGATGCGGCGTAACGGCGGCGGCGGGGGAATTATTCTATTTTGGTATCGGGGGTATTTGCGGGAGTACAAGTACTCCCGCAAATACTCGGAATCGGTCCCGATACCGATACTAGTATCGGTATCGGGACAACCCTAGTTATAGGAGTGATTTAAACAACTTTAGGTTAGAGATTTAGAGATAGGTTTAGAGATAGGTTCCAGGGCCGTTCTGTCTTTAGATGCGCATAAAACATTTGACTTGGTCGAATGGCCTTACCTGCTGGAGGTCCTGGCGAAGTTTGGATTCGGCAGTACCTTTATTAGGTGGGTGCTGTACTCGAAGCCCACTGCTAGACTTAGAGTGAACGCAGCCATATCTGACCCCTTTCCGATAAAGAGAGGCACCAGACAAGAGTGTCCTCTGTCGCCGCTGCTCTTTGCACTGGCGATAGAACCTCTGGCAGCGCTTGTGAGATCTTGCAGGGTGGTCGTGGGACTGACGGTTGAGGGGTCTGGGGGAGAAGGTATCTCTCTACACTGATGACATGTTAATATACTTGTCGGACCCCCAGTCGTCCCTCCCGACCCTGCTGGAGCTCATTGGGAGGTTTGGCCACTTTTCTGGATTCCAGATTAAATGGAACAAGTCCATTTTGTTTATGATTGACCAGGCGACATCGGTCCGGCTGCCACCCCCTTGCCCACTGCAGATAGTCAGCCCCTTCCGATACTTAGGAGTCATGATACAACACCCCACGGCCTCTTACATTAAAACTAATTTAGATCCCCTTATAGGGCACATGAAAACCACTTTAAAAACCTGGGCTAATCTTCCACTTACACTACTGGGTAGGATTAATATTTTTAAGATGATTTTCTTGCCACAATTTCTGTATGTTTTGGGTAATTCGCCAGTGTATGTCACTAAAAATAAATTCAAAGAGATAGACTCCATCCTCATCTCCTTTTTGTGTGTGGGGGGGTGCGGTCAGGATTGCCAAGGACACCCTTCAGTTACCAGTACTGGAGGGCGGATTGGCCCTCCCCTGCCTCCAAACGTATTATATTGCCTCACAATTTGTCCACGCACATTGGTGGTTTTACCCCGAAGCCAACAATGCAGCCACTGGATTGGAGGCAGCCATTCTTACCTCTTATGAATCCCTGCAAAATTTAATTCATTGTATGTCCCTTGGAGGGGACGAGTATTATGGCAATGACTGTACGGATTCTTAAACTCACTAAATTGCAAATCCCCTCCAGCAGTAATACATACTCACCGAACACTCCACTATGGGGGAATCCAAACCTTCTGGAATTTTTCCGTAGATCGGATGGGGGATATTGGTCGAGAAGGGGGGTAAAAACTATTTTGCATCTGTTCTCGGGCAATGTGTTTCGTCCTTTTGAGGAATTTTGTAGAGACTATAATCTGCTATGCACAGCTTATTTCCTTTACCTACAGATGGAGAAAGTGAGAACCAATGAATAGTTAATTACAAAAGGCTGCTTGGGGCCAGTTGAGAACAGTCATAGGTCAGGATTGTTGGTTGGGACTTTCAAGGCACTGATAGGAAACCGAATTGGTATAAAAAACAATATTTATTTACATATGACAAAATACAATATAAAAACATTTTAGGGACAGACCCCACAGATCAGATCAGATCTTGAGACCATCTGTGTCTAATGGGTGGAGCCAATGACCTTGAGCGGTTTCGCGGTTGTACCGCTTCTTCAGGAGAATCTAAAAAGATATGTACAAGATATACAGTTAACAGCAAGCATTATGTACAGTAAAATATACATAAAAAACAGTACATTTTCTCAGGGAGTCAAGGAAAAAATTGCTCACCTAGACTGGTCAGGGCGATCAGGCAATGGGTCTGAAAATTCCCCCGTGGTGCACGAAGGGGGATAAATAGAACGGGCTCTAATGAAGTAAAAAGAGTATTCAATAGTAATATTTACTGGTAATGGGCCTAAAGAGGGGGACACCACGTGCCGATCTGTAGTGTAAAAGGAAAATGTGGAGAATGTAGTAGTGTGGAGGGAAGTGAGGAATACTAAGAAGTGATGGACTAGGTAAGAGGAAGGGGAGGGAAAAGGTGGAGGGAAGGGGGGAAAAAGGTGCCGGGGTGATGGAAGGGGGATGGGCTAAGAGGTGGGAAGAGGAAGGGCCGAAAATTAATAAGGATAAAAAAGGACCGGGGAGATGGAGGGAAAGACAGAAGATTAGGGATGAAGGAAGAAAAAGGAGAAGAGGGGAGGGAAGGAGGGGGCAAGGAGGCAGGTAAGTATTGGGGAGAAGGGAATTAGTGGGCATGGAAGGAGAAGGGAAGAGGGGAAGGAAGGAAGAAAAGAAAGGGCTGATGGTGAGGGTTGGGAGGGGGGAGGGGAGAGGGAAAGGAAAAGTGGGAGAAAAGAGAGAGGGAGGGGCAGAAGGGAAATTATTAGTGATGAGTGAACATAAAGGGATAGTAAAGAGGAGGAAAGAAGGAAGGGAGGAAGGAAGGAAGGAGAGAAAAAAGGGAGGGGAAAGGGAGACGGGAGGGGGGAGGGAGACGGGGAAAGGGGTAGCTGTTGGTAAGCGTGGGGAAAAAAGGAAGACAATGGGAGTGAGTATTGGAAGAAAGGGGGGGGGGAGGGTTTTTTAGAGGGGAGGGGGAAGGAAAAGGACAGGGGGGGGTTCTGAGTGGAATAAGGAAAGGAAGGAGGGATAGTGGGCAAAAAAAGGGGAGGGGAAAAGTGATTTGAATTGAGGACTAAAACAAGAAATAAAGTGACAATGCTGGATAAGGATGGGTGTGATGGATAGGGGAAAGGGAATGCAGGTATTCCGTGCTGGGAAAAAAGGGAGAGAGGAGTGGAGAGTGACCAATTTCCAAGGAGGTATGGAATACAAGAATATAAGCCCAAAGAAGACTAGGAATCACTGAAATAAAAATAGATAATAGATGTGGTAGTGTGTCATTACCACAAGAGCAAAAATGAGCTCAAATAAACTGGGGCACGTTGGAGCAGGTGAAATCACCAGCTTGGATAGGGGTGGAATATCCACAGTTCTATGCGGTATAGACATTATGTCTGGCTGCAGGGAAATCAAAACAATACTGCCTTAAAAAGAGCTCACACGCTATTGACCAGAAACAGATGAGAGAAATTACAGTGCAGTTAAGCACTAGCCAGAAGGCTTACCGTTTAGACGTGAGATAGCCGTGTGACCCCAGGGAGAGCATCCGTGTCTTCTCACAATAACAGCTCAGTGAGCTGTTTATGTGGGAAATCCCAGACCACGCCAAGCGTCATGTGATTACGACGCTGGCACGGTCCACCGTCCCGCCTCCCACGCACTGATAACAGTGCGCAGTCTCAAGACCCAATGGCATGACGCCAGGTCAGAGACTGCAAACAATATTATTATAGGACTCTCCTCCTATTTATATATGTTCATAACTTATCGCTGATTAATGCTGTAATCAATGTATAAATGTTTTTCCTAATTTTTTGCAATGTTTACAGTTTATTTTCGAGAGATATGCGCTCCTGGTCACATGATCCGGCTCTGATGCTGTCCCCTCCTCCGATTTGCACACGAAGTGTCCGTCCCGAGCAGGGAGCTCCTATCATAGCTCCCTGTTTGCAGTCTCTGACCTGGCGTCATGCCATTGGGTCTTGAGACTGCACACCTGCGCACTGTTATCAGTGCGTGGGAGGCGGGACGGTGGACCGCGCCAGCGTTGTATTTACATGACGCCTGGCGTGGTCTGGGATTTCCCACATAAACAGCTCACTGAGCTGTTATTGTGAGAAGACACGGATGCTCTCCCTGGGGTCACACGGCTATCTCACGTCTAAACGGTAAGCCTTCTGGCTAGTGCTTAACTGCACTGTAATTTCTCTCATCTGTTTCAAGTTTCTGGTCAATAGCGTGTGAGCTCTTTTTAAGGCAGTATTGTTTTGATTTCCCTGCAGCCAGACATATTGTCTATACCGCATAGAACTGTGGATATTCCACCCCTATCCAAGCTGGTGATTTCACCTGCTCCAACGTGCCCCAGTTTATTTGAGCTCATTTTTGCTCTTGTGGTAAGGACACACTACCACATCTATTACCTATTTTTATTTCAGTGATTCCTGGTCTTCTTTGGGCTTATATTCTTGTATTCCATACCTCCTTGGTAATTGGTCACTCTCCACTCCTCTCTCCCTTTTTTCCCCAGCACGGAATACCTGCATTCCCTTTCCCCCATCCATCACACCCATCCTTATCCAGCATTGTCACTTTATTTCTTGTTTTAGTCCTCAATTCAAATCACTTTTCCCCTCCCCTTTTTTTGCCCACTATCCCTCCTTCCTTTCCTTTCTTATTCCACTCAGAACCCCCCCCCCTGTCCTTTTCCTCCCCCTCCCCTCTAAAAACCCTTCCCCCCTCTTTCTTCCAATACTCACTCCCATTGTCTTCCTTTTTTCCCTGCGCTTACCAACAGCTACACCCCCCCCCCTTTTTTTTCTCTCCTCCTTCCTTCCTTCCTTCTTTCCTCCTCTTTACTATCCCTTTATGTTCACTCATCACTAATAATTTCCCTTCCGCCACTCCCTCTCTCTTTTTTCCAACTTTTCCTTTCCCTCTCCCCCCCCCCTCCCAACCCTCACCATCAGCCCTTTCTTTTCATTTCTTCCTTCCCCTCTTCCCTTCTCCTTCCATGCCCACTAATTCCCTTCTCCCCAATACTTACCTGCCTCCTTGCCCCCCCCTCCCCTCTTCTCCTTTTTCTTCCTTCATCCCTAATCTTCTGTCCTTCCCTCCATCTCCCTGGTCCCATTTTATCCTTATTAATTTTCGGCCCTTCCTCTTCCCACCTCTTATCCCATCCCCCTTCTATCACGCTGGCATCTTTCCCCCCCCCCTTCCCTCCACCTTTTCCCTGCCCTTCCTCTTACCTAGTCCATCACTTCTTAGTATTCCTCACTTCCCTCCACACTACTACATTCTCCACATATTCCTTTTACACTACAGATCAGCACGTGGTGTCCCCATCTTTAGGTCCATTACCAGTAAATATTACCATTGAATACTCTTTTTACTTCATTAGAGCCCGTTCTATTTATCCCCCTTTGTGCGCCACGGGGGAATTTTCAGACCCATTGCCTGATCGCCCTGACCAGTCTAGGTGAGCAATTTTTTCCTTTACGCCCTGAGAAAATTTACTATTTCTTATGTATATTTTACTGTACATAATGCTTGTTGTTTACTGTATATCTTGTACATATCTTTTTAGACCCTCCTGAAGAAGCGGTACAACCGCGAAACCGGTCGAGGTCATTGGCTCCACCCATTAGACACAGATGGACTCAATATCTGATCTCATCTGTGGGGTCTGTCCCTAAAATGTGTTTTTATATTGTATTTTGTCATATGTAAATAAATATTGTTTTTTATACCAATTCGGTTTCCTATCAGTGCCTTGAAAGTCCCAACCAACAATCCTGACCTATGACTGTTCTCAACTGGCCCCAAGCAGCCTTTTGTAATTAACTATTCATTGTGTCTCACTTTCTCCATATCCACTCTAATGCTGGCACATCAGATCTATATTTATAGTCAGTTTAATAGAGGCGATACTCTTCCGTTCTTGACTTTACCTACAGATACGCCACACTGCAGCAACATTAGGATGCGCCGATGGCTATCTTCTTGTGCCTTCTATTCTGAGAGACCGTCGTGCAGTATTGTGCATTGCGCAGATGATGCATACGGGCAGTTCGCTGCACGTGTGCAGATGCACGATCTGGAATCGTATCCGTTGAAGTCATATGATGGCGCTTCAAGGCACCCGGCTGACGTCTACACGGCTTGGAATCAGGTGTACCCCACGGTATATAAGGACAACCAGCTTTTCAAATATTCTTTGTGGCTGTGTGTTTGGCGGTGGAAATACTTTGTGGAGTGGACTGACCGGTATGTTTTATCCTTTGCTTGCCCGTATGACTCACTGGCTTGTTTATATATGAAGTGTTATCTAAATACATGGCTTGCCTTTTAGATCCAGCTGGATCTGATCCGTGCTTAATATTCTGGGTAATATCTCATATATACCCCCTGAAACATGGTCTCTAACAGAGTCTATCCATGCGTGGAAATGCTACTTTAGCCCTAAGATTTGCTACTTTGCAGATAGGCGAGTGGCTTTTTGATCACTCCCAATAGGACCAGTTTGACAGCATGGACCACAAATTACTGTTATCAACAAGAGCGCTCATTGTAGAACCCTTGCAGTTCATTCAGAACTACAAGCCATCAGCCGCAGTGGCTGGGGTTACTTGTAGTCCAGCACTTCACAGGAAAGTGTGAATAAATGACACAGATGTGTGGGCGAAGTTCCGCAGGGCCATGCTATTTTCAAAGAGCCAACTGGTGCGAGAAGAGATCCCCTGCCTGCTGTTACAATGGGGGGGGAGGGGGGGAAATCGACAGAACTGCCGACAGGAGCTGCGACATGCTATGTTTCATCCTAAATATGGGTGGAACATGTAATATGAACTTAGCCTTTTAAAACAAGTGTAGACTGGATAAACTAGACATGCTATCAGAAGCTTTGAGACTTACTTTTTTAGAGGTGCTGAATTCATAAATGGCTTCTTTTTCCTCATTCCTCATTACAGGAACTTTGGGAATGGTTCCCACATGGACATGGCTTCTAATTACTGGTAGAAGATCAAAACACAAGTCCTCAATTTTTTTAAGAGCCTTAGTTATAATATCTTCATCAATACTGCTGTCTTTCACAACATCTGGAAGCAGCTCACAATAACCTATATTGTGGCAAGACTCTTGACATTTCTGCCCTTCTGGGTCATTGTTTGTAGGTGTTGTGGAACAGTTTTTTATAGTTTCTATAACTGGGGACTCTGTGTCCAGTCGAAGCCTTTTGGCACTTCTAGGCATTAGGAAGGCATCAGTAGTTTGTTCACTTGAGGAACCAATGCTCGTGGATTTCTGTTGATTCTCAGAACTGCTCAATTTGTCTTTACTACTGTCAACATTTGAATTGCCCCCAGGTTTTATAAATACTGTAGAAGTGGATGTAATAGATTTGAACCCAGTTATTTGGCTGACAGACAAATTCTTGCCATCTCTAGGCAAACTTCGGCTTAGCTGAACATTACCTTTTAGGATGTTTAACGTTCTTGCTCGTGCAGATAATTCTGGGTACATTGTGTCTAGAATTTTGACAGAATTCTCTTGAACATTGTTTGAAGAGCTACCAGATGCAGAAAGAGGAAATCTTCCTGGCACAGGGAGAGCATGCTTTGGTGTGGCAGCACAAAACTGCAAAGGAGAAGACAAAATTCTTTTGTTTGCTTTCTCAGCAGGTGAAGGGGTGGCAAGTACTGGAGATTTTTGCTTGCGCCCACTAGTCAAAGACGACACATGTCGTGGAAATGGAGTGCCTGGCAAAGGAGAAATCAAGTCATCAAGAGGAGATGGTAAAGATGAACAACTTGAAGATGATAAAAAAGGTGACAGAGGGTGTATACTTTTCGGAGGAGTTGCCAACAAAGGACCTAGCAAAGGAGGCAATGGAGGGCCCATTTCTGATCTCACTTTAGTAATAGTTTCTGGTGAGTGATCTGAGTTGGTTGATGTATCAGCATTTGCAAGCACAGTTTCTCCCACATGTGTATCTTGTAAACTTTGCTCACCTCGAGAAAGCTTTCGTTGGTGGTTTTCTTTAGTTACAGCTTGACAAACAATATTAGAATATTTTACCTTGTGGGACCTGTTGCGGTTTGTCCTTTCCTCTATGTTAAAAGCAGTCCTATGAAATGAGTTATTTGAACCACCATGTAGCATTTTTAGATTTCCTCTTGTTTTATGTTTTCCAGAAATAGCTCCAGGGTCAACTGACTCTTCAGGCCTTTCAAAATTCCATATGAAATTCTTAACTGGAAATGTTTGTTTGCCCTCATTCTCTATAGTATCCAATAATTTTTGATCAGTGTTATTGTCATATTGAATATTTTCAGATACCAGCTTTTCCTTCTGTTTTTCACATTCCTCTAAAATAGTTGTTTCGTTTTCTTTTTCGCAAGAATATTGATCCCCATTATTTTTACTATTACTTTTGTAATTTTCCTGATCTACAATTAAGTCACATGTAACCAAAGATTCATGCTCCATCAAGATGCCATTTTGAGTTTTTGAAGAAAAAGAGTCATTTTCAGAAGTAACAAATGCAGCCAAATCACCTGCACATTCTATGTCCACCCTCTGAGTAATTATAGGCTTACATGGAGAGTTATTTGATTCCAAATGTACATTACAGACTTTCTCCTCTAAACTTTCTAAAGCACCCTTACTATATTTCTTTAAATTCACAGGGTTGTTGGAGACTGCTTTTGCATAGCTGACTTTACGTATGACAAAATTCTCTTCTTCACTACTATCCAAGGAAGCACTACATGCATCTTGATTTGCATCTGTTTCTTTAGCAATTTTATTTACTACCTTAGTTGAATCTGAACACAAATTAAAACGTTGCTCTTCTTCTAGAGGGAAAATAGGCATTACTGTAGACTGATTAAACGTCTTAGGAAGGGTTTCACTGTTAGACTGCAAAGAATAAACAGTGTTTGTTTTTTCCAAAGTGGAGTCCAATTCAGCACAAATATCCTTTTTTGGGTTTATTCCTTTACAAAGATCTTTATTTACAGTATCAAGTTGATCTCTGCTGTCAGTTACGAGGTCCACTGACACTTTAATAAATTGTTGATCACTCAGCTGAGGCATATCTTTTGAAGTCAAAAACGGTTTTCCTTCCAGTCTATTTAGGTACCCATCAGCAGTAGTAGTAGTATCAAAATTTGAAGAAAGAGTGTTATGCAGTAAAAAAGTTGAGCAAGATCGATTGTGCTTAGCAGAACATAATTGGTCAGCAACTGCTTGACTTTGAGAACAGATATCTAGTTGGGTTGCTATAACTGGTTGTATATCTACCACAGCTGCTTTTTGCTCTTTTGAAGAGACCAGTGTGTACAAATTTGAATCAGAGGAACACAGCTGAACCTTCTCTGAACCAATTTTACACTGCTCAGTTACAATACGGGATGTGCTTGTACTATCTGATTTATGCGTGGATTCTTTAGCTTTGATTGCACAAGTCTGTAGACTAGCAAGTATATTTCCTTTACTTTCATGTTCCAATTTCTCCATAGAAAGGCATGTGCTATCCTTGTCAGCAAAAGTTTCAGACAAATGGTTTTCTTTGTCTGTTGTACTAGAATCCAAATTAAATGGTGTTGAGGCTGGCATGATCTCTGAAGAATCTTGCATGTCGTAACCAAGTTCATTAAAGCTTGCTTTGTAACAATGCCCACCATCTGCAAGTCTTCTCAAAGCCAACTTTTGCTTTAGTGAAATATTTGCTTTATGTACAGGTAACTCCTGAATGTGTTTTGGGTCAATTTTATCAATTTTGTCAGTATAATACTGGTTTATCAACTTTATATATTCAAATTGTACAACAGGTGTACTGCTTGAATGCCCTGATTTTTCTTTAAGTTTATCGAGAGGTTGCACTGTTTGAGCAGCAAAACATATTTCACCATCCATTGAAGTGCCATTATTAGGCTTTCTATTGTGAACATCTTCTAAACAACTTGACTGTTCGGAGTCTTTCAAATCTCTGGAATCATTATTAAAATGATGATGAAATTCATTTAAATACATTTCAGGTTGAGCAGATAAGAGTAAATTATCTTGACTTCTGTCTATTATGGCATAACTGGAATTATCCATAAGTTTATGTACACTTAAATTGTTGTGAACATGATTTTCTTCAGCACTGGTTATAATGTTGGGAACATGGTTTTCTTCAGCACCAATTATATTATACACCTGCAAAGATTTTATAGATTTGTGTTCATCAAGATTACAGTTATGCACAGGAGAATCTTTAGAAAATAACACCCCATTAGCATTTAAAGATTGGTTGTGATGGACAACCATATTACATCTGGCAGAACTTGAACGATCTTCTTTAGAACAATGCAGGTTTTCAATTACCACTCTTCCTGCAATATCCCCACCAACCGGGTGCTCCAGCATGCTGGTCATGTCACCAATTGTACCACTAGAGCTGTGTTTTAGTAATTCAACTTCAGAATGATCAATGCGGTCCACATTTCTTACTGGATCGTTCTGGTTATTATACCATTCTAAAGATTTTTCAAAGCTATTTTCTCTGTTGACAGCAGAATGCTCCTTTTCTGATGGATTTTGTTCTGTTAAAACATTTGTTGTCAATGTGTTACTGGCAACACCAAAGCTGACTTCAATATGCATTGGAGTTATTTCTATATCTTTTTTGTCTGTTTCCATTTCTGTAGTGAGTTCACCCTTATAATTAGAACAAAATTCAGACTGAGATGTGAGGCAATCTTCAACTATAGATATCCTGTCATATTTCACATTTCTTCCAAATTCAACATTTTGTTTACAATCCTCAGTTACATTTCCTTCTTCTGGACATGGGACAAAATTGGTCTGGTCTTGAACACAATTTTGCTTCCTTTCCAGTGATGTACTGCCTTTTGCTTTATTTCTCTCATCAGAGCCTTCATTATCGCTTGAATCTGTAAATTCTCCAAAAACATACTGTAAAAGAAAAAAGGAAAAATTGTATTATTCCTTATGCAATGTCTGCCTAGAAGGTTTGCAGAATACTTAATGCATTAGTGAGGTTGAAGAAATACTCAATTGTTATAGACACTGAAAAATCAAATCAAAAATATATGTTATGGGTTCATATTAATAGAATGATCACTGTCAAACCTAAAACAAAAGCTACCTCACACTAAAAAAGTAGCCCCCAAGTGCATAACTTTACATTTAACAACATTGAGCCCTGGTTCACACTGGGCTGCGGGAGTGAAGCCGTGCGAGTTCAGCTGAACTCGCACGATTTCACTCCCGCCGGCAGTCCCGATTTCGGCCGCGATTTAAGAGACATCTGTGCAGGTTTCTGCACAGATGTCTATGTAAATCGCGGCCCGAAATCGCAAAAAGTAGTACAAGAACTACTTTTTGAAATCGGTGCAGCGCCGCAGATGCGGCGTCGCACCGATTAGGACGGCGCCATTGCCGACAATTGGCGGCATTTGAGATGCGATTTCACATGTGAAATCGCATCTCAAATCGAATGAAATCGCACCCAGTGTGAACCTGGGCTCAACCTCATCTGCCACTTAGTCGCCCATGGAAGGCAACATGAGCCAATATAATATTTCTGGAGGTTCTGCATATTTGTTTCCATTCCCAAGATCCTGTAAGCTGATGCTTGCAATTCCATGGTTTAAAAAAGGTATAGAGGAATTTGGCCCCAAGCAGAATCTGCATAGCAGGGGGGCCTAGCTCATGTGTATATAGAACAATAAGACCTACAAGCCAGCTTGAGAAAGACTGCCCTGTAAAAAATTATTGGGCCAGAGGCAAATGGGTTGGCGAGGGGGGGGGGGGGAGGGGTTGAATGGTGGCGGTTTTGTAAAAAGGGCTGTGGGAGGAAGCTCTCTCTCTTTTACTGAAGACCTATGCTGAAGCCACATGGCTTCTCTTGAAGGCCTCATTGAAGCCTAATGGCTTGGGCCTAACTCCATGAGGCTCACAGAGGCCTACTTATTTTCCAACTGGAGCTCAGCCAGCAAGGCTTACATAGAGATGGGGATAAGTATCTTTCATTATTAACATTATTGTTATAGGCTTTATAGATATCTGTTAGTATACGACGTTCATATTTTTAAAGGAAATAAATGTAACTTGTTTATAAGCAAATGCGTCGGTCTTCATAGCCAACATTATATCATTAGGCCTGGCATATTCTGGTATATTAGTTAAGAAAGGGACATACAATGAATACGTAGTTGCTATAGTTATACAAGTTCAGTACAGCGTTGATTATTGCATCGGATACTTCACATGCACATGAGCTTTAATGGCATACCAGTCTTAGTCCATAGGGTTCAATATTGGGTTGGTCCACCCTTTGCAGCTATACCAGCAACTCTTCTGGAAAGGCTGTCCACAAGGTTTAGGAGCGTGTCTATGTAAATGTTTGACCATTCTTCCAGAAGCGCATTTGTGAGGTCAGGCACTGATGTTGGACGAGAAGGCCTGGCTTGCAGTCTCCGCTCCAATTCATCCCAAAGGTGTTCTATCAGGTTGAGGTCAGGACTCTGCAGGCCAGTCAAGTTCTTCCTCCACCCCAAACTCGCTCATCCATGTCCTTATAGACCCTTGCATTAAACACTGGTCCAAATCATTTGGTGCAGGGGGGGTTATGGTGTGGGGTTGTTTTTCAGGGGTTGGGCTTGGCCCCTTCATTCCAGTGAAGGGAATTCTTAAGGCATCAGCATACCAAGACATTTTGAAAAATTCCATGCTCCTAACTTTGTGGAAACAGTTTGGGGTTGGCCCCTTCCTGTTCCAACATGACTGCACACAAGTGCACAAAGCAAGGTCCATAAAAACCATGGATGAGCGAGTTTGGGGTGGAGAAACTTGACTGGCCTGCACAGGGTCCTGACCTCAACCCGATAGGACACCTTTGGAATGAATTGGAGCGGAAAGTGCAAGCCAGGGCTTCTTGTCCAACATCAGTGCCTGACCTTAAAAATGCGCTTCGGGAAGAATGGTCAAAAACATTCTCAAACACACTCCTAAACCTTGTGGACAGCCATCCCAGAAGTTGAAGCTGAAATAGCTGAAAAGGGTGGGCAAACTCTATATTGAACCCTACAGACTAAGGCAGGCATCCCAATACTTTTATAAGATATAGTGCATCTTCAAGTCCTGACAGCCCCTCTCCACCTCACACTCTGCAGAAACCTGCACTGATTCCAGCTGACAGTGTGGGTAAGCATGCTGCCCTCCCCCACCTCCAATCTCCTGCTAACCTGCTCCTCTTCAGGTCCTGGCAGCTACTCTTCTAAACCTCACACTAACTGAGCCTGGGAGTCAGTGATGTTAGCTGTCAGCCACCTGAAGAATGGGAATTTTCCTTCCTATATGACTAGGAAAAAGTGGAGAATCCCCCAAGGTGGGGCTTTTAAGGCAACAGTAGTTCAAGTAGTCACGGTAGATACAAAAATATATAATAGTTTAATAATGGACAAAAAATAAACATATATAACACAGTAGTATTAAAAACAACACATATTGGGGTGTCACTTGAAAAGAGTAGAGAGTCCACAGTATGAATACAGGGCCCAACGCGTTTCGGGTTTCCTTCTTCAGGAGCCGAAGTATATGTGGAGTAAAAAGTCTATTAAACAACTTTTCTAGAAAAAACAAACAAATAGCATATATGTTGAAAATAGTAACATACAATGGAGAAAATGGCAATATACATATCAAAATGGCACAGATTAGAAAGCATCATACCACCCAAGACGTTTATACAGTTCTGCACACCCCTAGATGGAACATTGCGAGTAGGACGCAGCAAAAAACTCAGATGGTGAAGAGAGGAGTGGAGACTGGCATCCTATATTAATCACAGTGTAGCAAGACCTTTGGCCCGACGTGTCACAGCGTAAAAAGTTTTTGTTATTTTGTTTTTACCTGTCCCAAAAAATAAAAGGACAAGATAATATAATAGGTGCCAAGCAAAAAAATCGCTAAACAAAGCTGAACCAAAGAACTGTATATAAAAGGAAAGACATACCTGTAATATCAAGTAGTGGCCAGAGAGGTCAGTAGAGAGCTCAGTAGCTGGAAATACGAGAAAGATAGGAATAGGAATTAGAGACTTAAGGAGTATAGGAGATAATCATATGGAAAAGAATAAAGGGGACTAGGAGTCTAGCTGGGAAACATCCAAGGGAGAGAGTACTCACATGGGAAAAATTCCCAGTCAATGTGGAGTGAGATGCTGACACTGCAGCCGTCCCGCAATGTCTGACATTGTGGGGCAGCAGAGGCTTTAAATAGGAGAAAAAGGGGAAGGGCGAGTGTAGTGGGAGGCGTCAGTTGTTGACAAAGTGGTTTGCAATAGGTAGATGTGGAAGAGGGGCGGGGCTGACACGTGATGACGCATTGCGCCCAGAGTGAGGAGGGGGAGGACGAATGTGCCTCACTGTCCTCACAGAGAAGCCCGCACTAGTGACGTGGGTGTTACAAAGCCGCATTGAGACGGGAGTGCGTCATGTATGAGGTGGATGGGGCGGAGAGAGAGGGCAGATAGTACGTCCTGTCATCTCACCGATGCCCATACTTGCGGCCTCACGACGTAAATGACGTCGGTGCGCCGAAGCAAGGAAAGAGCATCATACCATGTGACTAGGAGAATCACATGACCATAGAGCTGAAAATACACAGGGTAAATACACTGATTAGACAAGAAAGGCCAAAACGGTGTGATGCAAAAGGCATCACCAATGCAGGCACAAGGGAATTGTATGCATAGAGGGTAAATGGATTAATTAAGGAAAAAACAATAATGGGAAAGAAAAAAATATACCATAGATGGAAAATACCAAGTACACATGAAAGTGTATATATAAAATTATATATAGGAATACAGGTATGATCGAACCTAAATAAATAGCAGATACATTAAAGGAACAGCAACATAAAATATGTAAGGGGATGTAATTATGCAAGGATATGGACACGGGGGCCAATAAGGTCCAGGGACAATAAGGAAGGACAGGGGCATAGGGGATGTCCACTGTATAATCCATGCCCCTGTTGTAGGCGCAAGTATAGACCCAAGGTCGGAAACACCCGAGGGTGCAAGGGGACCAGGTCTGAAAAAGCCGTCTCCCAAGGGAAGAGGAGGGACGGCTTACCTGCGCCTAGCTAGAAAGCGACAATAAGAGGAATGCCATAAAAGCCTATCTGCGCCTGGAAGCGAGGTCCCCGGGTGTATGCATAGGGGTACATGAACATAGTGATAAATGCAGAGAACATTTTGTGTATGGCACTGACGGTTTGGATTGTCAGAGTAAAAGAAATAGCAGAAGGAGACAATTGATGGCAAAAAAACTAAGAAAATATTTGGCAACAGAATCCCCATAGTACAGATTAGTCTTTTTCACATCCCCCAGAAGAGAAGCCTTCCAAAAAGGGCCTAAAGCTGATCTGTTCATTGAGGCCAGGTGGAATATTGGCCTCTAGCTCGGCAATCCATCGGGTTTCATGCTGTAGCAGGATCTTGTTCCAATCCCCACCTCTGGGGCTTGGATGGATCCTGTCGAGGATTAAGAATTTAACCCCAGGGAAATGTCCATTGTGTTGAGACAGAATGTGACGCCCTAGTGGTAAGTCTGGGTTAGCAGAACGCATGGCATGTAGATGCCGGGAAGCTCGCTTAAAAAAAGGTAATTTGGTTTTCCCCACGTAGAACCTGTTGCATTGGCACGTAAGCAAGTATATTACACCAAAGGTCTTACAATTAGCAAAATGTATCGGTCTATAAGGCCGACTGTTAGGTAATACGATGTATCGCTCTGTGTTGATGTATCGACAAATAGAGCATCCCCCGCACGTAAAAGTACCCTTCCTTTTACAAGGATCTTTCCTGAAACTGTCCTTGAACTCACTGGCCACAAGGTGGTCTTTGAGTGAGCAGGCCCGTCGATAAGTTATCGCTGGCTCTTTTGGTACAAAAGGACAAAGTTGAGGGTCAAAGGAGAGTAGGTGCCAGAATTGTTTTAAGATCCCTCTCGTTTGTTGATGTTGAGTGTGGTACTTCGTGATTAGTCTGGTAACATCACTGCCATCAGGGGGCTTCTTGCCTGGCTTGACCAATAGGTGTGACCTAGTTTGTCCGTTGGCCCGTTTTTTGGCCGTTTTTGGCCGTTGGCCACGATTTTTTGAGGATTTTTTTGGAGTAACCTCTGTGTAGTAACCTATCTCTTAATCCAGCTGCCTCCCGTAAAAAGGATTCCTGGGTAGAACAATTGCGTCTGAGGCGTAGGTATTGACTATAGGGTATTGATCCTATCAGAGATGTAGGGTGTGCACTGGTGGCGTGCAATATTGTGTTAACCGCCGTGGGTTTTCTATAGAGCCCTGTTGATAGGCACCCATCAGGGTTTTTAAACAGGGTAACATCAAGAAAGGCGATTTGGGAGTTGCTCGAGGTTACTGTAAACTTCAGGTTCAACTCATTGCAGTTCATGATAGACATGAATGACTCGAGCTCCTCAGTGGATCCCTCCCAGATCATGAGGACATCATCGATATATCTAAACCATCCAGATACGAGGTGAATGAAAGGTTCTACCGGGGTACTGGTCAGGAATAATTTTTCCCACTCGCCCAGGTACAGGTTGGCATACGATGGGGCACACGAGGTCCCCATCGCAACCCCCTGCACCTGGAGGAAGTGGGAGCCGTCAAACGAGAAGACACCGTATGACCTATATGACTATGTTCCCAAATGTGGCCTCTGCTGTGCAGGATGTAGAACGATCACAGCTTCTTACTTTTCTATTAATTGTATAAGGCTCAATGTACAATCAAGTGGGCTGTAAAGCTGACTGAACTGTATTGCAAAGAAGGCTTTATCACCAATTTCAGATAGGGAAAACTGCTGCTCCAGGTGAGCACACCTAAGGCAATCACTGTCCACTCAAGAACCAACGGGTGCCGGCAATGCACAAAGCATGCGAAGGAATGTATATGGACAGCCGCACTCCAATGTCTAAAAAAATACGTTCCCTTTATTGGGTAAAAAGAAAATGCACTACAAAAAACAGCATACAGTGGGAAATAAACAGCTGACGCGTTTCACATTGAACCTCAATGCTTAGTCATAGCTATAAATGAAACAAAATAATTCAAATATCATACACAGTGATCTAAAATCCTTATTTGGCCCGCCCAACATCTGATTGGTTCCCGCAAATTGCTGGAATCTCAAACACATGTTGGAAAGGGCAAATGACAAGACAAACATCAATGCATAATGAAATGATAATGAACATGTGAATAACATGACCAATATAAAAAAGAGTTATTGACATTGAATAAATAAAATACAATGCACTAGTGAATGAAAGAATGTATATGGTATACAATATGTGTACACATATGTAATATCAAATATGTAGATATACTCTAAGTAATATCGATCTGAAAAATCATGATAAATTTAATTGTGGAAAAATCAAACGTGAAGTAGATTATAGAAAGGATATATATATGTGTATGTCCCGTAGGATGTAAGGTTGGTGAATAATTAAAGTAAAAGAGGGTATGTGTAAAGTATAAAAACATAAAAATCCTTGCTATATAACATGTAATGTCATTTAGCATAAAAACAAGGACGAGATCATGTGAACAAAAATATATATTTGAATTCTTTTGTTTCATTTATAGCTATGACTAAGCATTGAAGTTCAATGTGAAACGCATCAGCTGTTTATTTCCCACTGTATGCTGTTTTTTGTAGTGCATTTTCTTTTTACCCAATAAAGGGCACGTCTTTTTTAGACATTGGAGTGCGGCTGTCCATATACATTCCTTCCTTTGCATCACCAATTTCAGGCTGAGGAAATTTCACCTCAACTCATACACTATTTTTTCCTGCTATGTTTTTTAACCACTTGCTCACCACCTACAGTCAAAATACGGCGGCAAAGTGGTTGCTTAACTCTGGGAGGACGTCCATGGACGTCCTCCCAGAATCGCGCTCGCGCGCCCCTTGGGGCGCGCACACGGGAGTGTCCGTGACCGCCGGGTCCAGAGGACCCGGCACATCATGGATCGCGGTAAATTGCCGCCGATAGCGGCCGTTTACCACGTGATCGCTCCGTCCACTGACGGAGCGATCACATGTAAACAAACCAGCGTCATTTGATGACGCCGGTTCCTCCCTCCTCTCTCTGTACCGATCGGTACAGTGTGAGAGGGGGGAGCGCGGGTGTCAGCAGCGCTGTGGATGGATCTGTGACTATTGCAGTCACAGATCCATCCAGCCATCCCTGCCATACTCTTCAATACCCCCTGCCATACCCCCTGCGCTAGTACTCTGCAATACCCCTTGCGCTAGTACTCTGCAATACCCCCTGCGCTAGTACTCTGCAATACCCCCTGCGCTAGTACTCTGCAATACCCCCTGCGCTAGTACTCTGCAATACCCCCTGCGCTAGTACTCTGCAATACCCCCTGCGCCAATACTCTGCAATACCCCCTGCGACCAATACTCTGCAATACCCCCTGCGCCAATACTCTGCAATACCCCCTGCGCCAATACTCTGCAATACCCCCTGCGCCAATACTCTGCAATACCCCCTGCGCCAATACTCTGCAATACCCCCTGCGCCAATACTCTGCAATACCCCCTGCGCCAATACTCTGCAATACCCCCTGCGCCAATACTCTGCAATACCCCCTGCGCCAATACTCTGCAATACCCCCTGCGCCAATACTCTGCAATACACCCCGCGCCAATACTCTGCAATACACCCCGCACCAATACTCTGCAATACACCCCGCACCAATACTCTGCAATACACCCCGCACCAATACTCTGCAATACACCCCGCACCAATACTCTGCAATACACCCCGCACCAATACTCTGCAATACACCCCGCACCAATACTCTGCAATACACCCCGCACCAATACTCTGCAATACACCCCGCACCAATACTCTGCAATACACCCCGCACCAATACTCTGCAATACCCCCGCACCAATACTCTGCAATACCCCCGCACCAATACTCTGCAATACCCCCGCACCAATACTCTGCAATACCCCCGCACCAATACTCTGCAATACCCCCGCACCAATACTCTGCAATACCCCCGCACCAATCCTCTGCAATACCCCCGCACCAATACTCTGCAATACCCCCGCACCAATACTCTGCAATACCCCCGCACCAATACTCTGCAATACCCCCGCACCAATACTCTGCAATACCCCCGCACCAATACTCTGCAATACCCCCGCACCAATACTCTGCAATACCCCCGCACCAATACTCTGCAATACCCCCGCACCAATACTCTGCAATACCCCCGCATCAATACTCTGCAATACCCCCGCACCAATACTCTGCAATACCCCCGCACCAATACTGGTTTGCTGTCTCCCTGGTGCCAGGGTTCGGCATGTGGTGGACCGGGTGGATAAATTACTGGGAGGGGCTGGGCATGACCCAGCTGTCTTGGTCCACGTTGGAACCAATGACAGTATACATGGAAGGTGGAGGCTCCTTAAGAATCAATTTAAAGAACTAGGCTGCAAGATAAAGGGAACGACCTCCAAGGTAATATTCTCTGAAATATTGCCTGTGCCATGTGCAACACAGGAAAGGCAGGGGGAGATTAGAGAGCTGAATGCATGGCTAAAGACCTGGTGTAGGAAGGAGGGATTTGGGTTTCTAGAGCACTGGGCTGACTTTTCATTGGGGAGCAACCTATATGCTAAAGACGGTTTGTACTTGAATGGAAGGGGGTCTGCTGTGCTGGGGGAGAGGTTTATGGGAATGCTGGAGGAGTATTTAAACTAGGATTGAGGGGGAGGGTGAACTAGAATTACATCGGGCACACAGGTCAGCTAGGGGTCAGACATTAACGGAGAGTGGAATGGGGATAGATGGGGGAGGGTTATGGCAGGTGACAAGAAAGTTCCCATGTTGCAAACAGCCAATAGTGCCATTTGTACTACTACCATTTGTACTACTATAAATTATATGAAAAACACCAGTGAAAAATGTAACAATACATTTAAGTGTTTGTTCACCAATGCCAGAAGTCTGCCAAGCAAAACAGGTGAGTTGGAAGCTCTGGCGCATGAGGAGAGCTATGATGTAATCGGTATTGCTGAAACTTGGCTTCAATCCTCACATGACTGGGCTATTAATATTCCTGGCTATGCTCTCTTTCGGAAAGACAGGGTAAAAAGGAAAGGTGGAGGGGTCTGTCTCTATGTGAGAAGTGACCTCAAAGCAAGCGCGAAAGAGAACCTGGTTGATGGAGAGTGTGATGAGGCTGAAGCATTATGGGTGGAACTGCATACAGATGTGCGTAGTTCAAAGTTAATCAGTTTGTTATAGACCACCCAATGTTAATGAGGAGGTGGAGACTCAGCTCCTTGCACAGATGGAAAGGGCTGCAAGGGCTGGGACGGTGATAATAATGGGGGATTTTAACTACCCAGAAATTGACTGCATTAATGGCACTTCTGGGACAGTTAAAGGACAAAAATTTAAAAACCTATTGCAGGACAATTTTATGGTGCAGTTTATTGAGGCCCCAAATAGGAATGATGCTCTGTTGGACCTGATAATCTCAAACCATGCAGAGCTTATTACTAATGTTCAGATAAAGGAACACCTGGGTAGCAGTGATCATAACATGATTTCATTTAATGTTTACTATAAGCAAGAAATACATACAGGAAATATTAAAAAACACTAAATTTTAAGAGAGCAAATTTTCCAAGGATGAGGGCTGCTCTCCAGGACTTGGACTGGGAGGGACTATTGGCACCGATGAACACAGAACAGAAATGGGAATTCTTCAAAAAGACTGTGTGGAACTGCAAAGTATGTTCCCATGGGCAATAAGTTTAAAAGGCTAAAAATAAAACCTATGTGGCTCACGGTCAAAGTTAAAAAAGCTATAAACAATAAGAAAGTAGCCTTTAAAAAATATAAAAATGAAGGAACACTAGTGTTGTTTAAATGTTACAAAGAATATAACAGGATATGTAAAAAGGAAATCAAGGATGCAAAAATTCAAAATGAACGACAGATTGCAAAAGATAGTAGGACAAACCCCAAAAAAATCTTCAAATATATTAATAGTAAAAAGGTGAAGTCCGAGCATGTAGGCCCCTTACAAAATAATCTAGAGTGGGTGACTGGGGACAAAGGGAAGGCAAATTTATTAAATGCTTTCTTCAGCTCTGTGTATACAATGGAGCATGGGGGAGCTCATGTCCAAAATGGGGGTGGGAGTGACACAGCCCCAGATCCACAATGGCTCAAAAGTGATATGGTCCAGAAATATTTAGACAGAATAAAGGTGGATAAAGCACCTGGACCAGATGGCATCCACCCACGGATCCTAGGTGAGTTGAGCTCTGTCATTTCAAAGCCACTGTATCTAATATTTAGGGACTCATTAATGACAGGAATAGTACCACTGGATTGGCGCAGGGCCAATGTGGTGCCCATATTTAAAAAGGGAACAAAGTCTTTACCAAGTAACTATAGACCTGTTAGTCTAACTTCTATAGTTGGGAAGATACTGGAACGTTTAATAAAAGACCACATGGATGAGTTCTTGCTGGAAAAAAAATATTTAAGCAGCAGACAACATGGATTCATGAAAGACAGAAGTTGTCAGACAAACCTGATTTCCTTTTATGAAGAGGCAAGTAAAACCCTGGACAGAGGCGTGGCTGTGGACGTGATATATTTGGATTTTGCAAAAGCGTTCGATACAGTTCCCCACACACGGCTCATGTGTAAGGTAAGGTCTACAGGATTGGATAAATCAGTTTGTAAATGGATAGAAAACTGGCTGAAAGACAGAATTCAGAGAGTCGTGGTTAATGATTCTTACTCTGAATGGTCCAATGTTATCAGTGGTGTACCCCAAGGTTCAGTGCTGGGACCCTTACTTTTCAATATATTTATAAATGATATTGGGTCTGAGATCAAAAGTAACATTTCTGTCTTTGCAGATGACACCAAGCTATGCAGTGGAATAACGTCCTTGCAGGATGTCGCCAATTTACAAGCCGACCTCAATGCTCTGTCTAATTGGGCGACTGAGTGGCAGATGAGGTTTAATGTTGATAAATGTAAAGTTATGCACTTAGGGAATAAGAATATGCATGCATCATACATGCTAGGGGGAGTACAACTGGGGGGATCTGTAGTGGAGAAGGATCTGGGGGTTTTGGTCGATCATAAGCTCAATAATAACATGGAATGCCAATTAGGGGGGATATGATCAACATGTACAAATATATAAGAGGTCCATACAGTGAACTTGGTGTTAAGTTATTCACTACGGTCAACACTGAGGACAAGAGGGCACTCTTTACGTCTAGAGGAAAAGAGATTTCATCTCCAAATACGGAAAGGTTTCTTCACAGTAAGAGCTGTGAAAATGTGGAACAGACTCCCTCCAGAGGTGGTTCTGGCCAGCTCAGTAGATTGCTTTAAGAAAGGCCTGGATACTTTCCTAAATGTACATAAAATAACTGAGTACTAAGATTTGTAGGTAAAGTTGATCCAGGGTAAATCCGATTGCCTCTTGGGGGATCAGGAAGGAATTTTTTTCCCCTGCTGTAGCAAATTGGATCATGCTCTGCTGGGGTTTTTTGCCTTCCTCTGGGTCAACTGTGGGTATGGAGTTGGGTGTATGGGATTGTACTGTGTTTTTTATTTTGTTTGTTCATTTTTTGTGGTTGAACTGGATGGACTTGTGTCTTTTTTCAGCCTGACTAACTATGCAACTATGTAACTATGTAACTATGTAATACTCTGCAGTACCCCCCGCACCAATACTCTGCAGTACCCCCCGCACCAATACTCTGCAGTACCCCCCGCACCAATACTCTGCAGTACCCCCCGCACCAATACTCTGCAGTACCCCCCGCACCAATACTCTGCAGTACCCCCCGCACCAATACTCTGCAGTACCCCCCGCACCAATACTCTGCAGTACCCCCCGCACCAATACTCTGCAATACCCCCGCACAATACTCTGCAATACCCCCGCACAATACTCTGCAATACCCCCGCACAATACTCTGCAATACCCCCGCACAATACTCTGCAATACCCCCGCACAATACTCTGCAATACCCCCGCACAATACTCTGCAATACCCCCGCACAATACTCTGCAATACCCCCGCACAATACTCTGCAATACCCGGGAAAAAAATGTGTTTTAACCACTTCCTGCCCGCCGGCCGTCATATGACGTCCTTGACTTTGTGCAGGGATATCTGAATGATGCCTGCACCTACAGGCATCATTCAGATATCATCTTTTTCAGTCAGCGATTCTCTACACCATAAGAATAATCATGTCGGCTGTTACGCCTCTTGATTGTTTTTACAGGAGGCGAAAGGGGACGTCCCCCCTCCCTTCTCCCTCCGGTGCTTCTTCCGAATCACCGCTACGATCGAAGCCAGGATAGTTTTTTTTTTCAGGCTTCCCAGCCTAGAGGTGAGATGTGGGGTCTTATTGACCCCATATCTCACTGTAAAGAGGACCTGTCATGCTATATTCCTATTACAAGGGATGTTTACATTCCTTGTAATTGGAATAAAAGTGATCAAAACATTTATTTTTGGGGAAAAACATGTCAAACTAAAATAAAGTAAAATGAAAAAAAAAAAAAAAAAAAAAAATTAAAGTGCCCCTGTCCCTGTGTGCTCATATACAGAAGCGACCGCAGTCGTAAGTCCCGCCCACATATGAAAACGGTGTTCAAACCACACATGTGAGGTATCGCTGCGAACGTTAGAGGGAGAGCAATAATTTTGGCCCTAGACCTCTTCTCCAACTAAAAAGATGTAACCAGTAAAAATATTTAAAGCGTCGCCTATGGGGATTTTTAAGTAGTGAAGTTTGGCGCCATTCCACAAGCGTGTGCAATTTTGAAGGGTGACATGTTGGGTATCTATTGACTCGGCGTAACTTCATCTTTCATATTATGCAAAAACATTGGGCTAACTTTAATGCTTTTTTTTTAAAGCACAAAACCGTTTTATTTCCAAAAAAACGCATTCGAAAAATTGCTGCGAAAATAACGTGCTCGATAAAAACGACCGCCATTGTATTCGCTAGGATTTTTGCTAAAAAAGCATATATAATGTTTTGGGGTTCTATGCAATTTTCTAGCAAATAAATGATGATTTTTCCATGTAGGAGAGGAATGTCAGAATTGGCCTGGGTGCTCCAAAACGCCTGATGGTGCTCCCTGCATGTTGGGCCTCTGTATGTGGTCACGCTGTGTAAAAGTCTCACACATTTGGTATCGCCATACTCGGGAGGAATAGCAGAATGTGTTTTGGGGTGTAATTTGTGGTATGCATATGCTGTGTGTGAGAAATAACCTGCAAATATGAACATTTTGTGAAAAAAAAAAAAAATCTTGATTTTGCAAAGAATTGTAGGAAAAAATTACAACTTCAAAAAACTCACCATGCCTCTTTCTAAATACCTTGGAATGTCTTCTTTCCAAAAAGGGGTCATTTGGGGGGTATTTGTACTTTTCTGGCATGTTAGGGTCTCAAGAAACGAGAGAGACTATCAGTACTTCAGGTATGATCAAATTGATAAATTTTCAGTAATTGGTACCATAGCTGTAGACCCTATAACTTTCACCCAGACTAAATAATAACCAATTTTTTTTTTTTTTTTACCAAAGATATGTAGCAGTATACATTTTAGGCCAAATTTATGAAGACATTTTTTTTTTTTGCTAAATTTTTATAATAGAAATGAAGAAAAATTATTTTTTTTTACAAACATTTTCTTTATTTTTTCATTTATAGCGAAAAAAATTAAAAACCGCAGAGGTGATCAAATACCACCAAAAGAAAGCTCTATTTGTGGGAAAAAAAGGACAAAAATTTCATTTGGTTACAGTGTTGTATGACTGAGTTATTGTCATTCAAAATGTGAGAGCACCGAAAGCTGAAAATTGGTCTGGTGATTAAGGGGGTTTTCGTGCCCAGTGGTCAAGTGGTTAAACCATTACCTTTTTTACTCTTGAAGAAATAAGAAGATTTTTGATTTATCACTTTAAATTTTGTTTCCTGGAGTACAGTACAGGACACAGGCTTATTTAAATCATTACAGCTGGGTTATATGCAGTTACCTTCGGGTGATTGACTAAGCTACAGGGACATCCCCCTGTATAACGCCTTCCACTCCCATTTAGCAAGCAATAGGGAAGTCAAAAAAACATAGGGGGAATGTCTTGTATCCTGTACCCTACTGCAGGAAACAGATTTTACCGGTCGGTCAAAATTCCTAGTTCCTACTAATGGTACAGTGCAGAACACAGGCTTCTTTAAACACTTGCCTACTGGTCACTTTTAACTCCTTGCTGACAATCCCAATTTTCAGCTTTTAGCGCTGTCGCACTTTGAATGACAATTGCGCGGTCATGCAACACTGTACCCAAACAACATTTTTATGATTTTTTTAAACAAATAGGTGCCACCGATTGGCACTGGTAGGTGGAACTGGTGAGTAGTACTGAGTGTTCATGTGTGGGATCGATGTCAGCTGTTTTTTCTCCTCACGCTATCAGCATGAGGGGGGGGGAAAGAAGAAGCAGATTACGATCTTCTGTTTACATTGGCTGAGAGCAGATCACATGGTAAAGGGCCGGGATCGGCCAAGTCTCATTGACTCATTCATCACAGAGCGCGCAGGCAGCTCATGCATAGGTGGACATACATGGACCCCCTCCTGGCAATTTAGGCCAGTGTTGTAGCCGTCTTTTGGCTATAGCGGGCATGTGAGGAGGTTAATCGCCATTTTTTTTTGTTTTGTTTTGCAAAAAAGAAAAACCTTTCATAAACTGTGAAAAAAAATTGCAAACCGGTCATTTTTTTCTTTCACTGATGTGCACTGATGAAGCAGCACTGGTGGGCGGCACTTATTGACAGCAATGCTGAGACTGCATTGATAATCAGGACCCTGATTATCAGTGTACATATCTCTTAGAGAAGCCGGTAATATAGGCTCTCTTTTCCCTTACTCATGCTGATAACCGGCTTCTATTTACATCCGTAATCAGCTGTGATTGGACACAGCTGATCATGTGGTAAAGTGCTGCCGATTTGCCCTTTACCTAAATCTGTGATCAGTAGTATCCTCCGTACACTGACCAAAAAGCACAATCACCGGAGGCTGTCATATGACTGCCTCCCAGAACTTTTAGTCCATGCTGTACCCATCATTTGGCTACAGCGCAGTCGGCAAGTGGTTAATTTACTTAAAAGAACCACAAATGCACATTTTTTGCAGGTAAAAAAATGTGCATTTATTTATTTTTTCTTAGGAGCTTGAAGGCACCAAGTACAGCTGTCTGACTGTACCTCTCATACATTGAGAGCTACCAGTCATTTGCTGCAGTGGCAGACAAGAATAGTTAATTCACAGATCTGTGTAAATTAATGACGTAGCCGTGTGGCTGTCACGGGGGAGGGGGGGGGGGGGATTAGGGCGTGTGGGGAGAGGTGCACAGTAATAGGTTACACGTATGAGCCATTTTTTACAGCTTTTTACTCACTGATCACCAGTCTAGTGTCCCCACAGTGTAAACACACATGTCCCCACACAGTACAAAAACACCTGTCCTCCATATATGCAACAGTAAAATCATATGTCCCAATGATTATCTGCATACATATGTCCATTATACACTTAACAGGATTTTGTTTTACCAAAAACATGCAGCAGAATACATTTGAAGAGCCAAGAGGACTAAATCAAGACCCCAAGGAAATAGAGAACAAACGGTGGGGGAGGGGGGGGGTGCACAAAGGCCTTAACTAAAGAATGAGAGCCCAATGGGTAGCGTGGCCAGGACCAGCATGTGAGGACACATCTCCCAAAGCTCCCGCATATGATCTGCAATTGATCCTCCCCCAGCCCACTTACCGTTTTTCTACCACTATATGCAGCTGGATATTGATCCGAGGATCACTGTGGAACCTCCACCAGCCCTCTGCACTAGGGGAATGACCCGTAGAGGACAGACTGAAGCTTCGGGCCCCAAATTCCAAGATGGCGCAGCAGCGTTCACTGTGAAGGAGACCAGGGACCCAAATTGTACAAGCCAAAAACGCAGGAACATGCTATATTAATTTCAGAAGTTGTCTGGGCAGCCGGGCAATGATCAGACAGCTCACACTATGGACACTGCACAGAATCATTCTGGTATGCAGGCATAGGTAGCCATCTTATCTATTAACTATGGGGAGGAAAAAGATGATCAGGCTGAGCCTATGTCTTTGGCCCAGCACAGCTCAAACACTCAGGACATGACTCAGTCCACACTAGCAGACATACTCAGGGCGGTGAACAATTGCACTGCATCTTTAAAAAAGCAGTTTGGGGGCTTAAGGGAAGTTGCGACAGGATTTACAAACAATCCCGGGAGAGAGAACCATGGCTGTGGAAAGCAGAGTCAGTGAAATGGAAAACCAATTACCCTCTATAGCAAGAGATACCAACACAGCATACCAGATGGCAAAGGAGGCTAATGAGAGAGCTGAAGACATGGAGAATCGTCTCAGACGAAATCATGTGCGCATAGTGGGTGTTCCTGAGAGGGTGGAAGGCAAGGACACCACAACTTTCGTGGAGAATTGGTTACCTGAAGTATTTGGCAAAAACCTCTTCTTGCCCTTTTTTGCTGAGGAACGCATTCAGAGTGCCGACTTGCCTACCACAACCGGGGGACCCGCCCAGATCCATATTGGCAAAATTACTTCACTACCAGGACAGAGAAATAGTGCTGCGTCAGGCATGGGAGCGTGCCAACATCCAACACAACGGTACCAGGGTGTCCTACCTTGACTGCGGAGGTGCAGAGACGCAGGGCTAAGTTTAAAGATGCAAAGAGATGCCTGCGGCTCCTGCAACTGCCGTATGCCATGCTGTATTCCGCAAAGCTCCGGGTTACTGTGAAAGGCCAAGCACAAGTTTTTGAGTCGGCAATCATAATGAGCAGGCCCTAAAGCAGCGAGGGCAAGGGGGAGAGGAGAATTGACCCAGCTTCCAGGCTACACTGTTTGCTACCTTAAGTTATAACCCATCTTTAATGCTTAACATATATACCCAGGTATTCCACCCACTAGTTGTTACACAGATGTTCTCTGACATAATATTTTTGCAGATCAAGATGAGAGCTACAATACTACTATGTTTTATCTACACTACCTGACAATGCTCAAGTTGAAGCGAGCGAGTGACTGTTGGCAGTGTATACCGCTGATTGGCAAGTTTGGTTTACAGTTTTTGAAAACCCTTATCTTCAGCTGGGGTTCTTCCAGCGTTCTCAACAGAGGAAAAGATGTGGTTCAACAGTACAAAAAAGTTTCAAGAGACATCAGCAGCCTTGCATAGCCGCATGGTTCTTTTTGTTCACTTTTGCATACCCTACTCTATTACCGACTTACTGTGTCCGATGGCGAAGGTACCCATAGTTTCATGGAATATCAGGGGAAATTACTCTCCTCTCAAACCTACTATTTTTGTACTATTTTGTTTTCAGGAAACCCATTTAACAGCAGAGATGGTGATTAGCTTAAGATACTCCTGGGTGTGGAAAGCATACCACTCTACATATACCCTCTTATTCCAGGGGGGTCAGTGTGTTGATTCATGGTGCCCTGGATTACCAGGAGCTTGACAGTAAAATTGACCCCGGAAGGTCATATTGTTTTCATACACACTGCCGACTTGGTCCTTTGACATGTATATTGGCATGTGTTTACATTCCTCCGCCCTTCACTGCGGCGTTGCTACCACTTCTCATCTCCTATGTGGATGGTAGGCCGGCGCTGCCGTTGCTAGTACTGGGGGGACTTCAATTGCTGTTTAAATGCAGCTTTGGATAGACACCTGGCCCCTGGTTCCCATGCCCTCTTCAGGGGTAGTCCCTTAGTGAAGTTGTTGCAAGAGGTGGGCTGGATGGATATCTGGAGACACAGAAACCCTAAAGTTAAGCAATTTACATGTTTTTCTAAAACTCATGGTAGCCCGTCTAGAATTGACCTTGGGGAGAGCATCTGGAGCATTTTCCCCTTCATCTCTTATTTGCTATTATAGACCCTGCAGTGTGTCAGACCACTCCCTCTTGGTAGCACACGCAATGATATCCTGGCCAGTTACAGTACCCAAAGCCCCATGGAAATTGAATGCATTCTGGATGAAGCTGTTTGCTTCTCTTGAGGTGATAGCATGCAAGAGTTCTTCATATTGGAGGCTCCAGATGTGTCTTGTTTGCAGCAATGGGAGACCTTTAAAGCTTATCTGAAGGGTTTACGGATAGCGGAAATTAATAAAGTAAAAAATGCGTTCTTCCGCTCTGAAGGCTGAGGTGGAATCTCAGGTTCAGGCCTTGGAACAATGGTACATTGCTAATCCGTCTGACTCTGCTAGGGAGACGTGGCAGGCTGCCCATAAGCATTTGCTCTTTTCCTCGGGAGAGAAGAAGAGATTCTTTTTGAGACAGGCATTTTTTGAGGAAGGGGAGAAAACTGGGCGCCTGTTGGCTAGGATTGCCAGTGCACACCAAAGATCCCCTGCCATAGGCACGATAGTCGCATGCAGGTCCCTTAGTTGGTTCACCTGTATTGATGCAGGAGTTGGCAGGCTATTATGAATCCCTTTACTGTCCCGGCACTACTTACGCCCCGGAAAGACCTTGACCTCTACCTTCACAGTATAGCCTTCCCTGCACTGACAGCGGGCCAGCGGGAGGGGTTAGAGGCCCCACTTAACATAGAGGAACCTCAGGAGGTGGTCGGGTCCTTCCCTAATTGCAAGGCACCAGGGGAGGATAAGATCCACATAGAAATAAACAAATAATATTCTGAAGTGTTGCTACCACGTTTGCTAAAAGTTTGCAATCAGTCCCTGGAGAGTGGAGCTTCTTTACCCTCCATGTCAAAAGTAAACATAATTTTGCTTCTCAAGCCAGACGGGGAACCTGTGGAACCAGGTTCTTACTGTCCTATTTTGTTGCTGCAGAGTGACATTATGATTCTGGCAAAGGTGTTAGCAATTTGGCTGAATGGAGTTATTACCTCTCTCGTGCATGACGACCAGGCTGGTTTCATGCCAAATAAATCAACAGCCATTGACCCAAGACGTTG
Source organism: Rana temporaria (assembly GCF_905171775.1). Lineage (NCBI taxonomy): Eukaryota > Metazoa > Chordata > Amphibia > Anura > Ranidae > Rana > Rana temporaria. The sequence continues at coordinate 186,453,837 of NC_053493.1, forward strand.
ATTTCTGAATTTACAGTCTGCAGTGGACAATGCTGGTAGTAGGGCGCTACTATTACTAGATGCCACAAAAGCGTTTGACAGCATTGACTGGAACTACCTGTGGACAATACTGGGGAAATTTGGGTTCGACCCCACATACGGTATATATCGTGGGTGAGCCTTCTATAAAAATCAACCACAGGCTACAATTTGAGCCTTTGGCAATCTGTCCCATACTTTTGCATTAAGGAGGGGGAATAGGCAAGGCTCTCCTCACTTCTTTTTGCATTGGCTATTGAACCGCTGGCCATATGGATTAGGGCTAATACACAAATTGTGGGCTTTTGTTATGGCAATCTGCAGGAAAGGGTAATCTTGTACACCAATGACACGCTGCTCATGTTGGGTGACACTGATAGTTCCTTGCAGGAGGCAATGGCAACCATTACAAAATTCAGTGACTTCTCTGGACTGAGAATAAACTGGTCTAAATCAGCCTTATTGCTGGTGGACGGTGATGCCTCACAACTGGTGGCCTCTGAGTGCCCAATACCCATTACTACATCCTTTAAATATTTGGGGATTTAGGTTACCTCGAACCAGCTGGATTTTAGTCATAAATATTTCCCCTCTCCTCCAGAGGATTGGGGACAATGTTAAAACGTGGAATGCCCTTTGTCTATCGGTGGCATGGAAAGTGAACTTGATAAAGATGATACTCATGCTCCAACTTCTTTATTTCATCCACAATGCCCCTGTGGTTATACCTTTGAAGATTTTCAGATCTTCCGTACTCGCATATGGAATGATAAACTTAGAACACCTGCAGAGACCCAAGGATGACGATGGGTTGGGTTTGCCCAATGGTTATACTACCTTGCAGCACAACTGCAACACCTCATTGGTACCTTCAGGGCTGATGGGGGAAGCAGGACACAAGATATACACTTCTTCACAGGCGGTAATGCTTCATACTGTATGTAGAGATCCCATTCCAATGGCATTTGAGGCTTAAGCCTTCACAAAACCCCATACAAAATTCCCAACATATAATCTCATCCAGAAGGTGTAGAACAAATCCAAATACCTACAGAGGGAATACAGCTACACTGATTATAGCCTTATCTGGCTGAACGCCACTTATACTGAATTAGTTAAGCTGCAATCTGGGGCTAAGTGGAAAGCATACAGGATTACAAGCCTTAAGCAGGTATTCCAGAATAGGATGCTTTGGACCTTTGCGGATTTGCAGGCAGAGTACAATCTACCTACTTCAATGCAGTTTTACTATATACAACATCAACATGCTGTCATAGTGCAGAGTAGGTCCTCGGAATGGCACTAATCCCCAATAAGCTTCTTCATGCTCAATACCTCCCATATATTATGAATCCACTCCCTAGTTGTTGGGAGATTTTACGATTTCCAATGAATCATGATCAATTCCGGGGCTTGAAATAGAACTCTGAAAGGCTTCTCTAGTATACATTTCCCAATCTTATGGGTAAATGGGCACAGGAAGTACCCATTTTCCAGGGAAAATTTCCTTAATAGATTATTAAACCTGTCTAGGACACCTGTGCAGTTAGGACTGTAGGACACCTGTGCAGTTAGGACTGCAGTACACAGAGTGCCTTGACGGGGCCTGCAGCTTACACAGGTATTTGCAAATGAATGCAACTAAACCTCTCTTTTTAATGCACGCAGCTAGACAGGTAAATTTGGTTTATTGCTTTTTTGATTGGTAACTTTGAGCCTGGTTATTAAACAATTTTTTCATATAAATATTTAAATTATTGCTAAAAACGCATCTCATTTAAAGTCTCAAAACCTCCCCTTCTTTTATCCATTAACAGGGATGGAGGCCTATGTTTGTTGATCATATGCCTCATGTAAAGTCCCAACCTTATTTATTTTTTTAACATTATTTAGGGATGGAGATGCGTTTCAGGAGTGGAACAAAGTGCCTCAACAGATTCACCATTGATTATTTGTGTATTGTCTTTTATTGACTAAAATCTGGCCCAGGTTGATGTGATCCGCATTCATTAATTTTGTTGGCGTTTTGGTTTGGAAGGCATGAATATTTCCACTCCTGCTATTTTCATGCGTTTTTTCCAGTGCTCTTTATTGTTAAACCAGCCATGGGTGGGGGCATGTCAGGAAGTACACCAGCACCTTTGCCTTTGTGCGCTGGGTGTTTGATGTGCTCCTGCCCCTTTAAGGAGGACTGGCATACCCCCAGTCACCTGCTCCTTATCCATTGATTTGCACACCTGTGCTCCCACGGAGGAGACTTTAAAAAGGTCAGAGTTAGGACTGCAGTAAACAGAGTGCCTTGACAGGGCCTGCAGCTTACACAAGTATTTGCAAATGAATGCAACTAAACCTCTGTTTTTAATGCATACAGCTAGACAGGTTAATTTGGTTTATTCCTTTTTTGGTTGGTAACTTTGAGCCTGGTTATTATGGAAACAATTTTTTCATTATATATATATATATATATATATATATATATATATATATATATATATATATATATATATATATATATATATATATATATATATATATAATTATTGCTAAAAACGCATCTCATTTAAAGTTCCAAAACCTCCCTTTCTTTTATCCATTAACAGGGATGGAGGCCTAGGTTTGTTGATCCTATGCCTCATGTAAAGTCCCAACCTTATTTATTTTTTAACATGCAGCACTGTGTGTCATAAAAACATTCACAAAAGAGCCTAGTGCAAAGCAACATTACAGGCCGGCCCCATGTCTTGCTACAGGTGGAGCCAGTTGTGGCCCCCCAAGGCTTTGCTGAGGAGTCAACGGATTTGGAAGCTGCTTGAAGAGTTGCAATGACTCATCTTAAAATATAATTAGACAAAATTTCAGGAGAAAGTAGGTTTACCTTAGCATAAAGAAGAGGTCCATCACCTAAAAACACTAGCAAAAAAACTGAGGCTAGATGGGAATGGGAGCGGTTATATACAGAGATACCCCTGTAGCCTTCAGTTTTTGCCAGTGTCCAATCAGCTGAGGGTAGCTGCATATAATCCAATCAAAAAGATTTAACCACTTCAATACTGAGCACTTTACCCCCTTCCTGTCCAAGCCAATTTTCAGCTTTCAGCGCTGTCATGCAACACCATACATACATTTTTATCATTTTGTTCCCACAGATGGAGTTCTTTGGGTGGTTTTTAATCACCACTGGGGTTTTTATTTTTTGAAAAACAAATAAAAAAAATCTGAACATTTTAAACAAAAAAAAGTTTGTTTCGGTTATAAATAAGTTTTCTCATTCACTGATGGGCACTGATGAATGAATGAATGAATGAAAAATTTATATAGCGCGGCACATGCGAACTGAATTGCCTCTGGGCGCTGGTTGTTTGTGTCTCATGCCTTCAGAAAAGCAGGGTTTTGATCTGCTTTCTGAAAGACAGGTGGTTTTGCTCCAACCGAATGCTGGTTGGTAAAGCATTCCAAAGCCTGGGGCCCTGGAAAGCAAACCTTCTTTCTCCTTTGGACTTGTATTTGGTTTTAGGAACCTTGACCAGATTTTGGTCGGTGGATCGCAGAATGCGGTTGCAATTGTGCGGTTTGATCTTGTCACATAGATATCTAGGAGCCTTCCCATGGATGCACTTATGTGTCAGGCAGAGTGCTTTGAATGCAATTCTGTCTTTCACTGGCAACCAGTGAAGGGATCTCAGTGAAGGTGAGATTGACTCCCAAGATTTTTTCCCAGTCACCAGTCTAGCGGCCGTATTCTGTACGACTTGAAGACGAGCGATTTGGTACTTGGGGAGCCCGAGGTAAAGGGCATTTGCATAGTCCAGTCTGGAATTCACGATTGTTCCCACCACGACTGCTACGTCTTCTTTGGGGATAAATGGAATAAGTCTGCGTAGTAGGCGCATCAAATGGTGCGCCCCGCTGACTACTGACCCTATTTGTGCGTCCATTGTCATGAAGGTGTCAAACGTGACTCCTAGACTTTTGACTTTGGAGCTAGGGGCGATGATTTGTCCCAGAATGGGCGATGGTGTCCAGTTTGTTGCCGGTTGTCTCTTCCGACTGGCATCGAACATAAAGAGTTCTGTTTTAGCGCTATTGAGTTTGAGATAACTCTTAGTCATCCAGTTTTCTATTGAAGAGAGACATTTCTCTAATCTGAGATGATGATCCTTTTTGTGGCAGATGCGAAAATACAACTGCGTGTCGTCTGCATAAGAGTGATAGAGTAGTTCTTGGCTACTGATAATATCAAAGAGAGGACGAAGATAGATATTAAACAGCACCGGTGATAGGGGGGATCCTTGGGGGACCCCACATGGCACCGTGCGTTTTTCTGACGTGAAAGATCCCAGTTTCACTGTTTGTGATCGGTTTCCGAGAAAAGAGGAGAACCATGGTAAGGCATCTTCTGTGACTCCGGCGACTTCTGTTAGTCGTCTCAGTAGCAATTTATGGTCTACTGTGTCGAAGGCTGCGCTTAGGTCCAGCAGAACCAGGAGACACGATTCTCCTTCGTCTGTGGCCTCGAGCGCATCGTCCCATATTTTCAGTAAGGCCGTTTCTGTCCCGTGACTGGGACGGAACCCGGATTGAAATGGATCAAGTAGGTTGTGGGTATCCAGATGCTGTTGCAGCTGATTTACCACCACTTTCTCCATTATCTTGGACAGAGCATTTAGACCTGTTATGGGACGGCGGTGAGTTGGGTCCATAGGATCCAAATTAGGTTTTTTCAAGATCGGCAGGATTGTGCCCTCTTTCAGCAGGGAAGGCACTATGCCTTCCTTAAATGACTGATTTATAAGCTGTGTGATTGGAGGCGCCAGGATGTCGGCACATTCCTTCAGTAGCTTGGTGGGAATGATGTCATTGGGTGCTGTACTGTTCCGCAACGCACCAATGAATTTTTTGGTGGTATCGATGGAGATGGGTTCCAGAGTGAACTTAGTTGATTGTAGAGGCTTTCTGTCAGTGTTTTGTAGTTGATTGAAGAGGGGGCTGAGTGGAGTATTGTTTTGCCGAATACTTACCCGAATTTTTTCAATTTTGTTGATGAAGAAATCCGATAGTTCATTGCAGAACTCTTGGGTGTCTGAAGTGGGGACTTCAAGACATCCCGGATTCATGGTCTGGGTGACCATCCTGAAGAGTTCGCGTGGGCGATTCATTGCGCTGTTAATCACCATGGAAAAGTGAAGTTTTTTGGCTTTGAAAATTTCCTTGTGATATCGTGTTGTTACTGCTTTGTAGAAGTTGAGGCGGTCTTCTGAAGGACTTCTTTTCCAGGCGGCTTCCGCCCTTCTGCGCTCTTGCTTCAATAGCGACAGCTGGTTATTGAACCAGCTGGACTTTTTTGCCCGGCTGCGGACTTTGCGCTTTGGTGCTGCTAAGTCGGCTGACTGTAGCAGAGCTGCATTTATGGCATCCAATGTATCTGAGGCTGCTAGCTGAGGAGGAATAACCCCAATTCGGTTTCCCAGGGTAGATCTGAAGAGTTCCGAGTGGAGCTTCTTCTGAGATCTAGCCCAGTGTATTGTCACCGGCTTGGGTACTTTCATAACTAGTGGAATTCTGGGAATTATGAAGCTAATTGCATGGTGGTCTGTCCATGGCAAAGGTTCATTACCCAAAATGTTTATTTTCAGATTTTGTCTGAAAATTAGGTCGAGTGTGTGACCTGAAGCATGCGTGGGTCCGCATATAAGTTGCTGAAGTCCTAACCCTTCCAGGTGGTCGATGCAGGCCTCCGCGATGGGATCCTGTGAGGAGTTGGCCCACAGATTGAAATCCCCGAGCAGCAAAAGATGATTGCTGTTAAGGGAGTAAGTGGATATGAACTCCGTTAATGCTGGAAGCAACTGCGATTTGGGCCCAGGGGGCCTATAGCAGAGGAGAATGTGAACGGTCTCCTGGGAGTGAGCTTGAAGTTGAAGCGTAAGGGTTTCCATAAAAGGTAGAGGATTTTGAAGGGCCGGTTTAGTGATTGCAATATGAGACTTATGAATCACTGCCAGGCCTCCTCCTCTTTGCCCTATTCTATTTTCCGTTAAGATGCGATAATTTGCTGGTACCAGTTCTCCGAGAATGGTGTTGCAGTCATCTGACAGCCAACTTTCTGTGATAAAGAGGCAGTCTAGATCGTTTTGTAGTAAGAAATCATGGATTTCTGATCGGTGTTTAACTGCCGATCTAGTGTTAAGCAACGCACATGATATGTGCTTGAGCTGTGTTGAATGGTTGAAATTTTTGATGATCGATCGACGATCGAATCTCAAAAGTTGATCTGATTTTAAGGCTTTTGTGGTGACGGCAGGTAATATTGTTGCGAATTGTCTCAGACCCCAAATGGTTTCTGCAGAGTATCGCAATTTAACCATTGTTGCCAGTCACCGTGGGCGGGGGTGCGGGTGTTGGGTGAGAGAGGATTCGCAGAATCCTTGCTCGAGGGAATTTTGGTCCAGAGGAAGGCAAAAAAACCCTGGGCAAGCTGGCCAATGTGCTGCGGCAGGGAAAAAAATTCCTTCCTGATCCCTGAAGGCGATCGGATCAAACCCTGGATCAAAGACTGAAGGCTATGGAGGGGAAAAGGGGGGGATGCTGGGTGTCACTGCTGCTGGGGTGTACCAAAATGGCCGCCAGGCAAAGCACAGGACCCAGGCTGGGGGGGGGGCTGTCAGCTTGGTAAAAACAGTAATTTTACCGATGAGGTTGCTGAACAGGGGGTGGAGGGGACCTCTAGGGGTGCGGGGGCGAAAATCCAGAGCGATCTGCACTATTGGAAGTAAATGCAGGGAGAACGGTCGGCGTGCCGGTAGGCCGCGGCTGAAGCCGCGGACTTTCCTAAGGTGCGGCGGCCGCGAAAAGGAGCAGGCTGGCGCGGGCGTGTAGAAACGCCGAAAAACGCCGAGAATACACCCAGGGGGGGTGACTTGGGACCACCACAAACGTGGGTGGCCGTGCGGGCGGCGATGCCGGGCGAAAGATGGGGCAGAGAGCCGCAGTGTGGGGACTGTGTGACGGCTGCCCTGATAAGGACGGCCGTCAGTGGTTCCCCAGGATGTCAGGCCCTGAGAGGCAGGGTCTTACCTGCGGAGGAAAGAGGAGTCCACGAGGAGAGAAAGGAGCTGGTTCCTGGTTCCAAGGAGCAGTTTCTTGTGCAGTGCAGGTATGGAGAGTCTGCCTAGCTTCTGACTGCCAGGTCTGGGTGAGAGCAGGCTCGTAAGCGGAAGGTCCGAAGCACCCTACTGCATTAATGGGCACTGATAAGGCGGCACTGATGAGGCTGCATTAATGGGCACTGATAAGGCGGCACAGATGAGGAGGCACTAACATGCAGCACTGATTGGCATCTATAATGGGCACTGATTGGCATCCTCGGGGGGGTTGCACTGATAATCAGTGCAGACCCCCGTCAAGATAGCAGCCGATTGGCTCTCCTCTACGTCAGTGTGAGTGGAAAAAAAGAGCAGATACATGGATTTTCCTGTTTACACTGTGATCAGCTGTGATTGGACACAGCTGATCACATAGTAAAGAGCCTATGTCAGAGGCTCTTTACCTAGATCGGAGATGTGGTGTGTCAGACTGACACATCACACCAATGATCGCTGTGTGGCTTATACTGCTGGACATTATAACGCCCCACTGATGAAGTTCTAACGTAACATGTACGGGGGATCGGCTGTTTTTTATGATGTCATCCGCCCTGCTGAATGAGTCCACAGACTACATGCCGTTTTTTATCGTGAGGTTTGTAAGTAACCTGACTTTTTAATAAATGCCTATGCTTTGTTACCAAACGGAGAGCTCTTAGATCCTTTTCCCTTATCTTCCTTGTTTATACATTTGCCTGCTGAGCCTGGAGTTATCCATTAGCCATCTCTGTGGAAGTTTTAAACATCATTGGAAAGGAAGTTTCTATTGGGGATTCGATCAATTTATTTCTCTGCTTATTTTGACTTCCTGGTAGTTCAGGGGTCATTTCTGGAGGTGAGAGTACCTAGTGAGACTTGTGGTGGAGGGATTGTCTCACGTTATTTTGTGGATCTTCACTGGTGGATTATCTCCTATGGACTTTTTTCACTTGCTACATGTTTATTTATTAAAATATTTATTTTTATATAATTATATTATTTTTTGCACTCATTTTTATATGATTACATATGTTGATTCATGTACTGTTTTCTAGTTTAGATTTTCACTATTTGCGCTGCACTTTATCTTTATATAGTATCTGGAATTTTGTGTTATTCTGTAGTGTTCAGCTTGCATATTTATTTAAGGTTTTTGTGAATTTTTTGCGCTGATTGCACCTTCTGTTTTTTTTTTTTGCATTATAAGGGACATTAAGGGTTTTAGAAAAGAAGGAGCCCCTCTCCGGATCCTTCCACTCTTTTTTAATTGTGTCCGATACGACTTTATGGACTGGGAACACACTATGTTTAGAGTAGTCCATCCCCTGGTACATTTTACCGTGGATAGATAATTGTACCTTTTCCTCCTGAATATCCAGGGTAGTATAAATTGCTTTTAACAGGTCGTCCACCTCTTCTAAAGATATCTTGTATCTGGAACTCCTGCTATCATCTTCCTCTTAATCCTCATCTGAACCACTGCAAGAGGGAAGAGTACTTGTCCCCTCATCCCCAGAATCCCCTACCTCTGACTTAAAGGTGGAAGCTTTTGGGCTGGATTGCGGTTGCTGGGATTTAATTTGGCCTGCTGGACTCTGAACCAACATGGACCTAACTGAACTTGGTGAATTTGTGAGCTCTCGCACAGAAGAGAAAATATCTTTGTACTGTTGGGATGTGTCCTCTTCCACTAGGTCACTGATACAGGTTCTACACATTGCCTTCTGGCATGTATCTCTAAAAGGAATCTTGCAGGAAGTACATTTCCTCTGAGGTGGTGGATTTTAAGATTTCACTTTTTCCTGAAATGAAAAAACACCATATATTCCCTAAAAATTATATTTTAGTGTTCAAAATAAAACCACCACCAGTAAGAGGAGAAGAAGACCAATCAGTAAAAAATTACAGTTAACACCATATCCAGACTACAGGGTCCGAGAGAAGTCACCTCTGACCGTGCAGATACAGGCTCCCTCAAGGAGGAAAAAATAAATAAAATAATAACTTAAACCCATTAGAAAGAATCAAGGCACCGCTGTACCCCTCTTACCTGGGCCTGACCGGTGCCCGAGGCGCCTGTTTCCGCAATAGCCGTAGATCCCTCGTCCATATTGAGCAGAGGAGCACAGCAGGGACTAAACATCCAGCTATCTTTTGAATTTCCTGGTTCTGGGGTCATCAGCAAAGGCCGGAACCGGAAGCACCGTTCAATAGGACTACACCCTTGGCCTCTGCGTTCCAGGCGGCGTGAACCACACGCCGCCACGCCCCCACAGGAAGCCACGTCGCTAAGCGTGACATCACCCGCCAGCCAGGACCCGGAACCGCCATGCGGAGAGAACCGCTAGCCCACAGCAGCAAAACCGCCCGGCTACCTGAGCCATACTCGCGGACCCCGGGCACCCGACGCTGTCATTCCTGTTTGGCCATTGCTGCCTCTGGGCTTGGAGAAGCTGGGAACTCCAGAACACCCCCCCCCCCGTTCATACTAGGGGGGGCTGGGATGGCCAACTGCATACCAGGCAGATAGAAAAAAGGTAAGTCTTCTCCCTCCACCCTTGGAGAGAGCGCAGCTCCTCTGGTTCACAGCACGCGCTTCTACCATGGCAGAGGAAACACAATAACTGAAGCCATGGTGGAAGAGGAGGGATTTAAAAGGCTGCATGTGTTTCCTGATTGAAGAGGCGGAGCTGCACTCTCTCCAAGGTTGTCCTGAAAGGCGATTTGAGAAAATCTTATTTTCTCTTTCGTTCATGGACGGACACGGTCTTAATCTGGACAAAGTGAGACGTCCCAAAGCAGTGTCAAAAACAAGGGGTGGGAACAGCATATAAATAACCACCCTAAAATAAAACAGAGCTCCTCAACTGAGGAGTTGCAACTTTAAACAGCCGCCTGCAAAACTTTGCGGCCAAAAGAAGCTTTCGAAGATGCACTCACATCAACCTTGTAGAATTTAGTGAAAGTGTGAACGGACGACCAAGTCGCCGCCTTACACACCTGGGAAACAGACGCTTGACGTCGGAAAGCCCAAGAGGCACCTATTTCCCTGGTTGAATGCGCCGTGACAGGAAAGGGAGGCGCCCGACCCCTTATGGCGTAAGCCTGAATCACGATCTGTCGGATTCACCTAGAGATGGTTGCCGACGAGACCACCAGGCCCTTCTTAAGACCAGCCACCGAAACAAACAGTGAGTCTGACCTCCGGAACGGAGCAGTAGCAGACAAGTATACTCTCAGAGCTCGGACAACGTCCAAGGAATGCAATGCTGCCTCCTTAGGAAGCGACAGACGAGGACACAAGGATGGAAGAACAATGTCCTCATTGAGATGGAAGGCTGAAACGACCTTAGGAAGAAAAGAAGGCGGTGGACGCAGCACCACCTTATCCTTCTGGAAGATCAGATAGGGGACCTTGCATGACAAGGCTGCCAGCTCAGAAACCTGTCTAACTGACGCAACAGCCACCAAAAAGACCACCTTCTGAGAAAGTATCAACAAGGGAATCTCCCTAATATTTTCAAACGGTGGTTTCTGAAGCACCGAAAGGACCAGGTTCAGGTCCCACAGAGGTAGGGGAGGACGGACCGGAGGGGCCACATGCCGAACCCCCTGCACAAACATACTCACTAGAGAGTGAGCCGCCAGGGGTCATTGAAGAAAGACTGTCAGGGCAGAAATCTGCCCCTTGATCGTACTTAAGGAAAGCTTTTGGTCCACCCCCCGCTGTAAGAACAGCAGGACTCTGGAAACCGAATAAGTATGAGGATTCCACCTCATTTCCTCACAAATGGATATGTAGGCCTTCCAAGTGCGATGGTAAATTTTCCTAGAGGATAGCTTCCCAGCCCTCCTTATGGTAGAAATCACTGAATCCGATAGGCCCCGGTCTCTTAGCACCTGGCCTTTAATAGCCATGCCGTTAAAGCCAGCGACTGTAAAGCAGGATGAAGTACGAGACCTTGGGACAGCAGGTTCTCTCTCAGCGGTAGATGCCAAGGGACGTCTGCTACTAGATGCACTAGGTCGGCGTACCAAGGACGCCGAGGCCAATCCGGAGCAATTAGGATCATTGAAATCCCCTCTGCCTCCACTCTGCAAAGCAAATGAGGAAGGAGCTTCAGAGGAGGGACGGCATAGATTAGCCAGTACTGACTCCATGGTGCCACCAACGCATCTGTCGCATCTGCCCATGGGTCTCTTGACCTAGCCACAAACCTCAATACCTTCCAACTGAGTCGAGAAGCCAGGAGATCTATGTCTGGCATGCCCTAACTTTGGCAAAGGAGCTGAAACACCTCCGGGTGCAGAGACCATTCTCCTTGGTCCAGCATCTGGCCACTCAGGTAGTCCGCCTGCCAGTTTTCCACGCCCAGAATGTATACGGCCGACAAGGCCGGTACGCTCCTTTCTGCCCTCCTCAGGATATGAGCGACCTCCGACGCTGTAGCCGAGCTTCTTGTTCCTCTTTGATGGTTGATATACGCCACCGTTGTGGCATTGTCCAACTGGACGCCCTTGTAGCCTCTGAGACCACGTGGAGAGGCACAGCCTGATCACCCGGAGTTCCAGGACATTGATCGGCAAGTGGGATTCCTCCGGAGTCCAGTGATCCTGGGCCGACTGGACCCCCAGACTCCCCACCAACCGGTAAGGCTGGCGTCCGTCGTGACCACCATCCAGTGAAAAGGAAGGAACGACTTCCCGTACAGAAGTGCCGGTGATGTCAGCTACCAAACCAGGGAGGTCCTGACTAGGTGGCTCACCCGGATTTGACAATCCAGGGACGATGGGCATTTGTCCCTTCTAGACAGTAGTTCCTTCTGCCACACCCGAGTGTGAAATTGAGCATAAGGTACTGCCTCGAAGAAGGCTACCATGAGATCCAGGACTCGCATGCAAAAGCGGAGTGACGACCATCTTTGGAATGTCAACTGCCGCACCGCAGCCTGAAGGGTCTGCAACTTTTCCATAGGGAGAAAAACTTTTGCCTCCAAGGAGTCCAGAATCAACCCCAGATACACTAGGCGTTAAGTCGGTACCAATACTGACTTCTAAGTGTTCAGCACCCAACCAAAATCTCGAGGGTCTGACAGGTTATAGTCACGCTCACCTCTAATTCTGAGCTTGAAGTGGCCCTCAGAAGATCGTCCAAGTAGCCCACAATAGCGATGCCACGCTGTCTTATTAGGGCCAGAATCAGAGCGAGCACCTTGGTGAACACCCTCGGTGCCGATGCCAGGCCAAAGGGGAGAGCAAATTGGTAGTGGTCTTTCCCGACCGCAAAGCACAGACATCTGATGCCTGGCGCATATGGGGACATGCAAGTATGCGTTCTTGAGGTCCAAGGATGCCAGAAAATCCTCCAGATGGTGGGCAGCGACAACAGAGTGAACCGACTCCATCCGGAATCCCTGTACCTTCACAAAGCAATTGAGAGCCCCGAGATCCAGGATTGGGCAAACGCCCTCCTTCTTTGGTACTACGAACAGGTTTGAGTAAAACCCCTGAAATTGTTCCTGTACTGGGATAGGAATGATTACCATGCGTACCAGCAGATCCTGAACTGCGCCAAACAGAGCTGTCCGATGGGTCGGCTGAAGCTGGAGTTTGAAGGGAAAAAAAATCTGTTTGGTAGGCAAGAGAGAAACTATCTTGTACCCTGAGAAAACTACTTCGCAAACCCACCGGTCGGAGATTTGCTATGTCCACCGGGTCACGAATTTGCGAAGACGTCCCCCCACCTGAGAGATGGGTGGGGGGCAAACCTTCATGCGGATGTGGATTTGTTTGCAGGCTTGTTGGGCTTGCGAAACCAGGGACACTTCTGTCCCTCAGCAGGCACTTTATTGGCCTGGGATCGTTTACTGGTCGCGCTGGGTGGACGGAAAAAAACGCTTGTGCGCGGTGAAGGAGGGCCCTTGCCTACGGCGTGGCTCCTTTCCCTTTTTGGATTGTGGGAGCAGCGTACTCTTACCCCCTGTGGCATTTTTAATAATGTCATCCAGGGATGGTCCAAAAAGTCTGTCGCCCTTAAAGGGCAAATCCATCAGGGCCTTCATGGAAGATTGGCCCGCAGACCAACACTTTAGCCAGAGCAGATGGCGTAACACCACCGCATAGCTTGAGGCTCTGGCCAGCAGAGGAAGAGTGTCCAAGGCTGATTCGCAGACAAATTTTAGGCCCTGTACCAACTGGTCAGCTAGCGCTACCTCGTCCGAGGGAGCCTGACGTGCTTTTAACCAATTTTGCAGCATCTTTGCCCATTCAGTGAGTGTCCGAGACACCAGGGCCCCAACTATCGTTAGGCGCACAGCCGAGCCCACCACTGAGTATAGGTTGCGGGAGACCGCCTCAGCCTTCTTGTCCGCAGGGTCCTTGAAAACAGGAGCCCCTTCTACCAGAATCGTGGTTACCTTGTTTAGTCTGGACACAGGAGGGTCCACTATTGGAGGAGAGGTCCATTTTTTCAGGAAACAATCCTCAAGAGGGTAACGCACCGCCAAATTTTTAGGGACAGGAAAAACCTTATGTGGTTTGTCCCGTTCCTTGTATAAAAGGAAACACCTTAGCAGTGCGGGTGGGCTTACGAAACCCAAAATGGACCGAAGCCTCTGATGCTTCCGCAGACTCCTATTTTTTTAGAGCATCTCGCACTGCGGAGATAAGATCACCGACCAGAGCCTTTTCACGTGCTGACCCGGATCCGGAGTCATCCTCACAGTCCGGCCGGTCCTCAGATACATCAGAGCCAGGGTCATGAGTCGTAGCTGGACCCAGCTCCGCATCAGAGTTGTCCCCAGAATATGGCAGGGGGAGGGGGCATTTTTTACCCCACGCGCCGCTTCCACCTTGGCAACAAAAGCATCTAGCATTGCCGACATAGCGTCCGATACATCGGGTGCAGGGACATCAATTACTAGCTCAGGTGTTTCAGGGGAGAAGGTGTCTGCTTCTGAACGCCATGCTGACCCACGCGCCTGACACCCACAGGGGCTCCAAGGCAAGGTACAACAACCCACCCTCCTAGCTGCGAGAGAGACAAGGGGTTCCCCCCCAGAGGACTCGCCACCCTTGGAACAGTATAGTATGGCTGCCGTCCGCTTCCTGCTTGACCTGCTTCCTTGTCAGCTGTCTGTGTCAGTCTGACCAATGCGCAGCTTGTGTCTGCAAGCTTGTGCCGTTTAAACGATATGATCCGACGTGGACCACGATAAAATGGCTCCTGAGCGGCAGATAGAGGCCAAACAAGGTGCGGACCACAAAAACATGGCCGCCAAGCGACAGATAGAGGCCAAAAAGTGTGGAACACAGGCAAAATGGCCGCCGATTAATAGAGGCCAAATACAATGTGGAACACAGGCAAAATGGCCGCCGACAGCATGGAGGGAAACATACAGGTAAGCAAACTTTTCGTGGCAGCATATAGCATTTGTAAGCGGACGTACAGCGCAGTTCCCTCACAGGTGAAGCCCCCCCCCCCCCAGGTGAAGCCCCGGCCCCAGCAGTCAGCCTAGCTCAGAGAGCCCAGGGAGTAGGGAAGAGAGGGAGGAAAGGGAGGATGAAACCCCCTACTCGACCTCCCCGGGAATGTCCAGCTATGTCCTCCTGCCGAAGCAGGGAATCACTACTTGCCCTTCCTGCATGGATTCTGCTGGAAGCATCCCAGATAGACCATCTTCTGCATGGTTACGGAGGTGAAAGTCGGCCCGGTCGCTGCAACTTGGCCCTAAAGACCGGTCATATGCTAGCCCTGGAGCGTGTAGCTCACCGGCCACCCGTAGAGAGACAGGCATGTCGTGGATGACCCAGCGCATAGCTATGGTCGGCACACACTCGATGGATGAAACTGAGGAGACTACAAGGATCTGGGATCCAGCCTGTCACTGGATCCCTGATAGGCCTATGGGCCTGAACGAAGCCATGTCTTCTCCTTAGCTAGGCAGAAAAAAAAACTTATCTGCAAGATGCAGAGAGGGGGTAATACCCAGAGGGACCGCCCCCTGGGCGAGGCTGTATGGTGTGTGATGTGTTTAAGACATTCTATACGTTTCTGCCTAGTCACTCCTGAATGAAGGCTAATACCCACTTTATCAAGATTAAGGCTGTGTCCATCCATGAACGAAAGAGAAATTAAATTCACTGCATTTAGGAACGATTTGGCGCAGCTATCTGCACATAACCACAGGTAATCAGTGTCAGCTGCATTTGGTATGAATCATGAGGGGGAACACCACGCCAAATTTGAAATAAAAAAAACGGCATGGGTCCCCCCTCCAAGAGCATACCAGGCCCTTGGGTCTGGTATGGATTTAAAGGGGAACCCCTAACACCGAAAAAACGGCGTGGGGGTCTCCCCAAAATCCATACCAGACCCTTATCTGAGCACGCAGCTCGGCCGGTCAGGAAAGGGGGTGGGGACGAGCCAACGCCCCTCCTGAACAGTACCAGGCCGCATGCCCTCATCATGGCCTGCCCACCCCAAAGCACCTTGTCCCCATGTTACATTATATATATATATATATATATATATATATATATATATATATATATATATATATATATATATATACATACACACACACACACACACACACACACACACACATATATATATATATATACATACATACATACACACACACACACACACACACACACACACACACACACACACACACACACACACACACATATATATATATATATATATACACATATATATATACACACACACACACACACAAATCAGTGTCAGCTGGTGCTCAAATTTTTTGGGGGGGTGCAAGCAAACTGAAAATGAATAAAAAAAAAACACAAAGCCCTCTCAAACACAGCAACTGTGCCCATCAAAAGCAGCCACTGTGCCCATCAAATTCAGCCACACTGTGCCCATCAAATGCAGCCACACTGTGCCCATCAAACGCAGCCACTGTGACCCCGCCTGCTCACAGTCTGCCCGGCACTTAGCCTCTCCGAAAAGGGGCCGGGCGCCTGAATAGGGGGTGGAAGCGGTGGTCATAGATAGATTCATGCTATGCACAGATAGAGGGGGTGGCTGGAGAGAGGGGGCGGCGTTTCTGTGCCCTTATGGAAGCAACGCCACTGATATAAACACATACATGCACGCACATACATACACACATACACACACATGCACACTCACATACATGCGCACATGCACACACACATGCATACATACATGCACACAAGCGCACACATGCAGTAGATAAAAAATGGCAGTCCTTTTTTACCTTGGCTCTTTGTGCCGGGTACTACACTGTAGGGGGGAGACAAAGCACAGCACACACTGCTTTCACTTTGTAATCAATGTGACAAGCTCCCCGCATGGTGCCGATTACAGTTCGGCTTAGGATCAAGGAGCTCCTCCTATCGAAGTACTGTATACAGGGGGCCCTCGAGACAAGGGGCCCGGTCGCCATAGCGACCTTGGCAACTCCTATAATTCCGCCTGTGCTGGACACAGCAGGCTGATCTTGTAAATGCAGAGTAGTGTGCACTGTGTCAATAAGAACCAAAACAGTCTCTTGTAGGAGACTGCAGTGTCTCATTAGACATAGACTGTGGGGAGTCAGATATGACCCGTGATCACTGCAACCAGTGGCCCAGCTTGTTCCAAGGTCACAGGGAGAACATTATTTGACTCCGCTTGGGAAGGTGTGGAAGCATTTCACTACACTTAATGACTAGCAAGAGTGCATGATACTCTGCCCAGCAGATGTCAGCGCTCAGTCCTTTAACAATAACCCTTTCCATTGCAAAACCAGTGATTGCAAGACATCTGAAAAGGTGCCCAATGGTGCAAAATAATAGGACTGTTCCTACAGCTTACCTGTAAAATCTTTTTCTTTTTTTTTAATTCTTTATTTTATATATATATTTTTTTTATCCATACTTGGTTACTTCATTTACAGATATATGTAGCTTCTATATACTGTTACAAAGATTAACAATATCTTAACATTTTTTCAACAAACATTGTTCCTCTTATTCAAATCACCAGTACCCTTATTTATATAAACATATAGCTATAACATTATATTCCCCCCCCCCCCCCCCCAAAAAAAAACCTTCCCTGTCCTCCCCAACCTCCCTCTACCCCTTCCCAAAATAATAAAAAAAAAAACACAAAAGGAAAGGGGAACACTTCCCTGGTGTCCCCCTCTCTTCTCTCCCCTCCTCCCCCCTCAAAGGTCCCAGTCTCTATATCTTATGTATGGGGTCCAGATCAGTCTATACTTCTCCTCTTGTTCTCTTAATCCCATGGTCAGATTCTCCATCTGTTGGATTTCTGATACTCTACTTAGCCATTGTTGTCTGGTAGGTGTAGCTGTGCTTTTCCACAGAATTGGAATGCATGCCCTTGCTGCGGTCAGTAGGTGTCTAAGCAGGGATTTTTTTAAACTTGGCCGTGGAAATTGGGAAGTCAAGTAATAAATAGGTGGCAGGGTTTCCCCCTAGCTCCACATCTGTAATTTCTTTTACCGTGTCCGTAACCATTTTCCAAAATTCTTTTAACTTTGAACATGTCCAGAATACATGTAGCATAGTACCCTCCTCTTCTCCACACTTTCAACACTGATCTGATACTTCTGGAAATATCCGTTTTAATGAGACAGGGGTTTTATACCATCTGGTTAAGATCTTGTAACCTCCCTCCTGATATCTGGTAGCTAAGGAGGCTTTATGTGTGAAGTTAAAAAAAATGTGTTTTCTGAGTCTCTGAGAATTCAATCTCCAACTCTCTTTGCCATGCTTGTATGAATGGTAATTCTTTCGGGGCTTCCAACTTCACCCATAAACTTTACATTAAAGAGAGACCATGTCTCAGCAAGTCTCCCTTCAAACATATTTCCTCAAATCCTGAAAGGTCTCTAATCGTTCCCCCTTTTGGGTTCATCGCTCTAATAGCAGCTCTCAGTTGGATTTGTCTCATTGGGTCCAGTTCTCTTCTCAATACCTCATCCCTTTCTCCCCCCCTCGTCCTTTGATTGTCACCTTCAAAGTGTATTAGCCTGCTCATTCCTAAACGTCTTACAGTATTAAAATGTAAGTCTGCAAGACCTATCTGAAACCTAGGGTTCCCCAGAACCAGAGTGAGTGGGCTTAGGTGTGTCGAGATTTTAGTTTTCCTAAATAACGTTTTAATAACTCGTAAAGTTGCTCCTATTGTAGGGTGTTTTTTTACTCCCTGTGGTATATCTACCTCTTGAATCCAAGCCATTCCCTCCAGGGGAATGTTCGTGGTTTTTTGCTCCATGAGAATCCATGGTTTTATCTTCTCACGAGTGCACCATTCTACCACCCTTGCCATATGAGATGCCTCATAGTATCCCATTGGGTCTGGCAAGCCCACCCCCCCTTTCCTTTGGTAATGTCAGAATTTCTCACTGGTTTTCCTGCCCAAATAAACATAGCAAATCTAGATCTTAAGTCCCTTAAGAAGCCCAAGGGGATCTTTACAGGTAAGGTTTGAAATAGAGTAGTCTTGGTATAACATTCATTTTTAAGATGTTAATTCTCCCGAACCATGTAAAGATTTCCTTGTCCCATCGTTGTAAATCTAACTTGATCTGCCTTACCAGGGGGTGCAAAGTTCAACTCAAAAATTCTATTAAAATTTTTCGATATTTTTGTTCCCAAATAAAGTATGTGGGAATCTGTCCACTTAAAGGGGAAGTTTACTGCTAGTTGTTCCTGTGTCTGCCTGTTTACTTCTACTCCCATCGCCTCTGATTTGTTATAGTTTACCTTAAAGTTGGAAAGATCTCCATATTCACCTATCTCTCTCAACAAGGATGGTAAGGATAATTCTGGAAACGTTAGAGAATAAAAGATCGTCTGCGAATGCGGCAACTTTGTATTCCGCTCCTTTAATCTGGAGGCCTCTTATATCTGCGTTTGTCCGAATAGTTCTCAAGAACGGTTCCAGAGTAAGGATAAAAATTATTGGGGAAAGTGGGCATCCTTGCCTTGTTCCATTCCGTATTGGGAACGGATCAGATAATACATCGTTTACCTTTACCCTTGCCGTCGGGCAAGAGTAAAGGCTTGCAATCCAATTTTGCATCCCTATCCCCAACCCTATGTGTTGTAATGTAGCTCTCAGAAATCCCGAATCCACCCTATCAAAAGCTTTCTCCGCGTCGGTTGATATTAGTACTAATGGGTTTTGATGAAATTGGGACATATATATGGTACTCAACACTCTGTGTATTCTCCCTCCCTTCCCACCCGGGGATAAAACCTACCTGGTCTGGGTGTTACTAATCTGTTAGCAATTATCTTTGAGAATATTTTCAGATCTGTATTCAATAGGGATATTGGTCGATAACTCGGGCATAGTGTGGGATCTTTCCCTTCCTTGGGAATAACTGCTATGTGTGCCCCTAGTGTTTCTCTAAGCATCGGCTGTCCCTCTTTCAATGAGTTAAAGGCCTCTAGAAATTTAGGTGTTAATTTGTCATAGAAGGTTTTGTAATATAATAACGTATATCCATCTGGACCTGGGGATTTACCCGGTTTCATTTCTTTAATTGCTTCTAAAAATTCCTTAGCTATGATCGGACTCTCCATGTTAGCAGCAATTTCATCTGGGATTTTAGGCATTCCTGACTCCTTTAAATATTCCTTTGCTCTATATTCTCTTCTCTGCCTCTTCCCTGGAGTGGGTTGACTTTCCAGTTGATACAGACCACTAATATTCTCTGAAAGCTTTCGCTATTAGCTGCGAGGAGCTAACTAGGTTATCTCCTTGAGTTTTTATTTTTTCAATGTGTTTTTTAGCTCTAGTCTCTCTCAATGCATTCGCTAGCATCCTGCCTGGCTTGTTCCCATATTCATATTCCAATATTTTTATTGAATTTCAAAATAAAAGATACAATAGAAAGACAGGTATGATCTGTCCATGCAATAAAATTCAAGTTACAGGTGCAAGTCAATAAGGACAAAACAACATAACTCTCATATGACATTTTCCCGGATTTATACCTCAAACTGTCAACGGACATAGAGAAAAGGGGCTAAATCGGGACCACTACGGGGCCTCTCGACGGAGAGCCCAACCAACCTCAAGGACCCGTCACTCAGCAGAATAATGTATATTAGCAACAAAATAATAATAAGAAATAAGGAAGAACACAAAAGGAGAAAAAGAAAGGGAAAAGACTAGAAGAGAAAAGGAAAGGAAGGAAAGAAGGGGGGAGCACTCCCATCTGAAGGGGCCACCCTCCAATAGCAGTCTACCTCTCACGTAGTCGTGAGATAGTCAATCCAAGGGTCCCAAACACTGTGGAACACATCAACTCTGTCCGCCAGAATAGCAGATAGTCTCTCATTCACCATTATCCAAGACAATTTAGTTTTCAGCAAATAAAAAGGAACAGTAGGGGACCTCCAGGACTTTGCTATAGAGATCCTGGCTGCTGTAAATATGTAGGCTATCAGCTTTTTCGTGCATTTCGGTGCTCCATCGACCGGACGTCCCAGCTGTGCACTCAGAGGCGACTTACGGAGATTGACATGGGTTAGTGAGTATATAAAGTTGTACGTACGAATCCAAAACCGTCTCACCTTCGGACACTGCCACCAAACGTGGTACATAGTACCATCCGCAGTACAACCTCTGAAGCACCGCGGGGACGCCCCAGGAACAAAGGTTGCCACTCGCACAGGGACCATGTACCACCTCAGCAGTAATTTATAGTTTGCCTCTATCAAAGAGGTATTAATATAAGTCTTAGAGGCACTTTGTGACAATGCACCCCACTCAGCAAGGTCCAGTGACACACCAGTATCCTGTTCCCATTTCAACATATAATCTAACTTTTGAGAGCTGGAGGATAGGATACCGTAGATCAGGGATATGTGGCCTGCATGTTTGTCAAGGGTCGTACAAAGGTGCTCCATAGGGGTACTAGTAGTAATATCAGAAGCACGACTCAGTGATGCCAATAAATGGGCAATTTGAGTATAGCGGAAAAACTCAGTATTTGGGAGTTTATACTTCTCCTGCAGGACCGATCTTGAGAGAGCTCCTCTATGGTCACAGTAGTCCGCTATCCTTAACAGACCCTTATTGGTCCACCAGGAAAAGTCCTGGGGACGGAGACCCGGGGTAAACAGAGGATTATGAAACAGTGGCGCCAAAGGCGTATGCGGAGACCTAAATTTATGTTTGGCCGCTAGGCGGTCCCACAAGCTGAGAGAGAACGATAGAGACGGACACAGTATGGCCGGTCTATTCTTCCCCTTAAGCCACATTAAGTGGGAGATCTCTCTATCCGGGCATATGGAGGATTCCATTTCCATCCAGAGCGGCTTAGGTCGAGCTGTATGGAAGCGGATCAGATGAGCCAATTGAGCTGCATGATAGTACCGAAAAAGATCAGGCACACCCAAACCCCCTCCCAATTTAGGAGTGTACAATGTCCGTCTGTTCACCCTGGGTCTCCTGTGTTCCCACATAAAATCCAGCAATTTAGCTTGAAATCTTTTTAGATCCGCACCCACTATTGCAATCGGAAGAGTCTTAAATAAATACAACACCTTGGGAAGAATTGTCATTTTAATAGAATACAGCCTACCGAACCATGACGGAGGATTTCTTGACCATCTTTGGAGATCGTCCAATAATTTTCGGAACAGGGGGGGGTAATTCCTCTTATAAAGCGTGGAGAGGGTCGGAGTCAGGAAGATGCCCAGGTAAGGCAGGGCATCCTCTTGCCAGCTAAAGGAAAATGACTGCTGAAGGGCTCGAACTATGTGAGGTGGTAGGGAAACATTGAGGGCCTGAGATTTAGAATGATTCACAGACAGTCCCGTAAATGCCGCGAATTTTCCTAAGACGAGATTCAAATGAGGCAAGGAGGTAACTGGGGAAGAGAGGAGCAGTAAAATGTCATCCGCAAACATCGCACATTTATGCTCTCGGCCCCCACAGCTGACCCCCAGGATGTCCGGGTGAGTTCTAATCTTAATAGCAAGAGGTTCTAAGGCCATAATGAATAACAGGGGGGATAGAGGGCAACCCTGCCGGGTACCTCTACCTATGTGTATATCCGGGGATCGGTAGCCCTTAACCGAAAGATTTGCAGTAGGGGCCGTGTAAACCGAGCGAAGCGTCGTCAAAAAATTTGACCCAAACCCATAACGTCCAAGTATGAAAAAAAGGTAGTCCCAAGACAGGGAATCGAAGGCCTTACACAAGTCCAATGACAATAGCAAGGCTCCCCGCTTCCCTCCTCCATCCCAACCAGAGTTTAGGGCCGATATTATATCTATAACGCGTCTGGTCTGATCTGAGGCTTGCCTATTAGGCACGAAGCCCACCTGATCTGGATGGATGTATTTAGACAAAAACAAATTCATACGTGTAGCTAATACCTTCGTCAGCAATTTCAGGTCGACGTTTATTAGCGATATAGGGCGGTAGTTCGCACAATCGCCGAGATCCTTATTGGGTTTGGGAATGACGTGTATAAAGGCCCTATTTTCGTGTGGCGGAAGGGAAGAACCACTCCTCAGTTCATTAAAAAAGGCACAAATATGCGGGATCAGTATCTCGGCATACTTGCGGTAGTAATGACCTGTGAAGCCATCAGGGCCCGGCGATTTCGATGGATTCAGGGATTTGATAGCAGCTGCAATTTCACCCGTCGTAAACTCCGCCTCCATTATTTCGACATGGTCTGTAGACAACATGGGGAGGGGTAAGTCTCGCAGAAAGTCTTCCGCCTCAGCCACATCGAAGGCCCTCGGGGGTGTATATAATTTTGAATAGAACGCAGAAAATTCTCGGAGTATGGACTGGGGATTTTGGGTGGTCAGTCCAGACCTCAACCTCAGTTTAGGGAGAGCAGGACTAAACGGCCGAGGAGTTAGCTTTCTCGCTAATAGTGTGTTCGGTTTATCTCCTAAGGTGTAATACCGGTGGCGGGCCCATCGGACGGATTTTTCCGCCTTCGTGGTCAGACTCAAGTTCAGGGCTGTCCGGGCCTCATCGATCCGATTTCTAAAATCAATATGTGGATTAGCTGTTTGGTCGTGCATAAGCCGATTCAGCTCCTCCTGACGCCGGATAGTTTGCTCCCGTTCACGTTTCGCCCTGGAGGCCAATTGCAGTAATGTACCCCGAATGGTGACCTTATGCGCAGCCCAAATTGTTCCCGGAGAAACCCCCGGGGAAGAATTTTCATGAAAATAAAGTTGAATAGCCCTCTCTACCTCCTTTTCGAGGACAGGGTCATTCAACAGCGACTCATTTAATCGCCACGGCGACGGGCCTGACTTAGACCAAAGGTCCGTCAGCACTATTTGAACAGACGAGTGATCCGACCACGCCACAGGGGATATTTTAGCCGACGAGACATACGGAAGCAGAGGAGAGAGCGTGAACAGGTGGTCTATACGCGAGTATGTTTTGTGGACATGGGAATAATACGTGAAGTCCCTAGCAGTAGGGTGGAAGTCCCTCCAAACGTCTATCAGATCATAGCTATGAAGGAGACGTGCCATAGCGCTACTCCGTCTAGGGACATGTTTTAATACTGCTCTCCCAGGGTTAGTTTTGTCAAGAATCCGGTCTAATGAGGTATTACTATCCCCCCAAACACTACGTGACCCGCCACATGAGGCATTATTACTTCCAACATGGAGCGAAAGAAGGGCAGTTGGCCTACATTAGGGGCGTAGTAGGAAAAGAAGGTCACCTCCCTATCATTAACTTTTCCCACCACCATGACATAGCGGCCTTCCTTGTCTCTGATCACAGTCGAAGGCGTGAAAGGAACCTTCTTAGCGAAGCAGATCGCGACACCTCGTTTTTTGTCGGGGCCGTTAGACAGGAAAAACGTTGTGTATCTCGGGTTTAAGTATCTAGGGGCCGAGGTCTTAGAAAAATGCGTCTCCTGTAAAAGTAGGACGTCCGCCCCCATTTTGTAATATTGCTGGAATGCTTTAGATCGTTTGGTGGGGGAATTAAGACCCTGGACATTGTGGGTCAAAATAGTGTAATTTACCAGATGTCTAGGAGCCATAATGGTTCGGTCTGCTGTACTCACGGTTTAGAAGCCCCAGAGAGCGAACTTCAGAAGTCCCCCGAAGCCCCCACCATATCTTGTTTCGATGTAGGAGTGCACCCCAGAAGAGAGAAGCTCGGAGGAAGGAAAAAGAGGTCAGGTTAGAAAAAAAAGGGTACAAATAAGACAAAATCACAATCAACATTGTGTTCTCTTCACTAGAGCATAAACAATAACTGAAGCAAAAAAAAATGTTTTTCTCCATCTTCTCCTCTTTTTTTTTTTTTTAGTTTTTTGTAACACACTGTGGACCCAGTGTGTCCTTAGGAGCAAACTACTCCCAGCACTCAACGCAAAGTTGCCTCCACCAACTAGAGGGAGGCAAGTTCACCCCGAGTGGCACGCGTTTCCACCTCAGCCCAATTTAGACACTGAATGGAAAGAGCGGGCTGAATCGGCCAATAGAAGGGAGAGCAAGGGGGGGACCCAGGCCCAAAGGCCGTATCCAGATCTACCACCTAAGCGAGAAGCTAAAAAATTGCTATAAACTGAGAACCAAAAACATAAAGTATAAAAATTAAAGGTTTAGGCACAAAATGCAATCCTGAAATGGTCGCCACCCCTGTCCAACCGAACCACAGCCGCAGTTTAAAGAGGGCCAAACCCCCACAGCCTGTAAAAGAAAACAAATTAAATCACAGGCAATCAAGTGTTCAAGGTGGGCTTCTTGCTCTTTTTAGAATGGCCTTGCTGGGACCAGAGGGGGGGACACCGGCCTGTCTCTCATCTCAGAGGCGCCGGAGGGGGCCCTCGGATCCGTCGAGAGCAGCCCCAATTCCCGAAGCAGCTCCTCACCGGACTGGAAGGTAGAAAAGGAATGGGATTTCCCATTGTACGAGAATGAGAGTCTGAACGGAAACGACCAGCGGTATTTAATACGATGATTGATTAGATGACCCAAAAGAGGCTTTAGCGCCCTCCTCTTCTGAATCGTCGATTGGGAGATGTCAGCAAATATCTGAACTGAATGTTCCAGGACAGGCACGTTTCCCTGCGACCTAGCCGCCATCATCACCTTCTCCTTAATTCTATAGTAATGTGGCTTGACAATAACATCGCGTGGCAAGCCGTCAGGTCTGGGAGCCGTCAAGGCACGATGGACCCTATCTAACTCCAACTGATGGGGGGAAATGTCCGGTATCAGCTGTGTCATCAAGGCATGGACAGCCTCCTCCAGATCAAGGACCGTCTCCGGAAGACCCCGCACGCGGAAATTGTACCGCCTGGACCTGTTTTCTAAGTCTTCGATCTTCGCATTGGCCCGGTCCAGTTGATCCTGTAGGGAGGCGATCATCCTGGAATTTTGATTCACACGCTTAACAGTGCCATCCACTTTGGTCTCAATACTGTCCAAACGCACTCCAATATTCTGAAAATCAGCCTTCATTCCGGAAGTGATCATTGTGCATGCTTTTGTCAATTCTTGTTGTAAAAGGGCAGAGAACCTAGCCAGCAGTACCGTATCTCCTGAGTAATGGGCTGCAGCAGTCACTGGGGCTTGTGAAGGCGCAGAGCTAGCCTGGCTATAGGTCAGTTCGACAAGTTCCGCCATTTGCCTATCAGTGGAGGAGGCAGGGGAAGCAGAGAACAGCAGTGTTCTGTCAGGGGAGCTAGAGGATAGAGAATGCTGTGAGCAGCCATTTTGTGGGGAGGGGATCGGGTCCTGAGACTGTGAGAAGGGATCCCTGTGGATCTCAGCCTGGACAGAGACCACAGGGCCAGGGCCCCACGCTGTGGCTGCGGCTGCAGAATGCATGCTGCCCCCTTTCCCAGTACCTGAGTCCTTCGGCGCCATCTGAGCCATGGGGGGCTGCAGGTGTGGGAAGTCCTCCACCATCTCCGTCGGCTGCTGTATCATCCACTGGGTGCCTGGAAGCAGATGAGAGCCCTCCTGCTCCCCGTCCCCTCTGTTCTGCATCCCAGCGGTCCGAGGAGATGAAGGCTGGACCTGAGAGCCGCCGCGCGCTGTATCTCCCTTCCCCAGCGCCATCTTGCCTGGCGGGGACGGCTTCTGGGCCTGTGAAGATCGGGTCTGCCGGGCGCACTGTGAGGACCTACGCTGGTGATGTTTGTTCCCAGCTGTCCTCAGCTGCATTGTCCGTAGGGGGAAGCCGTGGACAAATCGATCCGCTCGCTCTATATGCAAATTATAAGCTTATTAGGGCCGGAGGTGTGCGGAGCTCCTCAGAACATGTCCGATGTCGGCGCCGCGCGCATGCGCACTTGTTCCTATATTCATAGCATGCCCTCCGGCATCTGCTTAATTTATCTTTCGCCTTATCCATAAGTAGCAAATTTAGTTTATCACGGAGGGACATCAGTCTCTCTTCAATACATGCTTTTTGCGATTTCTTGTGTTCATTCTCCGCTATTCGGATCTCCCCAAGCAGGCTATCTAGCTTTGCATTGAGCTCTCTTTTTCGATGGGCCCCCATTGAAATAAGGATTCCTCTCAAAGAGCACTTGTGTGCTTCCCACTTACAAAGCGACAATGTTTCGTCGTCTTCATTCATCTCAAAAAACATTTCTATTTCATGATTTATCTTACCCTAGTATTCTGGGTCTTTGATTAATGTTTCGTTGATCCTCCAATTCCACTCCCTAGGGCCTGCTACCTCCCAGTCAATGGAGCAGTTAACTGAGGCATGGTCCGAGATTGTAAATGAACCAATTGATGTTTCCCTTAAGTTTAGCAATATCTTTTGGTCCAAGAATATGTAATCAATTCTTGTATATGTTTTGATGAGTAGAAACTATAGTCTCTTTCATGGACGTGTAAGGTCCTCCAACTGTCTATTAACTGCAAGTCTTGTAGAATATTCCTTGCTTTTCTCAGTTTAATGTTGGATATGTTATAAGACCCCTTGGAGGAGTCCAAACTAGGGTCTAGAACCATGTTCATGTCTCCTCCTAGAATCAGAACCCCCTCTTTATTTTGATTTATCACATCTGCACATTTTTCTAAAGTGGAGACCGGGTCTTCGTTTGGGAGGTAGATATTTACTAGAGTGACCTTTTGCTCATGTAATGTCCCCTTTACCATGAGGAACCGACCCGCCTCATCCGTCACTACTTTAGATTCTTTCCATATTATATTTTTAGCCAATAAAATTGCTACCCAATTAGCTTTTGAGGACCGGGATGCCCCCATGTATACTACTGAAAATCTTTGACTCATCATCTTTGGGGTCTTGTCTTTTCTAAAATGTGTTTCTTGCAAGAAAACAATTTGTGATTTTAGTCTCCCTAACTCCAATGCTATTTTAGATCTTTTTTTTCTGGGATGTTTAACCCTTTTACATTGTACGAAGTAATATTTATTCTATTCATCTTGATTCCCTTTCTCCGCTACCCCTTGTGTACTTCTCCTAAGGGCTCCTCTTTCCACCGGGGACTCCCGACTTTGAGTGTAGGGGAGAGAAGAGAGAGAAAGACACAAAAAAAAACCCCTCCCTCCCCCCCTTGTATCTCGGATTCTAGTCCTCTGTCCAAGTGTCCGAGTATTCTCTATTACCCCCTACCGTGGTGGCCTCTATTCTAGAGTTGTCACACGGTTGGTTTACGGGCAAAAAAATAAAAAACACACACAACAAAAAAATAAAAAACACAAAAAAAAAACACCCCAAGTGTCTCCGACTTCCCTCTAATAGGAGGAGAGATGCTCTTACTGGGGGAAAGTGTGAAAGCACTGCGGAGAGTCTCGTCCTCTGCCCGATCCGGCGCTCGCCATCTTTATTTGTTGAGTCCATTTCCCACCCTCTATACCCCCTTTGTACTCTCATATATCTAGAACAAGGTCAATCACCCCCATAATATCTGCACATCTGTCATTGAACCATACAAGTTGAATATTATACATAATTCATACATCAAAAAACAAAGAAAAGAAAAAAAAAAAAAAAAACACTAGAAGCAACAAATCGATCTGACCGTCTTACTCGATGGAACTCTCCTTATCACCTCACATTACTTTCTTCTTATATGTTATTATAGGCATTCCTACATTTATTAGATGATTACATGTTTCCTATTTTTTTTTCTCTTTCTCTACCCCCCCTCCCCCCCTTTTCTTTCTTTCTTCCTTCCTTTCCCTTTACAACCCCCTTCTATCTCCTCCTCTCGTCTCTCGGGTCACGTCTCACTTTACTCTCTTCTAGTCCCTCCCTCCCTTCTATTCCCCCTCATTATTCTACATGCAAGTCTGCCAGCCCTATAAGCCCAGGGTTCGGCACCCTAAACCCCCCCTCCTCCCCACTCCCTTCCTTTTACCCTCCTCCCGTCCCCTTGTCCTCCACCAAACAAAATACCCCACCCAAACATAAAAAAAATTAAAAATAATAATGTTCCCTTTCCTTATTTTTTCCTCCTCTCCCCTTCCCTACGCCCCCTCCTTTATTCATAACTTGATGACCTCTAGTGCCGTGTATTATATATATATATATATATATATGTATATAAAAAAATTAAAAGGTGATGTATGTGCGATATATCATGTAACCCTCGTGACTGTTTGAGTAATTGTGTATATGTGCCAGTTATCTATTAATTATATCTTATAATTATTTAACTACCTATGTAAATTATTGAATTATTAAATCCCTACTAAATAACCCTTGTGAAATACCAAATGTGCCTTTACCTTCATCCCTGAGAAAAAAAAAAAAAAAAAAGGAAGAGTACACGTCTCATCTTACACCCCCCACCTCCCCAACATACCCCCCCCCCTCTTCCCTTACCCAACCCCTACCGAACCCTCAGGAGAGTTTAGGGATAAATACAATAATTTTGGGTATCTTATGCAAACTAAACATTATACTTTGTGTTGCCCTATAGTCCAATCCAGCTGGGTAGCAAAAAAAAAAAAAAAAAAAAGTCTATTACTGACTGCCGCAGTAATTTTTTATATCCAGACCCCCTTATTTATATATATAAAAAAAAAAAGGCAACAAACATAATCACATAGTCACTGAAAACCAAAACAGGCACCATGATAAAATGACAAAAACACCCAAGACCAAGGGAAGAAAAAAGTAATACAATGTGGGGGAAAGGAAGTCTTCAAGTACCCCTAAGAGGAAATTGGGTTTTAAGGGGCATTGTAAAAATGTTCTCTTCCCTAAGGGTCTCGCGTATATTTAAATGACCATGTTGCTTTCAATCTCATCCAATGGGGGGGGGGGGCAAAAAAAATATATATATTTGTTCTCTATAACTCTATGGTTCTGTGTTGGGTACTATCCATCCGCTCTGAGCCCCTGTTCTATCCGTCCGTCATTTTGTACTGACAGTCTCACTTAAGGGGGTTTTTCTTTTCCATTGCTACCGGTAGCTCCAGCCAGTTGGGGACATTTATTGCTCTGCGCCCAGAAATTCAAAAAATGTTGGGAGCTGCGAGGGATTACTCAGATATTAGCTCCTTCCTTCTCTTTTCACTATTAGAGCCATTGGGAACCCCCAACGATAAGTAGCTCCATTGGTGCGTATATAGTCCAGCAGAGGTTTTAATAGCCGCCGTCTAATTTTGGTCTGCCAACACAAGTCTGGAAATATCTGGATGTCAGCGCCCTCCAGGACCCCTGCCGACCCCTCCTTCCACGCTGCCCTAAGTATCTCCTCCTTTATCCTATAAAAGTGCACCCTACATAGCACATCTCGGGGGTTAACCTGGTCTTGATACCGTACTGTAGGGATTTTATGGACTCTGTCCAATTCGAGCATTGTACTCGGAGGTTTTTTCAAAATTGTATTCAAAATAGAGGTAACCACCTCTCTTAGTTCCGGGCCTTCAACATTTTCTGGCACACCCTTAATGCGTAAATTGTTCCTTCTGCTCCTATTGTCAGTCTCTTCTGCCTGTAGTTGCAGCCTGACCATATGTTGCTGTTGGCCCATTAGTTTTTCCTCTAGTGCTGCCAGTCTGACATCCATAGTACTTTGTTGTTCCTCCAGCCCCCCTATTTTTTTACTCGAGAGAGGAGCCGGACTGCAGGAGTTGGGAGTAGGCAGGCCTCCCCCAGAGGCAATCTGCCACCTTTCTCCATGCCCCGGGTGGCAATGGTGGGTGTGTGAGGGGGTCCTCCCACACAGCCCGCCCTACCTTCTCCGCTTTGAAGCCCAACGGGGCAGAGGGACTCCCTATAACGGAGTGAGAGGATCTAGCCCGCTCAACCAGCCCCGTTAGTCCTTCGCCTCTCTTTTTAGAGACCGCGTGGTCAAAGTGTGTGCATGTTAACCCAATTTCGAGTGCGTGTAAGTGTGGTGGTTTTTGTGGGAGGGGGGTGGGCGTACTAAGCACAAGCACACCCACTGGGAGCCGGGCCGAGACCACCAAACTCAATTCACATGTAGCCGAGACCGGGATCCGAACCTCTAGCTGCAGAGGTGAATGGCTTGTCAGCGCAGTGCCAATCGCGTTGAGCCACCGCAGCTCCCCCCCTATTTTTTCAGCCTCCACTACTTTTATGCGCACTATTTCAATCTCAGCCCTCATTATGGTAGTTATATTTGTTACTATTTGTTGAATGTCTTCTTTGGTTGGGAGCGCCTGGATGAGCCTGCTGAGTTGCCTGATATCTGGGGAAGCTTCCTGCTCCCCTCTCCATGCCTCCTGTGTGTTGTGTATCTTATATGGGTCTTGTGATTCTGGAGCTTAACAGTCCTCTCTGAGATTGGGCATTACTCTATCCTGATCATGGCTTTTTGTCTCCATATCTGAAACAGTTAATGAAGTCAGTGTCCCTGCTGATGGCTGTGAGGGCTCCCCCAATAAATGTGATGCTCCTACTGAAAAGTTAGGGGTTAACAGTATCTTTGCTGCGAGTTGTGCGACTGTACCCGATTGTTTATAGACCCCTGCCTTCACTGCAGTCCCAGCTGTCTGTGTTGCTCCCCACACAGAGCTTCCAGTCTGAACTACGCTCTCCTCCACAAGTTTCACCATAGGCTCTGTTGCAGGTGTAGCGGGAGTTACAGGTGCTGTAGGTGTAACTACAGCGGCTGGTGAGGAGCTCTCTGTGAGTGAGTCCCTTCTAGTCACTCCGAGATCTGCCTGTAGTGTCTGGAGTTCGCCCCTTCTCACCGTCATGTACCGTGTGATGTAAGCGTGGCTAGGCTGGTCGGGCGCTCCTCTGACACTCTTCGCAGCGTTCCGTCCTCGTCGAGACATCGACTACCGCGCGCCGCTCTCTCCACGTTCAGAAGGAGGGGGGGTGGGAGATTCAAACTCTGCCGCTCTCCTGAACGGGAGCACCTCGGGCACCGCTAGACTCTCCTAGCGAGGACGTCTACTCCGCCATGCTTCCGACGCCTCCCCCGGAAACGGAAGTCTAAAATCTTTTTCTTGAAGTACATCACGGGACACAGAGCAGTCATTACTATCTGGGTTATACATGCTACCTACTTGTGAATGGACACTGGTAAATCAAACAGGAAATCCCCCCCCTCATATAACCCCTCCTACACAGGAAGTACCTCAGTTTTGTAGCAAGCAATAAACTTCCCAGACAAGAGGGGAGGGATCTCTGTCCCGTGATGTACTCCAAGAAAAGGATTTTACAGGTAAGCTGTAGGAAAAATACAATTTTATTTATCGTACATCACGGGACACAGAGCAGTCGTTACTATCTGGAACATCCCCAAGCAATGCCCTTGAGGGGAGGGAGACACCATTGCAGAAACTGCCACTCTTACTGTTTGTAATAAGCTGAGACCAAAGGCAGTCTTCTCGACATCCACCTAGTAAAAACCCTGTGGATGTATAAACTTAAAGACAAATAGCGGTTTTGCACACCGGGACAACTGACGGCGCGATGGCCCAAGGTACTCCCACACACGTGGTAGAGAATCTCTCCCCAGAAAAAAAATGGATTTGGCCCTTTAAAACCATAGGCAACATTCGACCTGGATGCCGTATGCCCTTCATGGGCTCTTCTGGCTGCACAAATCAAGATTCCCGACCTGTGCCAACAACTCAAGTAGACCCAGAGTGTCTGAACTAACTCTAAAATGGGTAGCCGACTGTGGATTAGGAGAAAAATAAAAAGCAAGACACTGTCCTGATTCAAGTGAAAACTAGGAACGACTCCAGGCAATAGAGAAGGATGAGGACGCAACATGACCTTATGATGCGAGACCAAGAACGGCTCCTTGCATGAAAGAGCCACCAGCTCCGACACTCCACTTAGTGAAGTGATAGCAACCAAAGAAGCCATCTTCAGAGATAAGGGACTAACGGTCTCCCAATCGGTTCAAAAAATGGCCTCTGCAAAGACAGCCGAGAGCGAATCCCAGTCCCAAGGACACAATAGTGGCCTGACATGTGGGACTATCTATGCTACACGCTGTATGAAGTATGAATCAATGGTGAGAAACAATGGCCTCTCGAAAAAAAATGGATAGAGATGAACTCGAACCCTTAACCTCCCTGGCGGTATCCCCGAGCGTGACTCGGGGTGGTTTTTCCATGCTAGGATCGGTATCCCCGAGTCACGCTCGGGGCAGCTGTGCAGAGTGTGCAGCGGCGCGGCTTACCGTCTCGCAGCATCCACAGACAAGTTACTTACCTTGTCCCTGGATACAGCGATGCATCCCCGCTGTGTGAGCGAGCGGGTCCTCGCTTGATTCACTGTGTCCCCGTGTGCCGCCGATCTCCGTTCCCTGTGACGTTACGACGCACGGGGGCGGAGAACGGCGCCAAATTCAAAAAAGTAAACAAACACATTACATACAGTATACTGTAATCTTATAGATTACAGTACTGTATGTAAAAAATACACACCCCCCTTGTCCCTAGTGGTCTGCCCAGTGTCCTACATGTACTTTTATATAATAAAAATTGTTCTTTCTGCCTGCAAACTGTAGATTGTCCATAGCAACCAAAAGTGTCCCTTTATGTCAAAAATGGTTTTAGATCAGCTAGAAAACAGCGAAGGGGGGCGTGTCTAACTGCCGAGGGAGAAGGACATACTCTGGGCGAGCTCCACGAACCCAGCCTAAATCCGCACCCATCGGACTCTTAAATTTAAAATCGAACCCTGCAAAGGGCTTGCACCTACCTCCAGGCCCCCCCGGACCACCAACTGGCCGATTCTGACTTCCTGATCGGGCGGATTCAGCTCCTCGCCGGCTCCATCCACCGCAGCCCGGCCGCCATCTTGAGGCCTACACGGCACACGGACCTGTCGCGGCCTACTGCCGCATCCCCCTGCCACCGGACCTCCAGCTGTGGTGCCCGACCGGTACTAGAGTCCTAACCGGTCGACTGCGGACACTTCCTGGCCTCCGTCCGGCTGGCTCCCGGCCGGCCTTTTCCTCCACCGAGCAGCCGCCATTTTGCGGCCTACGGACCTACCGCGACTTGCTGTTAAGCCCCGCACCTTCGGATTGCCCCGGAAAGCCCCCGGCCCACATCGGATCCCTGACCGATCGATCGTAGACGCGATCGGGCTCCTATCTAGCCTCCTGCCTGCTCCCGATAGGCCCCGTTCTCAGTTGGACGGCCGCCATCTTGCGGCCTACGAATTCTCCGCGGTTTCCTGCTGCCTCCCCCGCCTCCGGATTGCGCTGAAACCTGTCCAGCCTTTACCAGAACTCTGGCCGATCGATCCCAGACGCATCCAGGATCCTGCCCAGCTCCCAGCTAGCTCCCGATCGGCTCCCCTTCACAAGCAGCCGCCATCTTGAGGCCTAAGCTGGACTACCTGCCTCCTGATACACCCGGGACGCTCCAGGACTGCTGATAATCAGGTACACCTGCCTTCCCCCGATCCCTTCCACGGCTGGCTGCATACACGCCCGCAACCACTATCCACTGCAGCTCTCAGCGCAGTCAGAATACCTCTTGACCCCTGACATATTAGCTCCCCAGGGCATAGGGACTTGCCTGATTCGGCCCGGGGTCCCCATTACTGAGACTTGTATAAAACGGTGCTCGAGTACCCGAGATGACCGCATGATTTGAAAATTCTGGCACACTGAGGACACTAAGCTAGTTTATTGGGGCCTTTTGACTCGAAAATGGGCAGAACACACAGAAGTACCTCAACCCCTCGATCCGTGACTGATCCCGGAACCCAGCTTGGCTCCAACATTCCGGAGATGTTCCGGACCGGGGCCTCGACACACAATGCAGAATCACTGGCCTCCCAGGCTTCACACAATCCGCACACCCTAACCCCGTCATCGTCTGCTGGATCGATTGTAGAGGGCGGAAGAGCGGCAGCTCCAAGCCTGCTTGATTTACAAAGAGACCTGCAATCGGTGGCCCTGGATATCAAACACACCCTGACGACCGCGATAGCCGACTTGAAGACCGACCTGCAGACGATAAACGTCCGCCTGAAAGATGTGGAAGAAGATACACATCTCCAAGCTGCGGCGATCAGGCAAGTCCAAAAGACATATGACATGCACCTTCCCCATATGTTTGAACTACATAGACATGTAGAAGATTTGGACAATCGGGGCCGCAGACACAATATAAGAGTAAGGGGTCTCCCCGAAGGAATTGAACAGGCTTCCCTAACACAGACAGTTTGCGCCATTTTTAATGACCTGCTTGAAAGGCCTGCAGAGACACCGATTGAGATGGAGAGAATTCATCGTGCTCTGCGACCCCCTCCTAGGGACACTGAACCTCCCAGAGACATAGTGTGCTGCATTGTAAACTTTCCCTTGAAAGAGGAAATTCTCAGAAAGGCCAGGGTCAGGGGACGGATCCTGTACAATGGCGCTGACATAAAGCTGTTCCAGGACTTATCACAGATAACCCTGCAAACCAGACGCACCTTGCGCCCTCTGCTGGACGTGTTGCGAGCACGCAACATTCCCTACAGATGGAAGTTCCCGTTTTGCCTATCAGCCACCGCTAGAGGGCGCACCGCTCTACTTCGCACGCCGGAAGATCTGGCAAACTTCTGTGAACAACTTGACATCCCGCCTGTTGACATACCGGACTGGTAATCGTTCTACTTCCCAACGGAACCATGGAAGCCGACCTCGCATGCGTCGTCACCTAAAGCGCAACGACAAAGATCCAGACGCCGCAGACTTGATCCCACCTCCCCAGGTGACCGCCCTTCTCGTCGAGATCAACCCTTACATCCGCTGGGCCATGCTGATACTCCCCGCAGAGGGGACCGGGACATGTGAGTGCCCTTACAGATGTTCGGAGATTCATGGATCAGTAAGTTAAGACATCTCCTCCTCGACATCCACTTGCTCTGAGAGGAATAGGGGAAGGGGAGAGAAATCCCCCTCCTTTTTTTTTTCTCTTTCCCCTTCCCCACTTGAGTTCATGTCCCCACCTGCATCCCGCCATGTTGGCTAAGTACGTTCTTATGACGCACTGACAGTATTCCAGCCCTCCACCATGCTCCTAGTTTTATTTTTATTTTTTATTTTAAATTGGCTAATATTCTTAGGACTGTGTCTCCTACAAAGTTCGGGCCCATCGCCCTGTTGTTTAAAGTTTTGATCAGCCTAAATGATTTACTGTCTTGCAGTGTGGAATGATGCTCTCCCACCCTTCCCCACACCCCCCCCCCCCCCCTCTTTTTTTTTTTTTTTTTTTTTTTTTTTTAGGGGGGAGGGGGAGGATGTTCATGGGTTACTTGATAGACCTTGTGACCAACCTGCCAACTTACATGTACCCTCTACATACTTCTGATGCTCTGACCTGGGCCTAAGCTAGGATGATGCTGACCCTTTTTGACCCTCGATTATGCGGGCTTGATTAACACGTGTCTTGTTCTGTTGCTCTAAGGTATAGGCAACAGCTAACATAATGTCCCCTTTGTCGGGCTGCTGATATAAAAACTCTGCTGACTCGCTGGCCCCAGGTTCGGAGCATCGGAACAAATAGAATGTCCAATACGGCAGGGGGTCAGAGAAGTGTTAGGCGTCGGCCTTGCAGCCTTAATGCTTCCGAGTTATCCTTTGCCTCTTGCATTAACCTAGCTTCTACGCAGACACTGGACGGGAACCATGACATCATATGGGGTGTGTATCTAGCCATGACCCCTCCGGGTCTTGTTGTCACAATACCGAAAATGTTAGTCTGGGCCTCCTTGTCAGGAATGCACAGTTACGCCCCCTTGTGTCTCCCCCTCCCATCCCTTCCTCTCCCTTCCCCCTCCACCTTCCCTCTTCCCTCCCCCTCTTCAAACACTTTTGTTTAAGCTTGATTTGAGTACACTGGGAAAAAAATTATTACTCACTGTTTATTCATGTGATGTAGGATATGATTTGGTGTCGTGTTAGGATAATTATGCCTTACCTGTTTATTTCTAGGCTTTGTTAACTGATCTATGATCTCCATAGAATATTGATCACTGTCATTCCGTTTTGGGCCGTCCCTCTAATCCCCCGCCCTTGTATGCAACATATCTTTGTTGACCGCTTCGCCCATCTTAAGTTACTGAAATCCCCCCCAATACAACCAGGACACTTCCTGATTTGTGCTCCATAGCATACTGCTCGATTGTTGCAACTCTTCATTCTCGTTATGTCCTCATTTGTGCCGACCCGTATGTTCCCCCTCCAGGTTTACAAACCCCACACAGCTGTTCAGCAGGACTGCAGCTGACACTCCGGACTTTCCCCTCACGTCCATTGTTTAGGCACCCTCTAGGTATCTCGGTTATCCGTGCAATTACCTCCGGTACTTTTTCTTTTCCATTGGCCGAGTGGCCTCCCCCTCCGTGATCTAACCCCCTTAGGTCCCCCCTCCTTGATTCGCACTTCCTTTACACATCCTCGTACCTCAAACTTTACACCCCCTTCTCTTCCCCCGATACACTTGCCTTCCCTTCGTCCTATTTTCCTCTCACCACTTCCCCCCCCCCTTCCTTACTCCCCCCCCCCTTTTTTTGTTTTTTCTTCTTCTCCTTTTCCCTTTTTCTCTCTCTGGAGGCCGCTCCTCCTCGCACTCAGGCTCGCTCGTCGATCGCCTCATTGACCCCAGAGAGGGTTTACTCTCTTACTTCACCCAAAACGTCTAGACCCTAGTGTCCTATCACCCGAACCAGTCGAATGGACAAATCAAAACATCTCTATCTCAAATGCCTCTCGCTAAACGTTAAGGGCCTAAACGTTCCAGAAAAAAGATCTCAGGTTTTAGCCGCGTTGACTAAGCATGGGGCGCACTTCCTGCTACTCCAGGAAACTCACTTTAGATCGGACGCCATTCCTAAACTGGCGAACCACGTTTATAAGCAAGCACTACATTCCACGAACCCAGTCTCCAAAACCAAGGGCGTCTCCATCCTTATCTCTAAGCATGCTGATTTCCAACTACGTGACACTTTGATCGAACCTGACGGCAGATACATTTTCCTTAAAGGCACGTACGCATCCAAGCCAATCACCCTGGCCAATATCTATTGCCCGAATGAACACCAAGTTACCTTCTTCAGGAAAATGAGTGACCTCCTCTCTACCTTTCAGGAAGGTCTGTTACTCCTGGGTGGGGACTTTAACACCCCACTGAACCCGACCCTGGATACCTCTTCCGGAATCTCTGCACTCCCATACCGTGCGATCCGGCAGATAAAACTGCAACTACAGGCCTTGACACTTCACGACACCTGGCGTACCTTGTTTCCGCAAGACAAGGATTATACCTTCTTTTCCCCCCCACATCAGAAGTACTCGAGGATCGATTACTTCTTTGTCTCTCAAACCGACCTCTCGTTCTTATCTCAGGCCACTATTGAACCAATGTACTTATCCGACCACCATCCCATAACCGTAACACTTGTTTTCCCTAAGGTGAACAAATCTACTAAATCGTGGCGCCTAAATCCCTCCCTGTTGTAAGACCCAGCAACGATTGAGCAGATCAGATCCCATATCCAACTCTACTTCCAGGAAAACTCCAACCCGGAGATCACGCCAGTTACACTCTGGGAAGCGCATAAATGCGTTCTCCGGGGTAAACTTATTGCCCTGGCGTCAGCCGCCAAGAAACAGAGTCAGGAACTTATCAGGACACTGGTTCATACTATTAACAAATTGGAAGCCTCGCACAAACAAACAGTCAACCTCGCAAACTGTGTTGCAGGACTTGACACAAGCTAGATGTACTCTCCTAGATGAACTAGGGAAACGCACAAGAAGACGTTACGTCTTGCAGCAAAAAGTGTTCTACGAACACGGCAACAAAAGCGGCAGAATGCTGGCACGCACGATACAGAACGCTAAACTCGCTTCCAGGATTCACCAAATCCGAGACAAACATGGTGCACTCCTCTCTAGAAATGAAGAAATAGCGGGACACTTCGAGGAGTTTTACTCGACCCTCTATAATTTACCCCGTGATGACGCGGAAAACACGGGGGTGACCGGACGAACAGCCCGGATGCGTGAATTCCTAGCTGAGTACTGTCCCAAACCCATTTCTTCTCAACAAGCTGAGGCCTTGGAAATCCCCTTGTCCAAAGCAGAATTGCATCTAGCCATAAAGCAAATGAAAGTGGGTAAGTGCCCGGGCCCAGACGGTCTCCCTTTAATATACTACAAGTCTTTCCGAGATACTTTATCCCCTGAGATGCTTAACATGTTTAACTCGTTGTCAAACCCGAACGCCCATCCAGGTAGGCTTTTAGAAGCACACGTGACAGTTATCCCTAAGGAGGGCAAAGATCCTCTATCGGCCTCTAGCTACAGGCCAATCTCTCTACTCAACGTAGACATTAAATTATTTGCAAAAATTTTGGCCAATAGGCTGCTCCCCCTCATTCCTGGCTTAGTAACTTTGGACCAAGTAGGCTTTGTTCCTGGCAGAGAAGCTAGGGACAACTCCATACGCGCTCTGAACATACAGCACTGGCTACGTGCCTCGGGCTCCAAGGGATTTTTCCTATCCCTGGATGCTGAGAAGGCGTTTGACAGGGTGGCCTGGGACTATATGCGGGAGGTATTAAAAGGTATTGGTCTAATGCCCCGCATGGCTACGTATATCAACGCCCTATATTCCAATCCCTCGGCAAGGGTGAAGACCAATGGCCTCCTGTCAAACGCCTTCTCTATCGGTAATGGAACACGGCAGGGCTGCCCCTTATCCCCCCTGATATTTGTTTTGACGCTGGAACCCCTCTTGAACAGACTGCGTAGCAACCCGGACATTAGGGGTGTGCCCATTGCAGGCAAAGAATTCAAGGTAGCCGCTTTCGCGGATGACATTCTGCTATCCCTACAGGCCCCCAGAATCTCCCTGCCCAATCTATTAAAAGACATACACCAATTTGGAGAACTCTCTAACCTAAAAATAAATTACTCCAAGTCGCACGCTTTAAATGTCTCTCTGCCCCCACAGGAAGTTACTCACTGCCAGGAATCTTTCCCGTTTCAGTGGAAGGAGACTGCAATCACTTACCTTGGAATTCGGATCGCCAGAAAAATGGAAGACCTTTATAACTTGAACTTCTTGGCGGCGCTCTCTAGGGCTCAGAAAGACCTGAAAGGCTGGGCCAACCTGAATATTTCTTGGTTTGGCCGGGCGGCTTTGATCAAAATGATAGTGCTTCCCCGATTACTATATCTGATGCAGTCAATCCCTATCCATCTCCCTCCCTCCTTCTTTGCGTCTTATAGGAGAGCATGTACAGCTTTCCTGTGGAACGACAAACCTCCACGCATCAAATACTCACGTCTCACTCTCCCCAAAGATCTGGGTGGAATTGGCCTACCAGATCTCCACAGATATTACCTCGCATGCCACTTGACAAGAATTGTGGACTGGAAGATACACCATTTGGAGAAAGCTTGGGTCACCTTAGAGAGACACTTTGTTCATACACCCACACACGTACTCCCTTGGTTACCAACCCGTCACTGGCCCCAGTCACTTAAAGCCCACCCGCTGATATACCCCTCCCTTGCAGCCTTCAATAAAGCAGTCGCTCAGTATAAGATCTCCTCACACTTAAGTCCGTTGACGCCCTTGAGAGGGAATCCGGACTTCTCTCCAGGAGACTCTACATTCATCCGAGAGGAATGGCAACACGCAGACATTCTAGCGAAACACTTTTTCCAAAAAGGCAACATCCGTTCTTACGAGGACTTGGTGGCCGATTCACGTACTCAGACCTTTCCCTTTTGGTCTTACAGACAACTGAGACACTACCTTACGACCAAAACCCCGACCACGACGTGGTCTAGGCAACCTACCCCGTTTGAAGCCTTGTGCTCATGCCCTCCACCACAAAGACATCTCATTTCTCTCCTCTACGCTCTCCTCCAGGTAGATCCCCTTCCCCTGGTGTCTAAACGACTGCACGAGTCCTGGGAGAAGGACCTAAAACTAACTTTTGATGATGAAGACTGGGGAAACATCTATACTCTTGCTCATAAAGGTTCCATGAATGTGGCGATCCAAGAGAATGGATACAAAATTGTGACCAAATGGTACAGGACCCCCTCACGCTTACACAAATTTTCGCCTGACATCCCGAATATTTGCTGGAGATGCAATGATGATGTGGGATCGATGATTCACATCTGGTGGGAGTGTAGGTCCGTCCAGCCTTTCTGGGCCGAGGTATACTCCATCATTAAAAACGTTACCACGTATGAGTTGGACTACAGCCCGGCACAGTACCTCCTCCATCACACAACCCTCTCTAAACGTGAATATCACAAATCTTTAGCCATGCACATGGTTAACGCGGCTAGGCTCTGCATACCAACACATTGGCGCTCATCGGCCACACCCACCATTAGGGAATGGCTGTCCAGAGTAGCAAAAATAGCTGAATTAGAGGAGTTAATCGCTATCTCTCAGGAACGGCTACAAACTTTCACACAAACCTGGGCTTGTTGGACCCATTTCACATTCTCTGACCGCTATAAATCCCATTTCCCCACCTAAAACGTGATTCACCCCACGGCTTTGTG
Source organism: Rana temporaria (assembly GCF_905171775.1). NCBI lineage: Eukaryota > Metazoa > Chordata > Amphibia > Anura > Ranidae > Rana > Rana temporaria. The sequence goes on from NC_053493.1 coordinate 186,494,968, forward strand.
AAATCGCTTTACGTTATACACCCCTCTCCCAGGCTGCTATGTCTGGAAATGCCGCGACGGAGGAGTGGCCCCCTCCCATTCCGTTCTTTCCCCCCCCCTCCTTTGTTCTTTCCCATCCACACATCCCCTTTTTATTTTCTTTTTTTTTTTTTTTCTTTTTTTCTTTCTCTTCTCTTCTCCCCTCTTTCCCCTCTCCCTCTCTTTCTCCCTGTCCTCTCCTTTCTGCTCTAGTCCCTGTCCTCTCCTTTCTTTTCTAGTCCACCACCCCATCCCTGGAATTCGTTCCCAGTCTGGCAGTGGACTCGTATCCAACTTGCTGTCCCACTCTGACCACCCGTTCATTCAGGACTTGCACGTTTACCTACCCCTATCCATCCCTGCTGCATCTCTAAGTCAGATATGGGTAGACTAACCTTCTTCTCCTACAATGGGACAACTTTTGCAACATCCGGGGCAGCTCTGCCCTACGTAAACTATATGTCAGATGTACTCCATGTTTTGTTTTCTAGGTCCCTTTTGCTTCCTAATGTTCTTTTCTGTTTATTTTATGCTTCAATGTTATGTCTGATGCATATATTGTTACGGGTTTGTCAATGAAGCCCTCTATATATCTGTCTTGAAACTATGCAACTTGACAAACGTTTGTATTGTATCCTTGATTTTGCCTTAATAAAAACCTTTTGTGGAAAAAAAAAAAAGAAAACAGCGAAAATAAATTATAATCACTTGCAGAATTGTGCGATAGCGATTTTTGGGGAAATTCGTCATAAAAAAATAAAAGTAATGACAGCAACAATTCTGCAACTGAGCAAATTTCAGTGATTTTGAGTCGATTACATTATTATTAATTTTTATTATAATTATATTATTAGTTATATTTATAATTTTGTTTTAAAAAAAAATCATACCCGGGATGCCTACTACACTCTTGTTTGGTCAGATTTAAGTGACTTATTCCTAAAAATTACAGGCCTACAGTATAAAACACCAAATTTGCTTGCAAAAAAACTGTACCGCTTTTGGTACGTAATTCCAGACAGAATCATACCGCCAGGGAGGTTAATGGTACTTAAGGCCAATCCCCTTTCCCCTACTGACTGTAGAAAGACAAGAAAATGTCCCACTCATATTCCTGTGGGTGCCACTTCCTGTTTTCCCCCCAGGAAACAAATATTTCCAAGTCCTGTAATCGAGGTTCCCTGAAGACAGCTTCCAGGGGCTCAACAGTGTGGAGATATAGGACTCAAGACCATTAAGTCCCGCTGGACTCTGAGTATTCAAGGAACGACCTCCACAACGAAATTAATATAGTGTATGGATTGCGCTACCCTGGTGGTTGACCTACATCCACCTAATCCTGTGCAATGGTTACAATAACCCCTGTAAATAACACCTATAAATGACCATCCTTCAAACGTATATGTGTATATAAATGTGTACCAAGTGTTCATATACAAATGTTCTTCTCAGAACAGTGTGGGAACACACTCATAGATCGTATTATATCTAAAAAAGAACGTGCATTACCCTATATCAAAATATCAGAATTTCTTATCACAAAGACAAACAACTTTTATGGTGAATAAAATCTAGAAATATATAAAAAAAATGATTTAATGTTCGAGAATTTCTACATAAATCCTCTTCCACTTTAAGAGTCCCAGTGTGATGACCAAGTGTTCTATGGCAAACAATACTCCTCTTGCGGAGTGTTTAAACACAACGTGATTTCACCGCTTGCGTGATTATCCCATCACCGTTAAAAATGGCCACTCACCAGATCCCATTCAACTAGTGCCTTTGGTTCATTCCCAGGATGACCACTCCTATTTTGCATCACCACAACTATCAGGTATCTTGGGTGTATTACAGTAGTCTTTTTCTCTACAAAAACTCACAGAAAAAGAGTGCCCCTTATAGTGTAGTAGGTAAAATAATTTATTGGTTAAAAAATAAAGCATATATTGCACTCACATTTCATTGTGCCCGTATGCCGCCACCAAGCTTCTCCAGCCGTGTATGCAAATGTATGATGGAAGGAAAAAACATTCCTCTCTCGCTGTCCCCCTACGCCTGTCTTACGATCAGCGTGTAGTTCCGTAGATGTCAGCAGCCTCTACACGTTCCCCCCCCCCCCCCCCCGGAAATACGCAGACCGGAAGTTAACCCACTGCCATTTTCCTTCCTGGAACCATCACTCCGATTCCCCCTTCTTACTTCCCCTGTTTTAACTGTTTAATTGGTTGTGCTGCCCGTACATTATCCCCCTTCTAGCTCCCTTGTTTTGCGTAAGTTACATTCCTTTCTACCATGTCCCCTTCATTTTCCACATACAGAGACCGCAGATCCTGTCTGGCCGGATGTTGTTATTCCACCAGACCGGATGCAGCGTCTCCGCTATCTTAGTTTGTCTTCTGCCCTTTCTTTCGTTGGGCAGGGGGCGCTCATCCCATCTGACCGGATGTTGTCGCTCCGCCAGACCGGAAGCGGCATCTCCGCCATCTTACTTTGCCCTCCTCCCTTCCTTAGGCTGGCCTGCAACCAATACCGTCTGGCTAGATATTGTCATTCCGCCAGACCGGATGTAGCATGGTCGCCATTTTAACTTCTCTCATTCCCTTCACTTGTACAGTCACAGGACGCCATTGGCCATTTTGACTGCTGGCATTTTTGGCCAACTTCCTGCTAGTCTCTATTAACCCTCTGTAGGTGACATATCTTAATATTGCATACACAACTGGGTCACTTTTACAATATGTTCACTCAAAAAATGTTTTGCAAGACTTTTAACATTTTAAAATGTATATGTGATAAAACGAAACAAAATAAATTAAAATATACATATCTATATATGCACATATATGCGCCTATATGTCCGCGCACCCAAAATATATATATAGAACCTGTGCATATATCTGAGAAAGGCGTTCAAAATATCACTTTCCTAATAGTTTTGTTTATTAGTTGGGCATCAACTGCTACACCGGGTTAAGAATAAAAATAAAATACAAAAAATGTATTATTTTTATTTTATTTTTATTCTTAACCCGGTGTAGCAGTTGATGTCCAACTAATATATAGATAAGTACATTTTAATTTATTTATTTTGTTTCGTTTTATCACATACTAGCTAAATACCCGGCGTTGCCCGGTCTTCCTATCTTAACCTTTTGGGGAGGAAAATCATAGTAATATAAATATACCCATCTTTTATATAAGGGTGTAGGTAAGGGTTAATTTAACTGTCATATATTTTTATTTGGCATATAAGTAATATGTGTACCAGGTATTATTGAAATATCTCCAGTCGTACAGAAGTTATGTGGGAACATACATTTCCCATTGATTTGCATGGAACTTTAAACAAAAACCCTGACCCTCACAAATGGGGGTAGTTAAGGGATAAATTAACTATCCTATAGTTTAAGTGGACATATAAGTAACATGTGACCAAGTGTTATCGAAATATCTACAGCCGTTTGGAAGTTATGAAGTAAAAAAACGACCATGGCAAATGGGGGTGGGTAAGGGTTAAACCACCTATCCTATGTTTGTTGCTGACATATAAGTAACATGTGTGCCAAGTTTCATGTTAATATCTTTAGCCGTTTGGACGTGATGCTGGAACATACATACATACACACACGTTGAGTTTTATATATATAGATACATTTTTAAATTTTAAAAGTATTGTAAAACATTTTTTGAGTGAACATATTATAAAAGTGACCCAATTGTGTATGCAATATTAAGATATGTCACCTACAGAGGGTTAATAGAGACTAGCAGAAAGTTGGCCAAAAACGCCAGCAGTCAAAATGGCCAATGGCGTCCTGTGACTGTACAAGTGAAGTTAAAATGGCAGCCATGCTACATCCGGCCTGGCGGAATGACAACATCCGGCCAAAATGCATTGATTACTATAAAAATGCCACTGGCAGGGAAAGGGGTTAACACTAGGGGGCGAGGAAGGGGTTAAACATGTTCCCTGGGTGTGTTATAACTGAAGGGGGGGTGGGACTGACATGGGGAAATTACAAATCGCTGTTCATACAAATCGCTGTTCATACATTGTATGAACAGACTATAGGTCATTTCTCCCCCTGACATGACCGATTCTCGCTCTGTAACGAGCGATCGCGGGTGCCCGGCGGTACGTGCGTCGGGGTCAGGGGCGTCGTGCGCCCCTATTGGCTGAACGCGAGATGACGTATAGCTACGCGATCTCGCCGAGCCGACCTGCCGCTGTATAACTGCGGCGGCAGGTCGGCAAGTAGTTAAGGTTTTTTTTTTTTTTTTATTAACGAGCCCACACCTTCTGCTCCAAGAGTCAAATGCATATTTACATACGTAAGGGGTTGCAAACCAAAAAAACAACATTGTTTTTAGGCCTGCATCCTTGGAGGACTGTGCATTAGGCTGGCTAATATAGTTGCTACGTAAGTTACCTGTTCTACCAGTTAAATGGTTCCAGAAAGGAGAGGCAGCCGGGGGGGGGGGGGGGTGTCAGGCACACCGCTCTCAGGTTCAGTGATCTGCCGGTGTCCACATCCCCTGATGGACAGTGGTGTCAGATGCATCTGAGCCACTGTGGTGTATGGAATTGCAGCGTTTTCCTAAAACATTCATGTTTCATCAGATGGACTGCGGCCGCATCACCTAGATCATGCCTGATCTCTGTTTATCAAAGCCTAAGCAGGATCAAGCCTGGTTAGTATATGGATGTGAGACTGCCCAGGAATACCAGATGCTGTAAGCTTTTCCCCACCTGTGTGAGGGAGGCATCTGAGGCTGCTGTGTTTTGAGAGTATCTCAGGCCAGAAGATCTCAGGGCAGTGTCTGAAGCGGTTCTCCACGTCCTTTAAAGTGGATCAAAACCCTCCATACACCCAGTGAAGTGAAGTGCATTTATGGAAGCATGCTTTATGGATGCATGCAAGAATGTGCTTATGCAACTATGCGTTTAGGCAAAACATAAAAGTGTGCGTCCAAATAAACACACATTTATACAATACGTGCCCATGGAAACATGCATTTACGCGATAAGCCAGCTTTTTTTTTTTTTGCAACGTATATTATGCAACACGTATCTATGCAAACATGTATAAACATGCATCTTTATGCAAACCTGCTTAACTGCACTTGGCTCCATACTAGCCCAGCAGGATTTAAAGCAGGATTCCACCAGCATTTTTTTTTTTTTAAAGTCAGCAGCTACCAACTGTAGCTGCTGAATTTTAATAAGGACACTTACCTGTCCTAGGCGCCAGTGATGATGGGCCCCCGACGGCGATTGCTCGGTCCTGGCGCCTCCATCCTGACTAAGGGAAACAGGCAGTGAAGCCTTACGGCTTCACTGCCCGATTACTACTGTGCATGCGCGACTCGCACAGCGCTTTGTGAATGGGCGGCTGCCTCCTGGGATACACACAGTTCCCAGAAGGCAGTGCTCCCCATTCACCAGAAGACACCGCGATGGAGGACGAAGAAGAAGAGGACCGCGGTGGAGGAAGAGGCAGAAGAGCTACTTCCGCATAGCAACAGTCCTTTCTGGTGAGCATACATTTTTTTTTGGTAAAAAACAATAATCTGGGTGGAACTCCACTTTAACCAAGCACATATGCATCCAATGCAGCCTCTATGCCATTTCAGAACAGCGAAAAAAAAAAAAAAACTTCTGTAGACCAAACGCACAATATAATGCAACCATCCTCATGCTTTTCCCAAACGTGTATATTTAAACATGCACTTAAGTAACACGTTTGCAAGCATGTATACTATGCTGCACCTGCCTTCTGAACAGTCAACATTTTAAAGTGAACTGCTATCCATCCAGGGATGTTTCGACTTTACAGTTGTACTGTACCCCCGGATAAGCAGTAAATATGCAGCATATAATCATGTCTGCCACACAGTTCTCCCAAAGTAAGTACTCACACTTCCTTAGTGTCCATAGGCTGCTGTTATGTCTCCAGAGTCCCTGCTGACCACATGGCAACATGGCCGCCCTTCCACTTCCTGCCTATATAAAAATAGGCCATACTGAGCGAGCCCGCGTCCCCATTAGTGGCTGGAGGAGAAACAGCAGCCCACATGACTAAGAAGTACACAGCATGATTAAACAACACACTGCCCCAAGTGGACACTGGGAGAACAGTCAGATCTCTCTTTTTTTATTAAAAAGAGAAACTGCAAAAATGCTGACTTACCGGTATTGCTGCAGGACTCTGAATATAACAGGAGTCCAATCTTCACCCATCAAGCAAGCTTCGTCATAAAAGACCTTCAGAGACTCAGTCCCCCTTAATCTGGGGTTCACTTCCCTGGACCTGTATAGCACCCTGCAGGAAAGCACCTTGGTCAGAACAAACACTGCAAAGGGTTCCATTATGCAGAGTCCAGTGCCATAAGGCTGCATTACAGGCAAACCAATGAGGCTCGGGTATCATCCATGGCTTACAGATTTTTCTAATGGATTTGATTAAAGTCCGATTTAAGTAAATTCTTAATAGAACCGTCCAGACCTCTATGCATGCTCTAAGAGCACATGAATCACATCAGTGAGTACCACCTAACAGACACTGCTGAAAAACTTCCTGTGTAGGAGGGGTTATATAGGGGAGAACTTCTTGTTTGATTTACCAGTGTCCATTCACCTGTTTGTGGCGTATAACCCAGATAGTAATGACTGCTCTGTGTCCCATGATGTATGATAATAAAAACTAGGTAGCCCAGTCTGATCAACCTACCGAACAGATTGAGTCTTCAGGGAAAGAGCAAGCACTGATGCCAACAGCCTTGGACCTGGAAACAACTCTGCTGCTTTTACCAGCACTGAATGTTTGCAAAGCAGCGCAAGCAGAACCCAGTGCCCAGGTCCCTTCTAGACTAACCACTGCAATGTCAAGCCCAAAGATACTGAAGTAAATAGTAAAATAATGTAGCCACACACTGATATATGAAAACAGTCAAGTGAAAGTTTTTTTTTCCAAAATAATATTTAAAGGCTTTAGACCTACCTTTGTGGTAAACGGAGAAAATTGTAAAGGAGATAAAAGATGTGGGAGAGGTTTTGCCCAGCACATTATTTGTGAAAGTTCTTCGATGTCACATTCATTATCAGAATTTCCCAAGTGGCTGTCATTTAAATCTTGTAGTACAAACACATCTTTTACTGTTGTCTCTGTCTGAAATTGCTGGTATTCATTATATGCATCCTTGCAGGTATGAATTTCATGTGATTTTTTACAGTCAGTAGAATCATTTGATGCATTTACAACAACCACTTCAGAGAAGGTGTCAAACTTGCAACTTAACGTTGAAGGATTAAAATGCTTAAGAGAAGGTGTGTGATCATCAGGGATCTGGAGGTGCTTTCCTTTTCCTAAATTGGTTTCTGAAGAAAACAAAAGTTCATAAAAAAAAGTCATTGCTTTAAACTGTGGTAATGTTCCAAACAGAAACAAATAAAACAATGAAGCTATTCTATAACTAATAATGTATTCATTAACTCAATAATGGTCCGATTTCATAAAGGCGAAAAAGACTGATCATGGAAAACCAGGTTTCCCTGCCATATACACGTATCTTCTCTTGAAGCATATCCAAGCCCAAAAACAAAAACAAAAAAAGATTATATCACAACCTACCAGTTCTTAGCTGTGGTAGCTATATTAATATTTTTTTCCAGGCTTTATTCCCTTTATGTGAATAACACACTTACTGTCCTTGGGTGGCTATGCCAATTCCTCCACTGTATGTATGGAGGGAGCTATAATTGCAACCCATACTGGACTTCAAACATGTCTCCCTTTGTTCATCTCTTTTGCATGAGGGATGATGGGATTAGCACTTTACACAAAGGGTAACATTGTTTACTGCTTCCAGGTAAGCCCACAATAAGTGACACTGCATTTGTGGCAAGATCATCAGCTATTTTCTGTTATTGCTGAAAATGTTCTTAGATTTTCTTTGTTCAATCTATGCAGCCACCACATCGAAGAAATAGAAGTACCTCATTTTAGCGATATATCCCAACCCAGTAGTGCTACTTCGTAGCATTACTGTACCTCTATAGCACCTCACAGACTTTAGAATCTCACCAAATCAACTGTACAGAATATTTACCAGAGTGGTACTGTAATGTCAGAAATGGGGAAATATTGTGTGCTGTGGTTCTAACATCAGGAGACTACAACAATTTACAAAGAAGCAATTATTTGTGAGGCCTCTAATTCTTTTCTGACACATGGTGGTAATGGCAATCAGTAAAAAGTGTGTTGGTGCAATGGCAACCAGTAGATAAGTGTACTGCACATTTTTTATTGACAAAATGTGAAAAATATAACAGAGCATATTTTTACGGACATCCTCAAAAAAAAAAAAAAAATACCCATACCAAGAAACAGCCTTGATTCATAGGTTTTGGTGGTGTCAGTGTGGGGGAAATGAATACTCCAATATCATGAAAGAGGGTTAAAGAACAGTCCTGTAGTATCACTTTTATATTTTGCTTGGCTTCCAAAAGTGTAGAACTGGTATTCTTGGACAAGAACAGATGCATTGGGTGACATCAACACATCACGCTATGCCCAAGCTCAACCAAACTTGAATTGTCTGGCTCCAGAACTTCGCCACCATGCATACCTAATGGCAGAGGGGTCTTTTAAGATCGCTTGTTCCTGTCCATGTATTTTTTTTTTAACACAATTGGTCTATGGTTAATGGACAACCCTAATGGCAACCCTAAGTGCATGCGCCATCACAGTAGTCCGTGGAGAAGTGCATTAGTACAGAGGTAGTAAGCGGAGACACCTGCTGGAACATTAGTAATGTGCATGCTCAGTAAAGGTCAAGTGCATGTGTACAGTGGGGAACACCAGGCAAATTTGTAGTGTAGTATATAGTGGTCATTGGTCAAGTGTGTGTGTGTGTGTAAGCAGTGGCAGTCAGTAGACAATTGTGTGTATGCATTGACAGTCAGCAGTCTAGTGTGATGTGGTGGCAAGTGATCAGTGTAGTAGAGCACCTGGGCAATAACATGCAAGAGAAATGTATGTGCTCTGTTGCAGACAGAGAAGTACATGTGCACAACAGTGGTAAGTGGAGAAATGTGAATGCCCTTTGGAAGTTAGTGGATAAATGCTTGGGTACAGTTATGGGATAAATGCACTGGTATAGTGGTCAAGGTTAAAGTGCCCCTGCCAAGGGGTGGTCAGTGGAGAATTGCGTTGGTGCTGTATTGAAGAAATGCATGTGTGCAATGACAGCAGAGAAGTATAAGTGTGGGTACACTGGCGGTTGGCAGAAAAGGGTGTTGCTGCAGTGAATCAGTGCAGTGGAGAAGCAAGTTGCTTTAGTGTAGTGGAAGCAAGTGGAGAAGTATTGGTGCATTGGGGGTCAGTAAAGTGTGTCAGGACAGTTTAACATATCACAAACGTCGACAATTCAACCTGATCATATAATGCTTTAATGCACACGTCAAGCTAAATATAGATTTCATAGGTTTACATAGTAAATGGGGGAAAGATTAGGATCTCTGTGTATCTGGGATTTCAAGACAACAATTTTACCAAACAAGTGAGGGAAATTCTAAACAGAGAATGTAAAAAAAAAAAAAAAATTATCTGATAGGGGTTATAGTCTTTACCCAATCTACAAAAAAAAAAAAAGAAAAAAAAATGTATACCCGACTGTGCGGCTGTTTGGTAAACCATTGTCAGTAGCAAAGAAAGTGAGGGGAAATCTCTGCACTAGTTTTTACTGCTTTCTAACAGAGAGTCCAGAAGAGCAGTAAAAACTCAACAGGGGTTCTAATGCTAACCCATTTAATCCATAACTACAGTTTTGGGCATTCATAAACTTTAATAGTGGTTACCTAGAAAGAAAGTCACATGACGTCTTTTGAAAATGTTTTCCAAAACAGCTCAAAGTAAAAGCCACGTGACAAAAAAATCTACATATAAAAGGTTGCTGGAGTTGTATGCAAATCATATTTTCTGTCAATTCAAGCTTGGGTATACCTTCTATCATGTTACAATTTAGGTGACCTCAATGACCAAGTCTGGCAAATCTGCTCCACAGAGGCAATTTTAGCTCAAAAAGTAGAGACTACTCTTGAAGAATGCACTTTTGGTTGCTACCGAAGCATAATGGTTTACTCAACCCCCTTTTAATTGTTGACAAACATGTAAACAAACAACTGCAGTAAATCTCTGCAATGCAAGCACATTTACCCATATTTTATCTATTTAAAGCAGAACTAAACCCACCAATTTACCAGCTTTCCAAAACCATTTCATTCAAAATATTTGATGAATAACGGTCACAGTTGCTTGTGCTCGCAGCTGAACTGTCAAGCCAGCAAATGCTTGGTGTTTTTAACTGATCACATGTCCTGCACTACTGCAACTGTACATCAAATGTCCAAGATTGCAACTTCCTTGCCTGTAAAGGATAGGGTTTAGTGAACTTGTCCAGACAAAGCTACGCAATCGTTAACGACATAAACGCCCGAGACACCAAACAAACATCCCCTGCAGCATTGGTAAGCACACAAGGAGATCGCTTTGATCAGTGTGTGGATCCAGTGCCTGGCTCCACCATGTAGAGACCATCTCCCCAGGGAGGACGGGGGTTGGGATTCGCAGCACGGTCTTCTGTAATCAGCTATAGTCGGGACTGGTACAGAGTGTCACACTCCACACGGAGACACCTGGTGATGGTGATTGCCTGGAGACTGGCCCGGGAATGGTAAAGTAGTGTTGCTGCTGCCTGGGAACCAATGGTTTCTGGGATGTCATGACATGACTGCTATTGTTTTCACAGCCCCTGCACATACCTGATCTCCATACTGCACCCAGTCACCTACATGGTGACAGATATATGACTAAAGTTGCTCCCATCTGCAGTTTCTGTGAAAGCTGAGGCTCCATTCACAGATGTATTTTCCACCATTGGGACCCTACTATCATTGCAAGGGGTACTGTAAGTGTCAGAAAACCCAAACATACAGGGACTGATGCCCTTGCTCCATTGATCTCAGCCCTTGAGCCACTTGATACAGGGCTTTTCCCCTTCCTCACAGCCTGATCATCTACCCTCCTGCACAAATAGTCACCCTGTATCTGAAATGGACTAGTGTTCCTCCGCTGGCTTCACCGCATGGGTTGACAGGACTCTATACATGACAGTCAGGTGCCCAATTCCACCAGTGGGATGTCCATCCCCCATCTCTCCCCATGTTTGAGCCACAAAGGGGCTGACACACGCAGCACCACCTTGAGGTGATCATTACTACCATTGACAATGGCAATGACCATGGCGGTACCTCGTGTGTCAGTATACTTGGTGTCCGGACGATTTTGTTTAGGTTTTTTGGACAGCACTGGGCAGGTGAGGGGAGGCAGGTAAGCCGTTTAGAGATTGGGGGGCTTAGTGTGGAGTTTATGTTTACCTTAATGCAGGCAATGCATTCATGTATGTGAATAAAAATGTAGCGCCCAATAAATGAGAAAAAGAACCCTTAAAAAAGGATCTCTAGATACCAAAAAGAGAAAGAAAAACAACCCAGTATTGGATAATCTTTCATCAGCTTGGGAAAATTGTGTAAAGTGTATAACCATGTGAGGTAAATATATATACAATGATGAGTAAATAATTGTACCAAGTGCTTAGTGTGAGCACCTGGTCATATTATTTAGTCCAATGTTATGGGGCTAAAAGCCCTTCCTATAAAAAGGCCTCTAATGTAAATGTCCCAAAAGGGTGCACACTAGTGAGGACACTTAAGTGGTGAGTGAATGCATCAGCTGTTAACCAACAAAGCTATGAGTGGATGGAGGAAACAGTTCCTATTCACCAGAACAATAATGTATTAACAAATACAGTCCTGAGCTTACATAACACTCCTGCAACTTGCTTGAAAATTCAGAATATTGCAATTCCTTAACCCAAAATAAAAAATAATGGTTTAAATCAAACAATAATAGTGGACAAAGTCCTGCAAAATAAGTCCCGTGTTGACAAATCAAAAGTGCCTATAAGACTGGCACACACACAAGTCCTTGTGAGAGATATGCCAGATGTCTCACTGCCAGCAATGGCTCAAAACATATGCGGAAGAAGAAAAAATATAGAGGTGCTCCTCATGAGGAGCACCTCTATATTTTTTCTTCTTCCGCATATGTTTTGAGCCATTGCTGACAGTGAGACGTCTGGCATAATATCTTTGAATAACCAAGTCATCTTTGAACATACAAGTGACAACTTCAGGATCCAGACAATCGGTCTGTACAAGCCTTGATGACCCTCCCACCGTATGGTGAGTAGAGGGTCCAACTGCTCTGGTAAGAGTACCCACTCATTTTATTTATCGAGATTACCTCTGAAAAGTTGTCTGGTTGAGGATATTCGCTCTATTTCATAATTGGAAGAAGTTCTAGATACACTTACTTCACATCACTCACAAGGACTTGTTGTGTGTGTGCCAGTCTTATAGGCACTTTTGATTTGTCAACACGGGACTTATTTTGCAGGACTTTGTCCACTATTATTGTTTGATTTAAACCATTATTTTTTATTTTGGGTTAAGGAATTGCAATATTCTGAATTTTCAAGCAAGTTGCAGGAGTGTTATGTAAGCTCAGGACTGTATTTGTTAATACATTATTGTTCTGGTGAATAGGAACTGTTTCCTCCATCCACTCATAGCTTTGTTGGTTAACAGCTGATGCATTCACTCACCACTTAAGTGTCCTCACTAGTGTGCACCCTTTTGGGACATTTACATTAGAGGCCTTTTTATAGGAAGGGCTTTTAGCCCCATAACATTGGACTAAATAATATGACCGGGTGCTCACACTAAGCACTTGGTACAATTATTTACTCATCATTGTATATATATTTACCTCACATGGTTATACACTTTACACAATTTTCCCAAGCTGATGAAAGATTATCCAATACTGGGTCGTTTTTCTTTCTCTTTTTGGTATCTAGAGATCCTTTTTTAAGGGTTCTTTTTCTCATTTATTGGGCGCTACATTTTTATTCACATATCCTTCACAAAACATCCTTTTTGTTATGTTGGCAGCCTAGATTCACGTCACTGTTTGCGCAATATTATATATACTTTTAGTCTTTGCAGTTTTTTTGGATTCTTCTATATTGCAGCAACTAAGTACCATCACCCCGATGGATATATTTGACTATCGCAATAGTCGAGTGCTTAACACAGAAGGGGTTTTCATAGTTTCAGATAATGATTCTGAAGTAGGAGGACTCTTCATGAGGTTGAAAAACCTAATGACCTCCGAACTCCATCTACAATGGGACCTTGCGTTCCTACAACAATATAGCAAGGAACGTATGGTCCCTAGAGGATTAAGGTGGGACGTTCACCCCCAACAAGGTGAACCAGATCCAACATCTTGGTACCAGTTTTTTAACAACCAAGGGTTATCGTTACTTACATTTTTAACAGATAAGAGAAAACTAAAGATGGAATCTTTAGACAAAGAGATTAAATTAATTAAAGAAAAATGATTGAATGCAAAATCAACACCTGAATATAGCACACTTTCCTCAAGTTTAAAGACTCATTTAGAGAAAGAAGAGCGGGATCAGAAGACAAAGAAACAAAAGAAATACACTAGAGATGTGGCAGATTACAAGTCTGGTGTAGTTTTTAGATGGCAAAGTTCATTTAATGGAGGAGAAGAACCTGAATCTCAAAATCTAGAAATGGAGGTATCTCAACCCTCCTCTAGTGAGAGTAAGGTTCTGGCCCTCTCACAACCTGGCCCAAGTTCGGGCCCTCTGGGAAGAAATGATGGTTCGAATAGTAGAGGAGCCGGCCCAAGAACTCCTAACCCTCAACAAAGAGGACAGTTCAATCGTGGCAAAGGCAAGGCACGGAGAGGAAGATCTAGGAACCAAAGGGATACCCCATATGACTACCGGTCCTATGATTCATCCCCTTATGGTAACCGTAACCATCAAGATTACTCTAATGGATACCCTCAGACCACACCTGGCCGTGGAGGAGGAAGACCCCCTCCACCTAGGGTTGATTATCCCTATAGACCATCTGGACATACACATGGCTATATGGAGAGAGATGGTTATTACCAGGAGAGATCGCCCTATACATATAACCAGAATCAGCCCAGATCTGAATATCAGGGGGATTTTCATCGGGACCAGGAGGACTATCCCAGGGGAAGAGAACCAAAAGGGGCACGAGAGGGGGGCGACGAGCCCGGACGAAAAAGAAGAAAAGTCTAATGGGAACAGGCATTTTTAATCTTAGCAAAGTTCAACTGACGGACATAGAGAAAGTGGTACTTGATAAGGGACTCAAATATGTCCCCCCGAAAACCCTAAACAAGTTTAACACGTTCATAGACGTGCATAAATATGTACGCAAACTAAACATTCAGCGTCACTTTATTAATAATCCGTACAGACAGAATCCTTCGGAAATTACCTCCAAAATTGTCCATACGGGTCTCTCTAATCCATCTTTATTCAACCCCTCCTGCCCAATGGCTGCAAATGTCAGGGTATTCAGAGACATGGTTTTAAAGGATTTAGAAGAATTACCTCTCAAAAAAACATTCACTGATCCCAATATAAGGAGGGGATTGAAAAGTCTTTGTGAACACAAGGATTTGGTGATCCGCCCTGCAGACAAAGGGGGAGGTATCGTTGTACTAGACAAGTCTGCATACCATGAAGAAATGCTACGGATATTGGGGGATAGCAGCACTTATGTCAAGCTACCCTTGAATCCCACCTCAAAGATCAAGGCGTCACTATGTAAATTACTCACCTCAGGAGCACAGAAAGGGATATTGGACAAAAAAGAACGTGCATACTTGATGCCTAAGGTTCCCCGTATCCCTACTATGTATTTTTTACCAAAAATACATAAGGACAACACAAATCCCCCTGGAAGACCTATAATAAGTGGGATAAATTCCATTACCTCCCGAATAGGGAGATATATAGATTTCCACTTGCAACCTATGGTGAGGAATATACCTTCCTACCTTAAAGACACTAGGCATACCATCGCCCGTCTTGATGAGGTAGTGTACAGTGGAGACATCATGCTGGCAACGGCGGACGTGTCCTCCCTGTACACGAATATCGCCCACCATTTAGGTTTCCAGGCGGTAGAGTGCTTCCTTCGCCGCAATGGGAACATTCCAACGATCCAGAAATATTTTGTTATGGATTTGCTCAGATTTGCGACCACTAACAATTATTTCTGGTACAATGGTGAGTTTTTCTTGCAACAGAGAGGCGTGGCAATGGGGGCCAAGTTTGCCCCCAGCCTTGCCAACATTTTCATGGCTAAATGGGAGGAGGATGTCGTCTATGCTTCTAACCGGCCAGAGATTGTTCTCTGGGCCAGGTACATAGACGATATCCTCCTCCTATGGAAGGGCGACCGCCAGTCGCTTGACCTATTTATGGCCTTTCTGAATGCCAATGAAGTAGGGATTGATCTCACTTATGAGGCAAGTTATTCCAAAATCAACTTCCTCGATCTCGAAATTCAGGCCCTTGATGACCGTCTAGTAACCAAAACGTACTTTAAAAACACTGATCGCAACAGCTATATTCCGATCGATAGCTGCCATCACCCCGCCTGGCTTAAGTCCATCCCAAAAAGTCAGTTGCTACGGATACGACGCAATTGTTCAGACGTTGGAGATTTCTATACACAGGCAGAGGTACTTAAAACAGAGGTTTTTAGACAAGGGTTACTTGAAAGAACAAATTGAGGAAGAAATAGAAAGGATTGGAAGAGTTGACCGTGCAACACTCACAATAGAGAAAACTAAAGCAGTTCAAGACCCGAAATTCAGAAATGCATTCTTTACCACTTTCTCGAGTCAGCATAAACAGATTAAAGATATTATTTACAAATATTGGGGAATTTTAAAAGAGGACCAAATCCTTGGACCCACATTGCCTAATAACGCTACAGTGATATATAGGGGAGCCACTTCTGTTAAAAATCAGGTTGCCCCCAATGTCATTGACCCCCCTGTCAGACCCTCCTTTTTTCCGCTATCTAAAGGCTTCCACCCATGCAAGAAGTGCAAAGTGTGTGTCAATAACATACACGGGAGAAGGAAGACTATTTCCTTCCAGTCTAGCATCACCAAGATTGAACACCCCATGAGACAATTTTTTACCTGCGCTTCTACGCACATAGTGTATTTGATCACCTGCCCTTGTGGAAAACAGTACGTTGGTCGTACCATTCGGAGCTTTTCCACAAGGGTAGGTGAACATGTTGCGAAGATCAAGAAAGGATGTGATAAACATACAGTGCCCAGACATTACTTACAAGCACATAAGAGATTGAAAGGCACCACTTTCTTGATTATAGACAAGTTCATTCCACACTGGAGAGGGGAGCCAAGCACCAGAGGGGTTTCGAAATTAGAGGTCTTCTGGATCTACACGCTCAAAAGTTACGCACCATTCGGCCTTAACGTCGAGTGGGACGTAAATGCGTTCATCAACCAATCCTAACCAGTTTTTTTGTTGATATGGAGTTTCTTTATATACATTTATATGGGGTGCGTATTCTGCACCAATGTGTAATTTTAAATTAATTTTTTAATTTTATGTTTATATACAGTATGAGGTTACCTTTAACTCCATAAACTATGCATGTCTAATTGATGTCTTTTTTTACCATATCCTGAATCCGTGAGAGCCAACTATATCTTTATATATATAGATTTTTATATTTTTATACTGCGTTTTTGATATAGGTGTTGGCAATCAAGGATGATCTATTATCCCATTGGAGCGAGTGTCATATCTGGAATCTTGCATGATACAGCTGGTCCCAGGATTGTCATGCAACAACAATAGGTCGCTATTGATGCAATGACATTTGTCCTTGGAACGCACCGTGGGACGCAACGCTAACGCGCTGATGTCATGACGCGGTGTTACAGCTATTGAAGGACTCCTATTGGCCAGCTAGCTCCATCTCTTCCTACGAGAGACGGAAGATAGGGGAAGTGACTCATTTGCCTATATACAAACCACCCTTCCTTGGAACGCATCGTGAGACGCAACGCCAACGCGCTGACGTCATCGCACGTTGCTACACCCTTTGAAGGACTCGGATTGGCCGATTAGGCTCCACTTCTCTCCCTATGAGACACGGTAGAGAAGGGAAATGATGTGGTTTTACAAGCACATCACAGCTAAGCCTGCCCACACATTTCCGGTCTTTGAAACGCTAGTCAGCCATTAGGCTGATTGATTTGGAACGCACGCCACAGCGTTATGGCGGAACAGGTGTGGACACTCACGGATCAGGATTTCAGGTACATAATGCAGGGGAGCAGCATGGGTAGGTCAGATACCCCAGTTGAAGTCCTTATAGCGACGAAACCGGTAGGGTGACCGTTCCAACGTACCTCCGCTGCATTCTATAACTTTTGAATCACTCCTTACACCTATCCAAAGGTGGGAGTTTGCTGCTATACTGTTTTTTTGCATTTTTTATTTGTGATTGATTTTTCTGGTGTGCTGTTTTTTTCATCACGTGTGGCTGTGTTAGCCTCTTTTATGATTTTATTTTGCATTTCCTTCACGTATTGTGAATTTTGAAATTTTTACACTATTAAATATAATAGTTTTACACCATGAGGAGCACCTCTATATTTTTTCTTCTTCCGCATATGTTTTGAGCCATTGCTGACAGTGAGACGTCTGGCATAATATCTTTGAATAACCAAGTCATCTTTGAACATACAAGTGACAACTTCAGGATCCAGACAATCGGTCTGTACAAGCCTTGATGACCCTCCCACCGTATGGTGAGTAGAGGGTCCAACTGCTCTGGTAAGAGTACCCACTCATTTTATTTATCGAGATTACCTCTGAAAAGTTGTCTGGTTGAGGATATCCGCTCTATTTCATAATTGGAAGAAGTTCTAGATACACTTACTTCACATCACTCACAAGGACTTGTTGTGTGTGTGCCAGTCTTATAGGCACTTTTGATTTGTCAACACGGGACTTATTTTGCAGGACTTTGTCCACTATTATTGTTTGATTTAAACCATTATTTTTTATTTTGGGTTAAGGAATTGCAATATTCAGAATTTTCAAGCAAGTTGCAGGAGTGTTATGTAAGCTCAGGACTGTATTTGTTAATACATTATTGTTCTGGTGAATAGGAACTGTTTCCTCCATCCACTCATAGCTTTGTTGGTTAACAGCTGATGCATTCACTCACCACTTAACGGCGGCGTGCACGCGCCCCTAGTGGCCGCTTCGCGAGGCGACGTAGAGCTACGGGCTCTCGCGCAGGGGAGCCGACCTGCCGCCATATAACTGCGGCGGCTGGTCTGCAAGTAGTTAAAGGGGTTGTAAAGGTACAATTTTTTTTTCCCGAAATCGCTTCCTTTACCTTAGTGCAGTCCTCCTTCACTTACCTCAAACTTTTAAGGGCCAGATCCACATAGCGTGGCGCATTGCTGCGTCCGGCGTAGCGTATCTCTGACAGTATGTCCGTAACTTACAGCGTATTTTCCTTATCCTGAAAGAATTTGCGCCGTAAGTTACGGCGGCGCAGTGTAACTTTGTCGGCGTAAGGGCGCACAATTCAAATGGATGTGATGGGGGCATGTTTTATGTTAAGACGTCTTGACCCGACGTAAATGACGTTTTTTTTTAATGGCGCATGCGCCGTCCGTGGGGGTATCCCAGTGCGCATGCTCAAAATTAACCAGCAACAAGCCAATGCTTACGTCGTGAACGTCATTCTACGCAAAGCCCTATTCGCGAACGACTGACGCAAACGACGTAAAATGTTCAAAATTGGACGCGGGAACGGCGTCCATAGTTAACATAGGATACGCCTCATATAGCAGGGGTAACTATACGCCGAAAAAAGCCTTACGGAAACGACGTAAAAAAATGCGCCGGCCGGACGTACGTTCGTGGATCACCGTATCTAGCTAATTTGCATACTCGACACGGAAATCGACGGAAACGCCACCTAGCGGCCAGCGTAAATATGCACCTTCGATCCGACGGCGTACGCCAGTCGAATCCAGCACAGCTTCAGGCGTATCTTGTTTTGTGGATACAAAACAAAGATACGCCGGAGCAAACTAGAAGTTACGCGGCGTATCAGTAGATACGCCAGCGTAACTTCTTTGAGGATCTGGCCCCAAGTGTCCTTATTTCTTCTGAGAAATCCTCACTTCCTGTTCTTGTGTCTAACTCCACACAGTAAATGCAAGGCTTTCTCTCTGGTGTGGAGTGCCATGCTCGCCCCCTCCCTTGAACTACGGGAGAGTCAGGACACCCACTAAGACCCCTTTCACACTGAGAAGTTTTACAGGCGGTACAGTGCTACTATACCGCCTGAAAAACTCCTGCATTGCATACTCAATGTGAAAGTCCAAGGTGTTTCACACTGAGGCGATGCGCTGGCGGGAGAGAAAAAAATCTCCTGCCAGCAGCATCTTTGGAGCGGTGAGAGGAGTGGCGTGTATAGCGCTCCTTCCCATTTAAAACAATGGGAAACCGCGGCAATACCGACCGCAATGCGCCTTTGCAGAGGTGCATTGTGGGCGGTATTAACCCTTTATCGGCCGCTAGCGGGGGTTAATACCGCACCGCTAGCGGCCGAATCCCGCGGCAAATCTGACGGTATAGCGCCACTATTTTTAGCAGGGCTATACAGCCTCCCGCCCCAGTGTCAAAGGGGCCCAACACACATCTCCTTTATCTGCAACGTAGAGAGCGTCCCGACTCTCCCGTAGTCCAAGGGAGGGGGCGAGCATGATACTCCACACCAGGGAGAAAGCCTTGCATTACTGTGTGGATTTACAGACAGAAGAGCAGAAAGTGAGGATTTCTCAGAAGAAATTAGGACATTTAAAAGCAAAATTGAAGACTGAGGTAAGTGAAGGAGGACTGCACTAAGGTAAAGGAAGCCATTTAGGGAAAAAAATCGTACCTTTACAACCTCTTTAAGCTCTCCAGCGATGTGTGTCTAAAATGACCCGTATACTGTGGATCTCCTAAACCAGACACCTGGATGCGGTATGTACAGGGGTTTTCCCTCATTTTCATTGAACTATTTTGATCCATCCACACGGATACCTCTGATGCGAGCCCTCCCTGTCTGTCATAACTTGGCTGCAATTCAACCTCGATGCTATGTCAGTAATCTGATACATTTGGACTCAGATGCAAAGTATTGCATTTGGTCTCAAAAGTTTTCTTCATGGGAGAAAGGAAGACCTCCCTCCCTCTCTCTCCCTCAACTGGCATCCAGCAGCATTGCCCAAGAGTTCTATGTGATGGGGTGAGACAGACCACATGATTTACAAGCTAGCCAAAGCTCCAGAGCTTTTAGGGTCTCTAGTCTGCAGCTGCATGATAGGGCCCCGATGCATAGGTCACTTTATGGTGTCCGTTTAATAAACTGAGACATTTTTTCTCAGTTCAGTTCTCCGCAGTTCTCAGGAGGAAAATAATCTCCTCTGCAGACGGTTTAATAAACTGAGAACTTCAATTCTCAGAGGGGGAACAGAGAAGTGTTTGCTCTGAAAACAGCTGAGATCTGTGTAAAAGTAGGTGGGCTGCCTGTAATCTCGTGAGATTACGGTGCAGCCG